>NC_046284.1:118560229-118897255 GCF_004115265.2 Rhinolophus ferrumequinum | reverse complement strand
TGGTGGGTAACATGCAACTTAAGGAAGATACCAAAATTATTCTAAGCAAAGTGAATTCAGCTGCTAGATATATCAGACAAGAGGATGCCCAACGGGAATCTGGGTTGGGTTTGTCAGTTGACTGCCGAGGACATGGGCCCCTCCGAACGTGCTCCCTAGGGTCTCTGCTCGCTTCACCCAGGCCTCCCCTTCGAGTACACACAGCCTTGGGTGCAGTCCTCGTAACCCTCTGGGAAACACTTTTCTAAAGCAATCTGTTTTTGGAGTTGAACGCTTTGCACCGAGTCAACCACCAGCCACACCTCTGACAGATCAGTGCTCAGTGCATGCTAATGACGTGAGGCCTGCATAGTCAAGGGTGAGTGCAGGCTTTCGTTCTGGGGGAAATAAAAGCGCATATTGCCTTTGATAAACCCACAATCACACCATTTCCACAAGGGTTACTCTAAATACCGCTCGTCCTTCTCTTTTTATTCTTCTGCTGGCTTACTTTCTTAAGTTCCCCTCTCCCTAAAGGTATGAGAAGAATGTAATATCACTTACATTCTTCATTCCAAACTGTAAAATGAATTTTATTTTCTTGGCTAGGCTTCACATAGCAAAGAAAATGAAAAAGATTACATTACCCTTTTAAATTGTCCCCATAAACATCTCACAAATGATATGTGCTTTTGTGGCTATATTATTTGCTGGGGGTGTGTTAATATGAAGTTGTCTTTATCTTGTCAAAAAACAAAACTGCATTCATCTTTTTTTTTACATATCTGTACCTATTTATTTATATCTATATCTATCTCCTATATAGATATCTATATATCTAGAGAGGGAGAGAGAGAGAGAGAGACAGAGAGAGCAAGAGCTGGATTTTATTACAAGGAATTGACTCGCATGATTATAGAGGCTGAGAAGTCCCAAGACCTGCAGTCAGCAAGCTGGAAACCCAGGAGAACTAATGATGTACTTCTTGTCTGAGTCTGAAGGCTTGAGAACCAGGAAAGCTGATGGTATGAGTCCAGTTCCAGTCTGAATCCAAAGGCAGAAGACCAACGTCCCAGTTCAAAGACAGGTAGAGAGCTGCATTCATCTTTAAAAATCTGCATTGCCCTAAGCTTCTGTTAATCATTGGGAAAAGCCCATAATTGTCTAGCCTTCTCTTCCAGCAGGAAGAGAATCCATAGAATATTCACACCAAGCAACAACTCTTGCCTTGAAACTAATTGTCTAAGCTTCACTATCACTTTTATTTTCTATTAATGACTGGATAAGTACCCGAGAATAGCAGGAAGTTACCTTATCACACAGCTGATATCAACCATTATTTCTTACTCAGAACAACTGACAATAAAGAAATGAGTCCTTTTACCAAAATGTAGACTAATACTTTCAAGCAAATTGTTACGAGTCTAATTAGGTGGAACCTATGTTCGGTCCTTTCATTTCAAACACACACACACACACACACACACACACACACACACACACACACACACTTTTGAATCTTCTATAAGTGGAGAAGATGTTGCTTTCCTTAGTGGGTACAAACTTATTTATTTCATCAATAATAATGTATTCCACTAGGCACCAACAGGGTCTTGTTCTCTAACCAAGTACAGGCAGACCTCAGAGATACTGTGTGTTCCGTTCCAGACCACTGCAATAAAGCAAGTCATAATCTTTTTGGTGGGTCTTGCCTTCAATTTGTAAAGAACGCAACATCTGTGAAGTGCAATAAAGCAAAGCACAATAAGACGAAGTCTGCCTGCCTGTACTTTATCTTACATGCTGGCTACTTTCGGGGCAGAGTTTAGTATAAAACAGAAAAGGGTCCAAGGAACTCTGAGGTTGTGTGTCCAGGATCCTCCGTATGGACCTCAGATGTTGCTCTCATAAGCTCTTGGTGGAGAACAATAGTTGGTTGCCTCTTTGGTTACAGGGTAATTACAATGGAAAATAAGCACAATTCTGGGCTGGGCATTCAGATAATCCAAACTTACAACATTTGGAAGAAAGCACTTTTAATTTTAATTAATATGTGAATGAAGGATTGGCACCAACCCTTCCTCTCTCCCTGTACCTCTGCCCTTTGCCATAGTACACTATGCGCAGAGTATACTTCACTGCCACTTGACTTGGCCATATGACTTGTTTTGGCCCAGGGAATGGGGCAGAAGTGATCATTTGCTAGTCTTAAGCCCAGGATTCAAAAGGTCTTGAGTGTTTCCACTTGCTCTCTATTTCCATGAGAATGGTATGCCTGGGTTTGCCTGCTGGTCCCAAGAGAAGGATGGCAGGCACTTGCAGCAGAGCTCTCCCCAAGCCAACACCAGCTAAGCCAACACTTAGCTGATCAGCAGACTTGGGAGACATAATAAATGATAACTGTTTTCAGCCACTACATATGGGGTGGTTTGTTATACAGCATTAACTAACTGACACATCATTAAATTACTACCCGGCAGGTTTGGTTTACAGCACTGATTAGTAGTAGCTCATTTGATTATTTTATTTTTAAATTTGATATAACAATACAATGACATTACTCACATAATCTTAAAAGATACACATTGGCTGTTGAGTCAGATGGTGGTATGTTCAAACAGAAGGAAAGCTCCCCCATCTTTCAGAGCCTCAGTTTGTGTTTCTGTAAAACAATCATTACCACACTTACCTTGAAGAGTAGAAATCAATGGATAAAGTATGGAATTTACCCAGCATAGGGTGGAACAATAAAAGTTAGCTATTTTTTTTATTTAGTACAATGTGCAAGAGAAAGTCTGCTGAGTCACTATTTGTATTCCATGATTTTCTTCTTTTTTAAAATTTTTTGCTCATTTTCTTCTGGTTTCACTTACATAACTCCTCTCTTTTCCTTGCTTTAGGTCTTTTGAAAAATTCAAGTATACAGTCGGCCACTCTTTTTGCCCAGTGCCCAAAAGGGACTAAAAGTGTTAAGTCCCACTGAGCTATTTATATTGCTCTGGACACAAGTTTCATGTTATAGACAAATTTACAAACATAAAGTTCTTCTGAAAGAAAATCAAGCATAGCAGATCATTACATGTCTTCCTTACAAAGTGAATGTTCTTTTCTCTACCCTGTCTTCCATAAACTCCCTCAAATAAGTATTGGATATAAGTGGTATGTTTTCTAATTAAACCCACAACCCACTGTGTATAAAGCAGTGACAACAACAAAGTGCTTGCCTTCCTTTCTGTGGTAGCTACAGAAGTAATCTTAGTTTGGGAAGGACTGTCAAATGAGTTTTCCAGGAGTGAGCAAACCTTTTCTGAAAAGGGCCAGATAGTACATATTTTCAGCTTTGTGGGCCACACGGTCTCTGTGGCAACCATTCAATTCTGCCTTCATAGCACAAAAGCAACCACAGACCATGGGTAAACAAATAGTTACAGCTGTGTTCTAATAAACCTTTGCATACAAATACAGGTGGGCCATAGTTTGCAGACAGCTACTATGGAAACTAAACTATAAAAGTCATGATGATATTAAGGCAAAATTAGCCACACTCAAGTTCAAATATGTTCTTTAATATAACATCCATACTATATGTAAATATCTCTCGGGCTTCCTTTTAAATATTAGACTTTTTTTTAGCTTCTATTATAAGGACAATTATAAGGCTGGGTTTTATTCATGGTCCAAAGTTTCCCAACATTTGCAGGACAGAAATTTTTAGTACAAATCCTTCTGGCAGGCTGATTTAATTCAGTTTCCATCTAATTATGGTGTTCTGTTATTTCTACACATACCAACATTGGGTCTATGTAGCACCAACATAATAGTATTTCTACCTATTTGCATACTACTCAATCTTGTTTTGATGGTGACCCTATTGGACAATACACTATTTGTTTTTCCAAATAGGATCCAACAGGAATATCAATGGAAATACATATTCTTCCCAAAGACTTCCATGTGGAATCTCTTTGGCTTTTGAACGCTCACTATTAACGTGTACTCTTAACACACACCGTTGTTTTTTAGACCCTCCTTATGTTAAGAGGATCTCACACAAACCCTTATGAAGACTTGCTAACTAACACGCTTAGCCCATCAGAAGCATGCTAGGGAAAGGCATGCATGTTTATGGAGTTCACACTAACACAGCTGCCCTGACAAGCTAAGAAAGCGTTCACTTGCAAGCTAAGTTTGGTATGCAGATGTTGCTGAATGGTTCGGGAAGACCTCCATGATAGCATCAAGCCTGCTGCAGAGTGAACCAACTAAAGATGAATTTTCCCTAGGTTTCCATCGTTAACAATGTTTCATTTACCAAGATGGGTTTCCACAATGTTGTTTATTTTGTCCAGTAATTTAGTATGTCCTTAATTTCAAAGGGTGGTATTCAGAGATAAAGCTAGACTGAGCAGTGCAGTCCTCCCGTGAAGTGACATGCAGGAGCCTCTTGTCTTCAAGAAGGAATGATTTATCATGTAGCATGTAAGAGGTCAGGCCAGAGGATTCCCTTTCATCTCGGAGCCTGTCTGGATTCCCAGTTTTTAAGACTTTGTATTTTCTTTTACTGCCCAAATTTTGATTATTTTTGGTTCCAAAACATTGTAACCAAAAATGTTGCCAATTTGGGCTTTAAAGAAAAATTGCAGTTTATCACTGTTAATGCAAAAAAAAGATAGAGTCAGGAAATTCATGTGAAACTGGAATCCTGGCTTGGAAAATGAGCATGTAGAGAAATGTCAGTGTTTTTAAAAGCTCACTTCCTGATGCCATGTGAAAATAAACGGATATTTTTAATAGCAGAATTTCTATAACAATTGTTAATACAAAGCTAAAAGCTGACACAAAACCCTTTTATCTAGGAAGTGTATTATCTAATGTTATGGAGGCTGAAAGACAAATACAATAAAAAAATCCAAAACCAAAAAATGGTGCTCAATTCCCAGCAGCAGAATGTCTTGCTTGACGGTCTGAGCACGGAGCATACACTCAAACACCCAAGGGAAGACAGGCAGGGAGCAGATGTGAGGACATTGGTGGGATAGAAGAAAAAGAACTGCACAAACATGCCACAAATGGTCCTATTGCTGGGTCTCTGTATTTGTTGGACAGTTAGTCACCTCAGCTAGTAGTTCTGTGTGTGTGTGTGTGTGTGTGTGTGTAGGGGGTGTTTGCTCACCAGAGAACACCCATCTAGTAATGGGTACAGACATTTTTTGTTGTCACAACTGGAAGGAGGCGGATGTTACTGGCATCGAGGGGCTAGAGGATGTGTAGGAGGCTACTACACATCTTACAGCATACAGGGCAGCTCCCAACGAACAATTATCTGGTTCCAAAAATAGTGCTAAGGCTGAGAAACCCTGTCTGGCCTTGGAGGGTGTTTGGGGTGGGTGAGGGGGGTCTATAGCAAACTGGCCTATCTATAGGGGCAGCAGGTCCGAGGTTCCAGCTGATGTGGGCATGTGGGAACCTTCCATGAAGGAATAAAACCAAAGGATTGAGATTTATTTAGGATATGATAGAGCGACTTCAAATTATCTCTAAAGCCAGACGAGAATGAAGTTGGGCCAAAATCCCTTCTCGGCAAAGCACCCACAAGTTTTTCACATGCAAGAAACTAGACCTGACTTGAGTCCCTTTTCTTTACATTTACCTAAGTCAACTTTCTCAGGCATAAATCAGGACTTTGGGTCACTAGCTCCCCCTCTAGAATCAGAATCACAGATAACATATTGACAGATACCTTGAGTTGTTTTACAGGAACCACACCCTCATAAGACAGAAAACTGCTGACTCTCGTCAACCACAGTCATGTAAACCCCCAGACTATGTGGCACAGCGCACAGGGATGATGATCAGAAATCCTAAAATATCACTTTGTAACTTCAGCTCCAACCAATCGGAAGATACCCAGGAGCTGATCACACATTGAAGACCCTTACCCCCAAGTTCACCCTTTAAAGCCAATAAGCGGACAGGGAGTTCTGTTTTTTGCAGCCCAAATTGCCTGTTCTCCATTGTTTAGCATTTTACAATAAATCCTTTTTTGTTTTGCTATAACTGGGTGTCAGTGGATTGGCTTTGCTGAAAGGGGTGCCTGGCAAGCTGATCCTGTTTCGGTTCAGTCCGATAACAACTTGAATTTAAATATTTTAAGAATTTTTGCCAGAAAGACAATATAAATAAGCCGACTTCTTTGAACTGAAATCAGATTAAAGAATTGAGTAAAGAAATGGATTTAGGGTCATATGTTCACACAGTGATTCTAAAAAAAAAAAACACAAAGGAATGTCCCTTGACACTCAGGGCATGCACCCGGGATGGCAGCAGCCTCCACGTCCTACATCCGGGGGCAAATCTTTAACCCTTAAGCCACCATGTTAGCATCCTCAGTCAACCCATGATGGAAACTCAATTGAGTTAATAAATGAATTTCATGGGGTTAATTCTTTTGTTTTAAATGTAGGAATACATTCAGTAATTGTAGTGCCAATCTGGTTATGAGATTGAAAACATTTTTAATATTTAAGAGACTTTGGCATATTAGAAAAGGGCATAATCACTTAGTAAGTTTTTGTCAAATGATTAAATGTATTACCCTTTTGATTTCACTTTTAAACATGAAATTGACTTTAGACTGGTGATTGTTAAGTTGAAAAGTATAATAAAATGTATTGTTTGGTAAATAACATTGGACAGGTGAACTTTCAATTCTCTAAATAAGTATGGACATTTTAAATATTTAATAAACTTAAATATTAAAAACTTTAAATGGCAAAAGCTTAATTTTTAAAAATTTTAATGATAATAAGTTGAAATTGTTAAAGCTTAAATGGTAATGAACTTAAATATACTTTTTTCGAATAAATGAATGAATGTATTAGATTTGTAAAAGTTTAAGTTTTTAAAAAAGATTCTGCCGCTTAGAGTTGTACGTTTGCTCAGTTAGATAGATACTTGAATAGTTAAACAGAAAATGGAATATATTAACTTTATAAATGCAGATTAAAATGTATAAAGAATTTTAGCTAATTAAGTTTAGAAATGACAACAATTGTTTGAGTTTAGATTGCTTAACAGAAATTGATTCAACACTAATCAAAACTCTCTTATATACAAAATGTTACTAGAATTATAAGCAGAAAAATAAGATTTGTAAGTTGAACTGAAAAGCTTGAGGAATTTTTTTTATAACTTCAATAATTTAATATCAATTTAAAGCCCACATAACTGTAAATAGCCCTTTCTGCATCAAGAGAAAGAAGGAAAGAAAGCAAAAGCACAAGCAAATGTCAGCCGTAGACTTTAGAAAATCATTAATAACAGCCAAACTAGTCTTTTATCAATCAAGAAATAAGTTCCCGTTGAACAAAGGGGATGTATCAGAAAGGCACCATCACTTTCCAGGTTCCAAAGCTGCAGGATTTCTGGAGGGAGCTCTCTGTGCCCCATTTGCCTCCAGGAAACCACAGCGGATTTTGTGGCCCTGGTCTGATAAGACAACGATGCTGACTATAGTGCCTTCTGGGAGCTTAATTACCATTAAATAGAGTGTACTGTGAGTTCCGTGAGTTCTGCGAGGATCCTTCGACATCACAGGCCTCACCCTCCTCTTCACTCCCCCCTAGGGGTGAAATGGCCAGGGAGCAGGGATCAGGGCCAAATCTCCATCCAAGATACCAACTTTAAGGGACGTTACCAACACGGTTCTCAGAACTTCTTCCCCCTCTGTTAATCTGTTCAGGTTCGTTCTGCATTATTTACCAATTTTTCTGTAGCAATGGCCACAAACCTCAATGAGTGAGCAGATGAGCAAAGAGGGTTATGAAACAAAGGATATGGACACGCCACACTTCTGAGAACTGTCCGATAGTGATATGTGTGTGAGAGTGTGCGTTTGTGTGCAGGAGGTAAAAGTGAAGGCTGGCAGCTACTCTTTTCTCTAATTTTCTATCATTTTTAAAAAGGTGAAAATGATACCAACACTGTGCTACACATCATGACACACAGTTATTGAGAGGCATATTCTATTTTCCTTTATTTCCTGAATTTAGAAAATGTAACCAAATGGACTATGAAGACACTTTATAACAACTAGAACTGGTATTTAGAAAGGGCTATGAAAGGCTAGTAAGCTGAAAATAAATGCTAAACCCTCTTTATGCTACTTCTTTTAAACCAAACCAAATCAGGAGGCTCTTCATTTAGCACGAAACCAAATAGCACCATCTGCTGGCTGTTTGCAAATAGGTGTTTTCTAATCAGGGCCACCAAACAAAGCTAAATTGATAGAAGAAAAGCGAGAAGCGCCCTCCCTCCCCACTCTTTCCTCTGTGCCCTGGGACTCCTGTCACACGCTCTCTGAAACAGAGATGACAAGGCTTCCTTCTAAGAGAAAGCGTTCCCATTTCCACTGGGGCCCATTTTTTTTCTTTTTCTTTCTTTCTTTCAAAGAAGCACACAGGAACCAAAACTACGTTGGATTTGGCTTGGCCATCAACAAATCCATTTCTAAGCAAACAAAGATTGCGATTAACTCCCTCATTTTCTTTTTCCACTCCTGTTCTTTTCAATAAGGAGATTAACTACAAGCTCGCCAACCAATCCACACAAATATATGGAGACTTTGAATCTTTCAGTGAAGCTCCACAAGGCTTGGACAGAAGGAGGCAAAGATAATTGAGTTACAACTATTCTAGCATGAAGCATGCTGCTTGTTTCTACTCACTGGCTTCATGTTTCGATTCATTATGGCATCAGGGCAAACCGATTTTTGTGTAAACTCCTAGCTGAGATGATACATCTGGGCTTTTGACTGTCTTACCATTTCCACAGATGAGCTGGCATGAAAAATATTTATATTTTAATCAAATACAAATACACATGAAACAATCTTTTTAGGAGTTCCTTTTCCTGTGTAAGGACAAAGTGAAATGAGGGAAAACACTGAACTGACTAATCAAATTCACCACTGCAAAGAAGCTCAAATGTCATCACTATGGCAACGTGTCAGCCAGGTTCCACCCGCATCTTTCCCCTCAGATTGGAAACTGTGCAAATTGCTCTTGCTAATGAATTACCAGGGTAAACACACTAAAAACAGTGAATTTTGGGCAATGAGGAAAGGTCTTAAGACCGATCCCATTCATGAAGCATTCTAGCCTATTTTCAGTTTTCTCTCTCCAAATTTAATTAGCCTTTGAGGATCTGCTTTGCACAATGGATTCTCTCACTTGCTTGCTCATTTTGTGCTTTCAGGGGGATCTCATGTCCTTGAGCCCTTTGTTCTGGGAAATGAGAGTGATCATTTCCACTTGGGACCAAACTGGGCAAATCTCAGGTGATATAATGAGGAAGGTGAGTCTGGTGTGCTGTTTACCAGGGGCTTAATTGTAACATATTAAGAAGGTATGCAAAAGATTCCCTATTCATTGGAAGATCACTTATTCAAAAATCTGAATGAGTTTCTGACTAAACTCTTCCAAGGCCAGTGTTTATGTAGGCAATTAATTAGTTTTAAAACTCAGGAGAGAGAATGCTTTCATCAATTATGTGCCTCATATTCGTGTTCCTTATGAGAGAAAATTAATCTGCGCAGTTAGTGTAAAGTCTTCATTGTATCATAATTAACATTTCTTTTTTATCTGTTCTTAAGATTTTAGAAAATGTTTTAACATTATCTCCCTTAAGGTTCTTTTTACACTTCATAAACTTAAATTAGGATTTCTACATAGCTTTCGTGCAGGGAGGCCAAATCGACAAAAGCTAATTTTCCGAGAAGCAAATACACCAAATTTACCTATTGTAGGTTTAATGATTTTAATAGTTTTAAATAGAATGCTGGATTTTAGTGACTGGTATATATTTTCTGAAAGTTAAGTAAACTTCGGGTAGCAGAAGAATCCTAAAAATGCTAAAAGTCTGGCAAAAGATAAGTCAATGTAAACTTGCCACATGAAAAACCGTTTTTCATTTAAAAAATTGGCATTTTATATGTAACAGGACCGTTTCAGCTACTTCTGATTTCAGTCTGGATGCTTTCAAATGACACTCCTTGTTTTTTCTACTTTAAACAATTTATCTAATTTTTAATGAACTATCAGCCTTTTCCTACTATATCTAGCAATTCAAAACAAATTAAATAGAAATTAAATTCAAATTGAAATGGATACAAGTGAAATTTTAAATACAAATTAAAAAACAGATCAGAAAAATCAGCATCTAAAATGAAGAATTAAGTTTAAATTTAATTCAAATTATTTAAAATCAACAGCAAAAATCGTACGTTACCAAAACAATTCATTATATGGTTTGATGATATGATTTTCATTAAACTGTTTTTTAAATAGTTGAGATTTATTGAAATATTTGATATGAGAGAGAAAATCATATGAAGGAGTGGAAAGGGAGTCTAGAAGCCCAGAAGGGACATATGACAGGTTGAGTGAATGGTAGCTCAATTTTAAAATACATTAATTATAAATACCAGGGGTGCCAAAAAAATGTATACACGTGACTTGTATTCATCCTTTGTTATCGGTATATATTGAGTACTACAATTTTCATACAGTTTTTTCCTTTCTTAAAATGTGTATACATTTCTTTGGCACCCTCTGTATGTAATTGGGCATAAAGGATTACAAAAATAAACTGGTTAAAACTCCTAAACATGCTGAAAGATGACTACAAAACCAAAGTACCTTAAAAAGTCTTTAATTTAAACTAAAAAACAATTCCAATATTTTGACTACTGATAATGAAATCATACATCTCTGAATATATTTAAATGCTTTATTAATTATTAAATTGGTTATGTAGAAAATGTACAGTAACCCATCATCAGATACGAAGGTGGAATAGATTCAGTAAAGCTGTTTAGATACTCTTTAGAATGCTCTAATGCCATTTTTTAATAAGTCAGGAAATGTATGTATTAGCTTTTGGTGAAATGACTGAGAGGGAGTGTGTGTGTGTGTGTGTGTGTGTGTGTGTGTGTGTGTGTGTGTGTGTATGCACATGCACACGTGCACTTTTGTGTGTGTGTGTGTGTGTTTTAAGTCTGGCTATTTCCTGCCTCTCCTCACTTAATCACAATGATCTGACCAGTGCAGAGAACAGCAGCTGTAATGACTTTTCCATTTTAGACACTAAGATTCTATTAATGCAGCCTCAGAGTACATTGTTTGGTCCCCACGTCATATTCTGTCTCATAGTAGAGCTTTTAGTCAACTGATACTGCCAAGTATTTTTCACTAGAACTGATGTTAATCCAAATCTCTGATTCTGCTGTAATGCAGATGACATTTTTTGAACTTAAATGTGAGATTTTTTTTTCCTGGTTACATTTCACCTTGTTTTACACATTATGTTTATGTTGTATTCTGTGTAGTTAAGTCTGCTCAGCTTTATTGGAAACCTCTTGAAAAATCAAGGAAGTGGCTTCTACATTCCCCATAGTCCTTTGCTCCATTTGGCACATGGCAGGCTACATAACAAATCCCTCGCTGAGAGTGATACATACTTGCTGAATGTAGTTGTCCTGTCCTGGGACACATACCTCTAAGATCTTCAAAGATTCCATTTACTCACCCTTCAAAATTAATATTTTCATGTTTCCTGCCCTCACTAATTTGACGTCAAATTATTGAAATGCAAGAAAAATGCACTCACAAATGGCATTTTTGTAAAAAATTAATCAACAAACCATGCCAAGTTATTTAAAAGTTGAGATGAAAACTATCTGATAAAATCATTAATCTTCTTGAAAGTGTTTAATTAAAACAAAGTATATCTTCATTAACATGAATGTCATAAATATCTTAGTTACAGTGATATTCACATAATTAATTCCAAGTTTTAGGCAGCTATCTAAAATAACAGAAACAAAGTTAAAATTATTTATGTTTTGTTAGGGATTTGGGTGTACTTCAGTGATGTGTGTACCCAGCATTCTGAGAACTCACCATAACTCAAAACAAGGAAACAATAAGGAAACAAACAATAAAGAGAAGAAAACCTCAACAACAAAGAGGAGAAAATCTCTTATTCAATGAATAAGAGAAGAAATCAAAAGTTTTAAGCAGCCTTCCCCATCCCAAACACAGAATTCTAAAGGACGCCAAGAAATTATTGGATTTGCTGGCAAAGTCTTCTGAAGTCTCTTGAGTAGTATTCCCCAAGTTAGCAAGAACTTTCTTGGAGATAATATGGCCTCAATTTTGAAACCTGACAAACTTAAGAAAAAGTTTTAGTGACCAATGTCACTCGTGAACTTAAAAATGAAACATTGAAATAAAGTAATAAATAGAATCTAGCAATGCTTTGAAAGAAAAATGATCCCAAACCAGAAGGATTTATTTCAGAAATATTAGGATAGCTCAATAAATGGAAACCCATCAACATAGTATTCTATAACGAGAAAGTTCGTATGACTATTTTAAGCGATAACAAAAGATATTTTATAAAAATATACACTTTCTTAAAGAATTCAATAAGAATAGAAATAGTGTCCCTTAATGTGTCACTGCAGATCCACCTTAACACTGGGAGCCCATAGTAACACTCCAGTACTTTCCTGTCCAGTAGAACTTTCTGTGATGATCAAAATGGTCTCTATCTGCACTGTCCTATACCGTAGCCATGAGCTATGTGTGGCTACTGAGCACTTGACATGTGACTGCTGTAATTGGAGAACTGAATTCTTTCCATTTTATTTAATTTTTGTTCATTTAAATTAAAAAAGCCACATGTGGCTAATGGCCACGATACAGTACAGGACAGCCATAGAGGGTATTTCTCTATTCAGGTGAGGGGAGGGCAATAATGCATGTTTTCACCATTATTTTTGGTGGTTTAGTAGGTGATGATATTAATTACTAAGAAATTTTAAAAAGAGAATACTTTTTTTTTTTTAAAAAAAGCTATTACTTATTTTCCACCCCATTTTTATGGGTAAGGAAACTGAAGCACACGGAAGTTAAGTAAAATTGTCCAAGACGCAGCGCTAATATATGGCTACACTGGGGTTTAACTCTTCCTCCAAAGCCAGTACCCTTGCATTAAAACATGTCTGTGTGTATTCCCTTTCTCATATTTCTTTTTCACATCTGTCCTGCTTATTTCAGGTATCTGCACATCTGATTTAAAATGCCTCAGTTGGGATCACAGAGGTCATGAAGGCATAAAAGTAAAAGAAATGTCTACTAACTGTTGAAAAATTAGTTGAAGAGCTGAGAGTTGACGCAGTATATAAGCAGGCCCAACTCACGTGCGGGTCCATAGGTGATGTTTAAGTTGGTTGTTTGGAGCAGAGAGCACATGTTTCATGAAACACAAATAATAACAAAGACATAGAACTCCGAGAGTAATTATTAACGTACATGTTGGAACTCACACATTTAAATGAGCATTGGTCCTTGGGAAGAGCCATCTTGGAAGCTTAAATGTAAATTTTAGTTACACTAAACTTGTTCAAGAATTTCAGAATCAGTGTTTTAAAAGTGCCTCCAGAGAAGTTTACAAGTAACAGTAAAATAAGCCTTTAGATTTTCTGTGAGCAAATGACAAAAAACAATATTGTGAAAAACAAAAGGAAATTTATTAGGACTACTTTTCAAAATTCATTAAACTTGAATTCTGACACTCCAGGAAAAGCTGCTTTGACCAGAAGAGAATATGGAGGTTGTCAAAAGCTTTTGTCAAATTCTAAAGGGGGTGCCTAAGCATTTTCAAGGGCTTTAGAGATTGGCATCTTTGGCTCTTTATTACATCTAAGTCCACTTCAAAACTCAACGACATTTATTTTCCCAGCTCAACTGTGATTACTTTTAACTCCTCTTCTGTTTGGCATGGATGATCTTGAAACCATCTTCTAGCTCTAGAATGCTTTCTTTTTTAGCAAGAAACAAATTACGATGGGTTTTTTTGGAGGTTCTAAATGGTATTGGGCAGTAGGCCAGAGGATGGGGATGGGAATGAGGAGAATGAGAGTGAGGGAAGGAAGGGAGGGTGGAATGGAGGGAAGAAAGGAGAGAGAGAGGAAAAGGGAGAGGGAGAGGGTGGAAGGGGGAGGAGAGAGAGAGAGAGAGAGAGAGAGAGAGAGAGAGAGAGAGAGAGAGAGAGAACACCAAAGAAGTTTTTACCAAAGTCACCAGGCAGGTGTTGGGCGTGAGGTAGGATGGAGAATGGGGATTATAGAGCATGTGTATGAGAAGAGATTATGTATAATTAACTGAGCTGCAAGAAGGGCTGTTTGGATAGGAAGGGAAGAGCAAGGAAGATTGGCAAGAAAAAAGGAAAAGAGAGAGTGTGGGCCAAGGAACCTCACTTTAGATATTTCTCCACATTGGATAGCAAAGACCACACAATTCAGATGTGCTTTAATGGCTCTCTAGCCTGGGAGAGGAGAGGGGAAGGGAGGCAAGGAGGCAGGGAGTATCCATGCATTTTTACTTACTGGTCAAGTCCAATGTTCATTAATGCAATCATGAAAGAATTATTTGTTTTTAGATATCACATTGAGAAGCCTCATGATGGAAGCACAGTACTAAGTATTACAAAATAGAATAATGCAGGCATTAATGAAGTCCATGCATCAGACAGAGACCTTGTAAATTTCTTTCTACCTGTCAAGGAATTGTATTACGTGGGACCCTACAAGCTAGCCTTGGCCTCCCTGAAATGCCCTAGATTTCCTGTTGTGGGTAATGAGACCCAAAAATGCCAGTCTGTATATTCAGGTTGATTCAAAACCAGGTGATCTCCCCAAGGAGAAAGGTATTTTTTCTGCTACTTTAATCAATGATAGCTTCAAAAGTTCTTAAACCTCAGGTTCCTACATAAACAGCTCCTGACAGGTAAATAATGGAGGGAACCTGTTCTCTTTTGAATACTTAGTCATGAGTTAGAAGGGCCAGATGGAGAGAAAAGATTAAATTCCTACAGTAACTGTCCAGATTATATAAAGGCATTATGTCTTGCCCTCTATTCCTTCTCTGTCAGCATGAAGAAGGATTTCCAGGAGCCTTAACCCACAAGACAAAGGAAAGCACCATTATTTTTTCAAAGCAGAATCATAACAATAAATTGCACTCATATAGCAGTTTGTGCCTTTTTTTCCCAGATGACTTTCTACTATCCTGTCTGATCTTGATAATATTATGAGGTAGGGGAAGGCAAGTTTTCAAAATGAGGAAACAAAATTTTAAAAGTTGAAGCGATTACCCTCAGGCCACGCCAAACCAATTGCTTACAGATTCTAGACAGCTTACAATGCTTAATGTCTATTCCAGTATTCATGACAGCCAGAACATCCAATTTCAGGTTTCTCACCTGAATTAAATTTTTATTTAACATTATTTGAATTAAGTTCTTGCAGCCGTGATGATAAAAGAACATCCAATTCAGTCCCACACAATTACTGAGCACCTAGAATGTTCTAGATCCTATTTTTGTGGTTAGGTTAACTAGACACAGTCCCTACTTTTCAGCATATTGTCCAGCCTGGGAGACAAGAGAACTGGGAAATAAACACTTAAATGAGTTAGGTTTTCCCAGGTGGAGAAGGTGGCAATAGGCATACCCATGTATTCACTTATTTTCAATGATTTACTCAATAAATACATAGTAAGCAGCTACTAAGTGCTATTCACGGTGCTGCCATGTGTGGGGGCATATAGATGGAAAGGTACATGAGTCTGTTTTCCCAGAATCTCTAGGAAATACAGACATAAGTAATAGCCAAAGGCCATGCAATGAAGTTATTTCTAGGGCAAAGAGAAGTGCATACAAGGAGCCATGGGATTACAGAGAAAGTTGCTGAAAGTCTACTTGGGGAGTGAGAAGGTTCCACTGAGAAGTAATCTGATGTGAGAAATTACGTAACACCTAGTCATGACGTTATGAATCTTATCACACAGCCAGAACAATAGCCATAGAAACAGAGAACTACCGTAAAAGGTGATACATGCCACTGCGTTTATAAACAGGAGGTGCTGTGATAGCGTACCTCTAACGACTTCCTCTGTGTGAGCGTGTGAGGAAGGATCACAGTGCTGAAGACTGAGCTGGCCCTTGGAGCGTGATCAAAAGTCTGTCAGGTAGCAAAAGGAGAAAGCCATTTGGGGCAGATGGGAACATATAAACGCAGCCACAAAAGCACGAACATGCATGGTAATGGGATTGGGAATAGTGAGGTCTGGAGTTTGGAACCAGGATCTGAGATTCGATCAAATAAAAGAACAGGACAGGAGGCAGGAAAGCAAATTTGGATGGTATTTTATGAGTCTAGGGTGGAAAAGTAGAGGGTCTAAATTGAGGCAGTGATGATTAAGATGAAAAGATTGCATATTTACGAGGAGGTTCAGATAACAGAACACGGAAGACCTGGGAAACTTTCAATGTAAGGGAGAAAGAGAGAAGGGAAGATGGCTGGGAAGCTCCCCCCTTCACCGGGTGAGTGACTGGAGAAACATTCGCCGAGATAAAAGACAGAGAGAGGAATGGTTTGGGGATACGGTTGGCAGGATAATGGCCCCCAAAGATATCCATGGCCTAATCCCTAGAAACTGTGACTATGTTACCCTATATGGCAAAAGTGTTTTTGCAGATATGATTAAGTTAAGAATCTTGAGATAGGGAGAATATTCTGGATTCTGGATATTATTCAGGCAGACTCAGTGTAATCACAAAGGTCTTTTAAAAGAGGTAGGAGGGTGAGAGAGAGAGAGAGAGAGAGAGAGAGAGAGAGAGAGAGAGAGAGAGAAAGAGAGAGAGGTTTGAAGATGATTCACTGTTGGCTTTAGAGAAGGTGGAAAAGGCAAGGAAACAGATTGTCCCCTAGAGCTCCCAGAAGAGAAACAGTAATGTTGAACTGTTTTGGATTTTCTGCATTGGTTTAAGCCACTACATTTGTGGTAATGTGTTATATAGCATCAACAGGAAACCAATACAGGGGACAAACATGGAAATGAAGACTTCAATGTCATGTGTGTTGAGTTTGAGAGCCTGGGGTGCACCCACTTGGAATCCAGACCCAAGCTGGAGTAAAACATGTTGAATCAGGAGTCTGCAGGATACAGGTCCTGGTGATGCCAAGGTAGTGAAAGGGGTTGTCACTAGGTGCAAGAACCAGAAAGTGGCTGGGGTCACACCCTGGAAAAGAGCAACCTCAAAGGATTTCACAAGGGGAAAGGGACCACCAAAAGAGATCTGTTTCATAAAAGCCCAGGTGAGACAGCTAAAAAGGGACTTGTCGATAAAGTTAAAGTCTATTTTGAGGCCAAGCGGGAAGAGCTTAGAGAAGAGGGCATTGGACTTGACAATCTGGCAGGTCTTTAGTGTTGTTGGTAAAAGTACGGCTGTGGGAGGGAAGCCAGATCAAGTAGAAGAGTGAACAGGAGGTGGAGAAGTAGAGACAATGACCATGTATGATTTCTAGGAGCTTCTAATGAAAGTTGGGTGAGCAACAGGGAAAGAACTGGATGGGTTCTGAGGGAGAAGTATTTGAGTACTTGTTTGTATACTAATTTTTGAAGTTGAGGTTCACTGAGCATGTTGTAGGCTGAGGGGTAAAGATATTCAAGTGTAAGAAAGAAGAGGGAATGGTGGATAAAGGCTGGATTCTGTGGAAGCTGGAAGCTTCAATTCGCAGAGTAACAATTTTGAGAGAGCCCACCTTTATTCATGTGTTTAGTGTGAACACATAACATGAGCCTAGCTCCCAGTGGGCTTTCAGTGTCCATTACCTGAGAAAATTAGATATCTTCTCAATCCTGTGGCTTTCACAATTTATGTAATTAATTTCTATACAACACCAGGGCTCTGATGGTGGGAGGGATATGGAGGGGTAGAGAATTGGAAGTAGGGATTCTATTTGTATAAATTGCAGGGAGCATCAGGAAGAAGTAAAAAACTTAATCCAGGCACTTGGTCCTAAATAGAGATAAATCTTTTAATTTGCTTTGGGAGCTAAACTAAACTAATTGTTGAAACATTCATTTCAGCCAGGAGTATATTTTTAAATACAGTTTGGGAGGAGAGAAGCAATGAATTCAACCATCCTCAAAGAACACGGGTGAAGGAAGTGAAAATGAACCCCTGAGTTCCTTTACACAGGTTGAGTGTTTACAGTTAAAGCTGAGGCTAGAGTATTGAAAATGGCCTAGATAAGTCAGAGAAAAAAGAAAGGAAAAAAAGAACCATGTTTTTGCTTGAGTTAATCAAAACAACTTTTTAAAAACATCAAATCTCCTTTAGTGTGTGAACATAAGAGCTTTCAGTGATACAGGAAATAATGCATTTTCCACTGTTTGAAATGAATAAGGAGTAAGAGTTATGTTTGAAAATAAAATCTCCTTGCCTGGCATCATGGAAATTTGCCCCAAACACCTAGGACAGTGATACCCCTAGTGTATATCCTGTGATGTGCAGGACCCTTGAAAATAATACCCTCAAGCTGGTCACACTGCTGTTTGTAGGTTTCAAGCTGATAGATGTGTTACGGATATTGAACAAGAAAGAAAACCATCAAATTCCGCTTAGTGACCTCCGGAGATTTCCCAGAGCCTTTCTAGTGCAGTATACGATATCAGTTTGTTGTTACTGAAGTCCCCAAAGATTCTATAACTCTTGTTTAATTCAAAGGTAACTTCACCATTTTTTGTGTGTTTTTTGTGAGTTTAAAATAAGTACTTGTCTAATGACTTCCATCACTACACCTCCATATGTAAGTCAATGGTACTCAGGCTGATCTTTTGGCTAATTAGTAATACATTCCAGTATAAGTTTGATCAGTGTAATCCACTGTTCTTGCAGGTGTGATTTTTGCATATATAAAACAATACATTTTTCTAAATATCACGAGATTAAGTTACTGTATAAAGCCCTCAAGTTGTTTCAAGAACTCTGGACCACTCCTAATTCTGCAAGGTGTGCAGTACTTTTTATAAGGTGTTTTGGATCACTGGAATATTATTTATCTGTGACATTTTAAATGTCCATTTCACATGCAAATGATCTTCATATGAGTCACTCACCCAACAGGATGTTTTTCTGATGTGTGTAATGACTTTCAAAATATACCTCTGAAGCAATAGTCCACTAATAGCCTAAAGAAAAGCCACACAGATGACTGAGGCTTAAATCTGATTTGAGGAATAACAAAAAGGGTTTGTATCTGCTCCTCAGCGTAAAATGACTCAGGTACTTCTTATGTTTCCTATTTTGGTGACTGCCATTGCCGGCCTTCCAGTTTCTTGGCATCGAAACCTCAAAGTCATCGTTCCATCTCTCCTCTTCCTCCCACCCCACATCTAATTAGCTGCACAATCCTGCTGATGGTATGACCTCGATGGTTTGTCATCTACCCTTCCTGTCTGCTGCCCTTGCCCTTAGTTTCTTCTGCCTGGAGTTAGTCACAGCCTTGGAATTGGTCTCCCCAGATTTGGCAGTGTCCTTTCTCCATTACTACTTTCCATTGCCACCATATTTCTCTTCCTACCATTTGGATTATAGCATTTCCTTGCCCAAAAGCCACGAGGAATCGCTATTACAAACAGCATGAAGTATAGAATCCTTAAGCCAATATTCAAACTACAACAGTAGGTACGCGGACCAGCGTGGTCCATGAATCCTTGGTGTGCTTCACCATGGAGATACAAAGGGAAGTAGAGAGTAATCATTTAGAAACCCCTCTTGACATTCTTTCCTATATTTGTTTTGATTATATTCACTGAAATGTGATTAGACATCTGTTAAATCTACTCATGTAGTTTTCAATTTGCTAAGTCTAAAAAAATTATGTATTTATTTATTTATTTAATTTTTAAAATTTTTCAATTACAATATTATATTATTTTCAGGTGTACAACATGGCGATCAGACAGTTATATACCCTACAAAGTGCTCATGCTGATAAATCTAGTACCCACCTGACACTATACATAGTTATTATTAATACAATATTGACTATATTCCTTATGCTGCAATTTACATCCCTGTGATTATTTTGTAACAACGTACTTCTTAATCCCTTCACCTTTTCCACCCATCCCCCCCAAACCCTCCCATCTGGCCATACTCTTTCTGGCAATTCATTTCTACTGTAGAAAATATATGGAAATCTAAAACCGATCATTTGAGAAGCACTGAACAATGCTACACGAAGTGTGGTTCCCAGGCTGAAAGCATCCGCAACACTTTGGCGCTTGTTAGAAAAGCAGAATTTCAAGTCCCACCCCAGACCTACTGATTCAGAATCTTTGGGGGTGGGTCCCAACAATGCATGTTTTAGCAAGCCCTGCAAATCCTCACTGAAGTTTGAGATACACTGATTAACAATTTTTCCACCACTCTTTCAACCCCCTGAAGCCCCTGGTGGCTATTAAGCACTTGAAATGTGGCTAGTATAATGGATAATTTTTAACTTTATTTAGTTTAATTTAAATCTAAATTGTTATATGTGGCTACTGGCTGCCATATTCAACCACACTGGTCTGTTCCCTATACTATATCCTTAAATAGACAGTCACAGTGTCATCTCTGTGCTGTGTTTTAAGCTTTCAGTCCATGAAGGAATATTTGTTTTCCAAACTGAGCACTCTCATAGTAATCTATTCAATTTCACCCATCTTTCAATATTTTCACATCTTCCAAGAAG
Organism: Rhinolophus ferrumequinum; assembly: GCF_004115265.2. NCBI lineage: Eukaryota > Metazoa > Chordata > Mammalia > Chiroptera > Rhinolophidae > Rhinolophus > Rhinolophus ferrumequinum. The sequence goes on along the minus strand of NC_046284.1, from coordinate 118,876,623 downwards.
ACCTCCAGGATTTTCTTTAAATTAACTTCCCTCTTTGTTTTCCTTTACAGTGCCTTTTCTTACTACTCTCTGCTTTGTGCCCAAGTCATTTAGGGATGGGTTCACCCTCCCTCAGATGGAGAGCTGTTGGTTTAATCATCTTTTATCCCACGACAGTACCTACCCGATACTTTGCAAATGGGATACATTCATCAACCATGTAATTAAATTAAACCTACGTGAAACCAGAAAGAAAAGTCTTCAACACCAACAATGCATCCTAGTGTTCTTAGAAGTCAGGACAGATCAAAATGTTAACATACACAATTTAGTTTAGAATAGGAAAAATGTTAAAGCCGCGGTGAAACATTTGTCACAGGATCAAAATACATTGTTATAAAAATAAACAGAGTGCCTGCCTCATCATTTCTTTAGCAGCAGGAAAGCATTTTCCTTTGGCAATCCTCTACCTCCATCAGAAGTGTTCCTTAACTAAATTTGAGATTAAAAACAGACTTGTAGCTTTTTAAAATAATGGCACTCCTATTGGAGAAATACATTCTTGATGATATAAAAGCAGTTTTCCCATCAATTTCAAAAAAGATATTAGATTTCCAAATGGATCAATATTTTGTTACAAATGAGAAAAATAATGTTTATTTTTACAGAAAAGGTGAGAAGAAAACACAATTCATTCTGCTTTCGGAGTCCTATATTTGATCTTATTTTTTCAAAGCTATAAAATTAAAATACATGAAATTAACCACACCAAACCAAACATTAAGGTGGTTAATAATTAAGTATATTCTGCCATCAATGTAATAAAGCTCGTTAGACTTTTATAGGGATTACATACCCACACTGACTCACAAATACAGCCCTCTAAAGAACTTATACTTCATACAAAGTGAATGGGAAACGTATGTTACTTTCCAACAATGGGCAATGGCAGCAATCATATTAGATTTGAAAACCAGAATGTCAAATACAATTGACAGTTTTCTGTGTGCCTTTCATTATGGGAACTTACCCACTACCATCAATGCCAATTCCCCTTACAAGTTGTATTTTCAAAAATTTTAGGTTGTCTGATTATGCCACGATGGAAAAGCACACAATTCAACAAGCTCCAAGTGTCCACACATGATACCAACAAGCTTCTCAATCTGTTCTGAGAAGCTTGGTAAGATGCAGGTTTCTAGGCAATACTTTCTAATTTATTGTGGGTACTTAATTTAGATGAACAATAGGCTGGTAGTCCAAGACAACACAATATATTTACCTCAAGAGTCCACCATTTATTAGAACATAATCGCAAAAAATGTTTTTAAGACATATGGATAACTGAAAAAAAAGATGTCACAGTACAAAATATGTAATCCTAGTTATGTAAACAATGAAGTAAATGTGAAAACATAGAAAAAGAATGTGTACACCAAACTGTTAAAACTGCTTTTTCTTGAGTGAGTAAGTAATGGTGGTGGGGGTAAATATATTTTTCAGAAATCTACTTTATGGATTTTTCTAGTTTGAATTTTTTAAAATAGAATGTTTCCATGTATTACTTGTGTAACCAAAAGAAAGAATTATTTTAGGAAAACAGAAAAGCCTTTTATTTAAAGAAAAGCAAAGGAATATTTTTTTTCCGACAGAGGATTTTTTCCTAAAATGTAGTGCAAATAAAAGCTAGTTAAAACATTTTTTTAAGGAAGATATAATAAAACATTAAACAGGGCTCCCTAATGACCTCTGATTAATTCTCATTGATTAGAATATAGTGCTTTATAATTCAGAAATTGTACTTTACATTCATTATCACATTTATGAATTTAATAGTGGGCCAGATTTCACCATCATCACTTTACAGATGAGGAAACTGAAACTCTGGTGTGCTAAAGAATTTGGCTGATATCACCCACGTAGTAAGTGGCAGGGCCAGAATTTGATACAAATTCTGATTCCAAAGCTCAGGTGTCAGCCACCACATTCCCTCAAATCAAGGAGGTGTAGCTCAGAGAAATTGATGAACTGAATCTGACTAGAGGAATTAAACAACATAATTTAGACAATTAATGATTTTGTAAAGTTTAATGGGTTTATTTGAAGCAATTATGCATGAAATAGTAACATTCTATATAGCCTGGGAGGTCTCTAATAACTCCCTTTCACTCTTTTTAGTGATCCTTTCTTTAATTAGAAGAACCAGCAGTAGGAGAAAAATGCCCTAAGTTTTTCTGAATCTCAATCCCATGCTCACATTTGTGTCACAATTAAGGTCCAATTCATTGTTCATTCACTTGTTTCACAAACGTGCATTGATCTCTAAATATGTTGCTGATTGTGTGAATAGGAAGTGGAGTCAGGGAGGAGAATGCAGCATCATCCTTGTTTTCAGGGAACCCCAAGTCCCTGGGGAAATAGGTGCAGAAGACAAGAGCAAAGCAGAGGATATATTGCGCTGAAGTGGTTCTCCAGCAGGAATGATTGTGCGACCCAGGGGACGTTCAATGACATCTAGAGACATGTTGGTTATCACAACCTGTGGGGGTAGCATGTAGTGACTAGAGGTCTGAGATGCTGTCAAACATGCTACAATGTGCAGGACAGCCTCCACAGCAAAGAACTGTCTGGCCCACAATGCTAATAGTACCAACGCTTAGAAATCCTTTGCTGAGGCATATCACTCTTTCCAGATTTTCAATGACGAAATTTGTAGTGGCTACACTAGAGGAATTTACAATTCCGTGATAATGAATGGATAAAAAATTTAAGTAATCTACTCTTAGAAAATGGTCTAATCCTACTTTCATCTTCTGTGAGTTTAAGACAATATAATTTTTCTAAAAGTGGGCTAATAATACATAATTAGGAAGGGTGGCGGATTCTCCATTTTTAGGGAAATGAATTCCCATTCTTCCCCCCTATCCTTGGCCAAGCTCCCATTACCAATCTCTCTCTCTCTCAGACTGATGCACACCAGGATCAGGTGGTTCCCTTTTCAGCCCTCTTAACAAATCCCCACTGGGGATAACATTCAACATTGCTTCAATACCTATAAGGTGCCCACCTCATACCTCACTTGTTTCACTCTGCTTTAGCCACAATGATCCGTAAGTTCTTTCCCCAACTCAGGCTTCACACATTCTGTTTCCTCCAATTGGAAATCTATCTTCACCACTAAACCTTTATGTTTCATATCATGACTTAAATATCATGTCTTAGAAAAGGTTTTCCCTAACTTCTTATTGCCTTTTGTCTCCCACTTCCTTATCCATTTTCTACCCTTCTCCACCCTGCCTTGTGCCCCTAGCCCCTGTGTGTCTGTGTGACTAAAGTTGGCTCCCAGCTGGATTCGGCCAAATTAAAGTATCAGTAAGAGATCTAAGGGTTGGAGGAGGTGGACGTCCAGGTATTTCCACCCCTCTCCTATTTGGCTGCCATTCTGGGAGAGACGTCCTCTTACTAGCACCAGAACTCCAAGTCTCATTAAGTCCTGGTGCCACATTCTCTTGCCTTGTCCATCCAGCTGATGCTACTTCCCAGTGAAGTTGGCATTTCTCCTGCGTTCCCTTAAACCTCCCCCACCTCTGGAAGTAACCCCTTCATTAACAAATTTCCATTTGAATCATGTAAAGTGAATTTTGTTTCTGGCCAGCACCTTGACATTCATGTGCCTCAATCTAAATCAGTACAGATTCCTTGTGTTATTCTTCATATAGATTCCCCCACAGCATTCAACCATTTTTCTCCTGAGCTCTTATCATATTTTATAAATGTGTGTATGTGTGTTTATATTTGAAATTTTTATGTAATATCTGTCACCCGACCCAGCACAATTATGTATGTTCCACAGGGATCGTGGCTGTTTTGTCAATGACAGTTGAATGGATAGATTAAAAGAACAGACAACGTCATTGTTGAAGACAGATATCTGAATTTTAATGAAATAGATAATTATTAAAAGACAATATTAATATAAAGAATTTATGGATTACTAAAATGGCATATGTGAAAGAAAATGCTTGAAGCTTTAAGTGCATGCCTGCATGCATTCAGCTGACATTTGTTCAGCACCTTGCAGTGCCACATTCTTCATTAGGCATTGAGAGTAGAAAAGGAAACAGTTTCTTTTCTCAAAGGCTCATAGGCCAGTGGGGAAGACAGATATGTAAAGATAATGGGGCGTATGAGAGACTTAATTCAGGGGCACAATGGGATCAAGAGAAAGACTGCTACCAAAGGGGGAAGGTTTACAAAGAAGGCATCTGAAAATTAAAACAAAAAAATTAAGAGTGTGTTTCAATTTTGTTTGGAAAACACAAGGGCTAATATGACTGTAAATTCTTTGTTGTCTCTCAAATTCAGAGAGGAAAGGAAAGAAGCAACATCCAAGCCAAATAGGTTGCTTTGGGGGGAATGTCTCAGCCCAGATAAAAGGGTCCAGTTGGCATTGGCAGGCAAAGAAGCAGGGACATGAAAATTGCCTGGGTTTTACTCTAAGAACCCAGACACGTGGGTCCTGATCATAATGCGATCGTGGAAGCCTCCAGCTAGAGTTCTTAGGAAAAGTGCATTTTCGGAGTTCGGGAAGGTTTAAGTAATTCACCTGCTGTCAAGCCTGATACACATGTGTATGCCACTGGGTGGTATGTATGAGTGTGTGTGATTATAATATGACATTTATAACCCTCAAGGTAACAGTTATGTCCAACAACATTCTTTCTGTCTTGAAATATTAAGAAATATTCTAACATCTTTTTTTCATTGAAATAATATTTTTTTTTACCTTCCTGTGTAGAGGAAAACAGTTATTTCAACAAATGCTTTTATCACCTTCATGATTTTGTCGATGAGTTGCCCCAGCCCAAAGAGGTCACGAGGAGTTACAAATCATTCTGATTAGAACCAAATAAACACTGAGGTCCTGTCCTCAGTCAGACATTAGACTGAGGTCAGCAAGCTTTTGCTATAAAGGGCAGCTAGTAAATATTTCAGACTTTGTGAGCCATATGGACTCTCTTGCAACAACTCAACATTGTCGTCATAACATGAAAGCAGCCATAGACAATATGTAAATGATGGGCACAGCCATGTTCCAATCAAACTGTTTACAAAAATAGATGGCAAGCCAGGTGGGCTATATAGTTTGCCAGCCCTGTACCAGATATAGAGGAGGAAAGAAAAAATGAACTAAGAACAAGGAAGACAGCTCTAAAACAAGTGGGAAAAATAAAATCATCGATGGAAAGAAACACTGCAATGGTACCAAGAGAAGAATATTCTCGTTGTAAGATAATACTAAGGTAATGACGATAAATCAATGAACTCTCACTAATTGAACACATATTCTACCTTGTGATAAAATAAAACTTATTGGTAGAATTTCCTACCAACTATTATGCAAAAAAGAAAATCCAATTTTGAAAACTATAAATAAATATATAGCTCAGAAATAGGCACTAACTGTAACATGGATGAGCCTTGAAAACATTAGGCTGAGTGAAGGAAGCCAGACACAAAAGGCCACATATTGTATCATTCCACTTATGTGAAATGTCCAGAATAGGCAAATCCATAGAGACAGAAAGCAGATTAGTGGCTGCCAGGGGCTGGGGAGGAGGAAATGGGGAGTGACTGCTAATGGGTACACGGTTTCTTTTGGGGGTGATGAAATGTTCTGAATTAGATAGTGGTGATGGTTGTACAACTGTGAATGTACTAAAAGCCACCGAATTGTACACTTTAAAAGGGTGAATTTTATGGTATATGAATTATATCTCAACTTTTAAAAAGGGACTAGGACATTCTCATATAATGCTTCCATCTTTCTGGAAGGCAATTGGAGGCAATATATATTAAAAGTCCTACAAAGGTAAGAAAGCAAAAGAAAAACAGGAGCTAAGATGTGGAAACTGAAGAGTAGCAAAAAAAAAAAATTAAAAAACTGAATAAGTAATTTAAGCAACTGGGATAGTTTCATATACATCAATTGGAACACAAAAGGGGCTCTATCATGTCTTGAGAACAATTAAAAGGTAACACTTTCCCTATCCACATCCCTGGAAAATGGCCATGGATACTTGATCTGTTTATATGAGTTAACAGATTTGCCCAGACATAAGATGATTATCACTGGGTACTAGGCTGGGAGGTTTTTTTTTTTTTTTTTTTTTAAGATTTTATTGGGGAAGGGGAACAGGACTTTATTGGGGAACAGTGTGCACTTCCAGGCCTTTTTTCCAAGTCAAGTTGTCCTTTCAATCTTAGTTGTGGAGGGTGCCGTTCAGCTTCAAGTTGTTGTCCTTTCAGTCTTAGTTGTGGAGGGCACAGCTCAGCTCCAGGCCCAGTTGCCGTTTCTAGTTGCAGGGGGCACAGCCCACCATCCCTTGCGGGGGTCAAACCGGCAACATTGTGGTTGAGCAGATGCGCTCCAACGACTGAGCCATCCAGGAGCTCAGCGGCAGCTCAGCTCAAAGTGCCGTGTTTAATCTTAGTTGCAGGGGGCGCTGCCCACCATCCCTTGAGGGACTTGAGGAATTGAACTGGCAACCTTGTGGTTGAGAGCCCACTGGCCCATGTGGGAATCGAACCGGCAGCCTTCGGAGTTAGGAGTACGGAGCTCCAATCGCCTGAGCTACTGGGCCGGCCCTACGCTGGGAGTTTTTTATGCTTTGCTGACCCTTCTCACAGTTCTGCAGATTGCGCATGATAAATCCCATCTCACAGATGAGCAAAAGTTGATTATCAGAAGCCATGCTCTTTCCCCCTTCCGTCCTGAGCTCACAGATCTCATGTGGACGGTGTCTCTAGCAGGAGGTGGTTGTCCATGCACCCACTGCATGAACATTCCTCAGATGTATTCCTTCCCTAAAGGGGGGTGCACATCAGGCTCTGCCCTCAAATTCACAATATCACCAGCTAGATTTCAGCCACAATCTCTCAACTGGTCTCCCTGCAATGTCTGCCTATAATTGCCAGAGGGATCTATCGGGAACTTCAATCAGCTCACACACCCTCTGCCCTTAACAAAAGCCAAGTCCCTCACGCAGATTTAGAAGGGCCTAGATACCCGGGCTGTTGGCTGTCACACATGCTGCATCTTGCCTTTGCCCGTCTTGCAGCAGCCTGTGGGCCTGCCTCCACATCAAACCTTGGAGGCTTATCCTAGCCGGTCCCCCTGCCCGGAGTGCCCTTCACATGGCTGGGTCCTTGTTCAAGTCACCTCCCACAGAGACTGTCTTTGGCTATTGATTTAAGGTAGCAATAATTCACTCTATTTTAATCTTCTGCAAAGCTCTTACCATCTGATGTTTTCTCTTCCCTCCTTCCTTCTCTCCTTTCTGTCTTCCTTCCTCCTTCCTTCCATGTTTCTTTCCTCCTTTCTTCATCTGTCCCTCCTTCCTTCTCTCCTTCCCTCCCTCCGTCTCTCTCTCTCTTTTTCTCCCTCCCTCCTTTCCTCCCTCCCTCCTTCCCTCCCTCCCTCCTTTTTTCCTCCCTCCTTCCCTCCCTCCCTCTTCTCTATGGGAATATGAGAAGATGAACTCTGTGCTGTTCACTGAAGGATCAACTGCCCCAGCCCAATTTAGGCATTCAAATATTTGTTGAAAGAATTAATGAATGTGGATGAAACTTGGCAAAGGTCCTATGTTTAGCTAAATGATTAAAGGTCTAAATCCCACAGCACATAGTCTTGGCTTTGCAAAGGGCTAACCAATACATGGGGGCTCTAATGACCACAGACTTCAGAAGTTCCTAACACACACTGACCATTCACAACTGCCCCCACCCCCAAAGTTCCATGTCTGAGACAAGTTTCTGCCTGGAGAGAGTTTTTATTACCTACTCATAAAGCCCTGAATCATGTGGTTTACAGGGCAAGTGCTAATGCAGTCATAATTATATTGGTGTGAACACATTGTCATAGATAGGCAGCAAACATAGACACAGGTATTTAAGAGAAACCAGCTGCTCCCAACACAGGATCAACCGTCGCATGGAAACCAGTCAGCAGGCACACAGCTAAGGAACTTGAACTGAGTGACTGCAGGTGACACACCCTATAAATCACAGACTAAAACGACACTTTGTACCAGCACCTCCAAGTAACCAACTCACTACCCAGAGAGCAACACATTTTGGGGAGCTCTACAATTAAGACATGGATACCACTTTTCCCCAAATGGTGACTGCCATTTCTTTTCTGTTTAATTAACCCAAGCATAAAATAAGTATAAACTTCAGTCTGTGGGTGATTTCCTTTTTTTTTTTTTTTACTTTGGAAGCAGATCAAGAAACAAGAAGGAACATGACTTCATTATAAATCCAGCACTTACCTAGGGTTTTTTTTTTTTTCTTTCTGTCTTAATCTTTGAAATAACAGTTGATCCATTAAGAGACTGGAAGGTGAAAAATGTCAAGCCTTTGACCTTTTCTTAATTCACACACATACTGAGCCAATGAAAACATGCCCACCCATCCATCTCCTCACAATTAGTACTTTCCATGGACTTAGTGACAGTTCTAAAGCAAGGCTTCTTGGCCTCGGCACTAATGACATCTTGGATCAGATCATTTTTTTGTGGGGGGCCGTCCCATGCACTGTAGGATGTTCAGCAGCATCCCTGGCCTCCACCCACGAGATGCCAGTAGGACCCACCCCTCAGCTATGATACCCAAAAATCCCTGCAGACATCACCAAGTGTTTCCTGGAAGGCAAAATCATCCCAGGTTGAAAACCACTGTTCAAGACACTACATAAAAAAAACAAACAAAAAACAAAACAAAACAAAACTAGAAGAAGAAAGATCAGCTAATACACTCTAATTGTTTTCCTCGTTTAACATATGCTGACACATTTTATTTCTTGGACGCTCTGAACATGTCCATCCAGAATGTACACACGCTGCCCCGGTATCAGGAGTTGCTCTATTCAAGTTGGTGTTCATTAGCATCTTTCTGAAATGCCACAAGGCCGGGACTGCTTTTGGAGGAAGACTCCCTGAAATTCAATGCAGGGTTTGATGCCTTCATGAAGAATGGGATGCCAAGATTACACTTTTTAAAAACAACCAGGACCTGTAAATGCCTCTGAGACTCAGCAATATGTGCAGTTGCTGGAAGGATCTTAAAACTGATTTCAAACGAGACATTTAAAGATCATAATATTTGTACGAAGAGCTCTTTAAAGGGAAAGAAGAGAGCTGGGTTTAGTTTGAAACCAATGAAAAAACAAGTCGTTTGTCTCTGCCTTTTGCTAAAATAACTAACCTCTCTTAATGACGATGTATTTAGATTAACAACAGAAAAAGCAGAACGAGCCCTGGTATTGGCCTTACAAGATTTTACAATTCTGAAAAGGCCATTAATCACAAACAATCTATAAAGACAACCTAAAGAAAATGTGTTCCAACTGCCTCATTCCCTTCTCTTGGTTATAATCCAAGAGTAAATCCTCCAAGTCTAAATCTCGCTACCCATAAAACTTCTTATCTGCCTTTACTCGGTAAAGACTATCAAACAAATCTCTACACACTGGTTTTCTCATGGAGGAATGAGGCTGTGAGTTTGTTCACCAAGAGGCACAAGGTGGGAAGGAAGAATAAGCAAGAAATCTAACATAAACCTTCATCAGCCGTCTAGTGTAAAGCTGACACAGATTTCGAAAAAGCTTTTCTTCAGGGCTTTCGCAAATTTTATTCTTTGCCCAGGAATAATTTGTTCTAACTGAAAAGTACATTTGAAAAGCTGGCTACAATCATACATGGGTACTTCACATTACACAGGAAGCTGATCAGTGCAACAGTCGTACGGCATAGCCACAGTACCGTGTGATTTTGTTGCTTTCATGATTTTCTTTTATGTTCTATGCTTATTGATTTAGCACCAGATGCATATTTGGGATGAATGATATAATTTTTTAAAATGGTATTATTTCTGTTTATAGAGGATGATAAGTCAATTAGTATCATTTTTTTAAATCGTATTTTTCCTTTCTGATGAGTTAATGACTTGCCTTGTGTTAAGGCCCACATTTATCTTTGGGCTGAAGGGAAAAATATTTGACATAGTGTATGTCAATCTACCCTGTGGTTTTGCTTTAAGCCCTATGTGAGTAGCTCGCATCTCGTGATCTGTTTAATACCTTGCCTTCCTTACTAACCAAACCAAAACTAGGCCATATCTAGGGTGATCAGCTAGAAAGAATGTGGCTCGTCGGAGAGGGCGGGCGTGTACCCAGCATTCTTCTCTAAGAACAGCGTGGCTCACCACAAATGTGGAGGGTGGGGTATGTAGAAAGGCTGAGCCCCCAGTCTAACTCTTGATTAGGAAACTTTTGAGCTTTTATTAATGATGATTTAAACACCCTTTCTTTCTGTAGGTCTCCCATCAACTAATTCAACAGCTGTTTGGTGGTGGCAGGGGGCGGGGGGGATATACTGACAATGATGGATTCAGTTTAGGAGAAAGAGTCTAAATGCTTCCAAATACCCTTTACGTAATTTCTAAAATAACTGATCGTGAAAAATGAGCATCTTGTAGTTACAAGTCAAAGAAATTAATGATTTGAATACTATTTGAATAAAGCATGATGTTTTTCCTCTCATGCCCCTGTTCAATGAAGATACTTGTATCAGTATAACCTCTTTGCAAAAATTTGGTCGCTAATTTTAAGGTGACCTAACATAAGTTAATCCATTTAAACTACTATACAGTGAATGTCTTGGCAGGCCAGGCATTCACCATGTTCTATCTCTTATTTTCAGGTGTGAAATACTATTTCAAGGCTAACTATTTAAAAAGTATGAGGACAATCGGAGTCATGTTTAGAGTGGGGCCTGATGAATCAGAGCACTCTTCAGCTAGCCTAAGGACTCACAGAGCAATGGTCACATCGGCCCCCTTTATGGAAAGGGCCAAATTGACCATCCCCACCAGAATAGAAACTCAGCAATGACCACTATTATTTGCATTATTTTATTCAGTCCTCTATTCACCTTACGAAGTAGGTACAATTTCTGTCTTTTTACTGAGTGGTGAAGTAATTTGCTGGAGTCACAGCCAGCAAGGACCGAGGCAGGCCTCGAAGCCAGCTCAGTCTGAGCACATAGTCAATGCTTTTCCCGCTCGACCTAGAAGACTATGTCATCGCCCTGAGGCAGAGAGCTGTCAGCTCCCATTGAAGGACATGCTGAATGGAACCACTGAAACGAGACCCAGGAATTGTTGGAGAGGTTTTTCTACACCCTGATGCCAAATCAGATGCATGGCTGATAGGACACTAAAGCATTAAGGGCCTTACCAGACAATATTAGTTAGTACTTGTTACTAAGTATCATTCCTGTATGTTACTCCCTCGAAGACACAAACAATACACAAAACTCCATGCTTGATGCTTTGCTACTCCTTAAAAATCTCACCAGTGCCGTCCAGTCAGTCCTGCTTTCTTTTGCAGCCTCTGCCAATTACTTGTTCCTTATGCTGCCAGCTCTTTATATGGACAGAGAGCAGGCCTTGAGCATGGGGCTAACCTTTGAAAGTGCCTTCAAGTATCGTAACAGAGCTGCAAACAGGAGCACTGTGTCCTGAAACAGTACTTGTTCTATTGTTAGCGATGCTTAGACTCCAGCCGGCATGGCAGGGTGTTGCATTAGCAGTGGGCTTTGCTGATGGGGCCTTACAAGCTGTGGTTGTGATCTGTAGAACTCCTGGTCCTCTCCTTTTAGAGCGATTCTTCTCTGCAGCTCTCCTCCCCACAATGTGTTCCCTCACCTTGCATTAAAACACGTCCTGACTAGTCTGTCCACAGGACTCGAAAAAAGCAGATACATTGCTCATTATTTTGGATCGCCCAGGGGTCTGGCAACTGTGCCTGGCACGCGCTGATGTTCCCTTCCTGTCTTCCCTCCTATTTTGGTTTATATCCTCTGAAAGTTCTCATCAGAATTCTTTAAATATCATTGATTTAAGCATCCACCCAGCTTTACCACAGCAATTTACTACTTTGATTTCTCACTCCACTTTGTTTCTACTTATGATTTATGTTCCCTTAGATTTCCAGGGCAAGTCAGAAAAGTGAAGAAGAAACATTAGACTTTGAAGTCACTAGTCAGCTATGTGGCGAGGGGCATCTTTAATCACTATGAGCTTATAAGGATCCTCATTCGTATTTCTAAGGAGAGTCCAGCTGGGGAGAACAGAGGGAAGGGAAGAAACAGAAGGAAGGAAAAGAAGAAAAAGGGAGGAAGGAAAGAACAAAAAAAAAAGCACTTATGGTCATTGTGGGAATTTTAGAGACTGCATTTTGTAAGCACCTGGCATTTAATTGCCATTTATTAGCTAGCAGCCATCTGTTTTTGCGTTTCTGAGTCTAAGTGTGAATACTATGGGGCCAAAGAGAAGATATACCACATATTGAAATAAGAAAAGATGTGTCTTTGATTGTCTTTTTTTTTTTTTGTCACATGATGGTATTTGTGGGTCAATTTTTTTCTTCTTGTTGAATCTCATTGGAATTTTTCTTCATAAAGTGAATTCATGTTACATTTAGTTCTTACTGGTATTAGGACCAACCTTCTTAGATGTCTAATATTAGCAAGCAGCACTGAGTTTAGGTCATCAGATCAACACTCAATTCCGGGACAACCCTCTGCAAACTTCTGTCACCTGCCAGGCCACCATTACTAACATTATTGTGATGTAGCCATCTCTATCTTGGTTTCTGCAGATAACTCTTTAATATGAATTTTATTTTTCCCTATTCCCCTTTTCTTCCCTCAAGCAAATATTAGTGAGGAATAATTGACAAGCAGACATAAACACTTTCTAATCACATCACGGGCCTTCAATTTCTTTTAAAAAGAGAATTGTATTGAATTTGGGCAAGATGATCAATTAGTGACTAGCATTCAGAGTGCAGTGAGGGAAAATAAATACTGTAGAATTTGTAGGAAGCTTAGCTTTCTAACTGTGCATATAGGTCGTGGTATGAAGGTAGCAGAAAAAAATCTTAGGATAGTGTAAGGTCAGAATTGAATGTCTTGGACTATTTTATAAAAATATTATGACTGGAAACCATCATTACCAAAAAGCATTCACGACTGAGTTAATTAATATGTGGTTCTAGTGAGTATTCCAAAAATCGTTACAACTCAATATCCTTCTAGAACTTTCAGAAGCTTCAGGGTGGGGTTGAGATAACAAACAGACTGATTGAAGTCTCAATTACAGCCATGAAGGTGGTGAAAGATATTGCAATACAGTGGACACCTACACCCACCATGTGAGAGACCAGCAGGCACTTTTCCTACATCCTCACAATTGATAGGCAAAGCCAGTACCTTTATCCCTATATTTCCCAAAGGAGAAATTGACACCTAAAGAAGTCAAGAAACTCTACCAAAGTCCAGACTTATTGCAAGTGGCTGAGCTGGGATTTAAACTCATTTCTGGCTCTAGAAATCTTTGATCAACCAGTCAAAATCGTAGACCTAATTATGTTGTCCTTTAAAATACCATAAACGTTGTGGCAGGCACCTCTATGGTGGTCTCCGATGGTCTCTACCTTCTTGTATTTATGATTTCATCTTTTACTTCCCCTTAAGTAACTTGCTTCTAACTAAGAGAATATGGCAATGTTGAGAGGAAGGACTTTTCTGATTGGTCACAAAGATTGTGATCTCCATCTTGCCAGCAGACTCCCTTCCTAGTTGGCTTTAATGAAGCAGGCTGGTGTGTTGGAAAGGCCCCCATGGCAAGGAACTGAGGGTAGCCTCTGGCCAACAGCCAACAGGAAATGGACCCCTCAGTCCAATAGTCCTCAATGAACTGGATCCTGCCAACAACCACACAAGTGAGCTTGGAATCATCTTCTTCCCCAGTCGAGCCTCCACATGAGACCCCAGCTGCAGAGGACACCTTGATCACAGCCTCGTGAGGCCCTGAGCAGAGGACCCGGCTCAGTTGTGCCTGGATTCCTGACCCACAAAATCTGTGAGATAACAACTGTGTGTTGTTTTATCCCAGCATCTAAGTCTGGGATAATTTGTTAGGCAGCGACAGATCACTAATAGAAGGGCCTCACAGAAAGGCCAAATAAAACCAAGTGACTTGCCACATGTAGCCACCAGTTGGCAACACACAAAAGACAACGATGCTAGTTTCAAAGTGAAAGACAGCTCAACTCCTCCACTATATCAAACCCAGAAAATGGGCCAAAAACAATACAGTGAACATGCTGCCTCTTGGGCCTAATCCCTTTGCTTGACTTCTGTGTCAAAAAGTACAAAACAGAAAGGGTGCAACCTCTAGGCAGAAAAACAGTGAACTAATACTGCATAGATATAATAAATTAATATACATGAACAAAGAACAAATACATAGTAAGTAACAGGAGTTTTAGAAATCACTTGATTTAACCAAGCTGGAGTTGGAGAGGATTCCAACCTAAATTGAGGTTTAAAACGAGGGGATGGCTGAGTTATCCCCCTGGGAATCGTTTTGGTATCCTGGCTGCTTAGGCTAGCTCTGTTGGGCTTAGCTTCATTGTCAGGGAACAGTCCTTTGGATTAAAAAGTTTCCATCTTTTACAGGATTTTTATTTTTTAATAAATGGTTAGTCAAAACTCAAATTCAAATTTTTGGCCCAATTACATCTAGAATATGAGAAATTATGTTATTTCCCTTGGCTTTAAAAATTAATTGAAGCTGCTTTGGAATTTTATAGATTGGCCTTTATGTTCAATATCAGTTCCTTTGTATAAATATTAGAAGTGACAATTTATGTTTGATGATTTCTATACTAATGGGAAACCACAGCTCTTAACTTTATTAATAAAATGCAGAAATTTATAACTTTCTGTTCTGAGGTTGACACTTACTCATTATACTAAATTATGCCCTATCAGCACTATTTCTTAGTACTTAGAACACAGCCTTAGGGGTTAAGTAGCCCTGAGTTTGAATTCTGGCCAATTCACTCACTAACCACGTGGCCTATATCTCCCTGACCCTCAGTTTTATAATCTGTAAATGGGGATAAGTATGAAGTCCTTGAGATGGAGGTTTCCATATAAATTAAATGCTATAATGTAATTAAGATGTTTATATTATGCTTGGCACATAATAAGTAGCTGTTACTATGTTTTAAAGATTTTCTCCTTGTTTTTGTTTTTCTGCAGTTTGAGTATGATATGGCTAGGTATAGACTTTTGGTATTCATCCTGCTTTGTGTTCTATGAACTTCCTGGATCTGTGGTTTCTGTAATTAATTTGGGAAAATTCTCAGCCATTATTACCTCAATTATTTTTTCTGCTCCTTTCTCTCTTTTTTCTTCTTCAGGTATTCCCATTATGTGTATGTTATACCTTCTGTAATTGTCTCACAGTCCTTGGATATTATGTTTCCTTTTTTTTTTTCATTCTTTTTGTTCACTTTGCATTTCAGTTTGGGGAAGTTTCTATTGGCATATTTTTCAGTTCACTGATTCTTTCCTTGGCCATGTACAGTCTTCTAATGAGCCCATCAAAGGCATTCTTCATTTCTGTTATGGTATTTTTGATTTTCAGCATTTCCTTTTGATTCTTTCTGAGTTTCCATTTTTCTGCTTATGTTACCCATTTGTTCTTGCATGTTGTCCATTTTTTTCCATTAGAACTATTAGCATATGAATCAGTTATTTTAAATTCTTGGTCTGATAATTCCAAAATCTCTGTTATATCTGAGTCTGGTTCTGATTCTTGCTTTGTCTCTTCAGATTGTGGTTTTTCTTGCGCTTTAGAATGCTTGGTAATTTTTTTTTTGTCAAAAGTTGGACATAATGTATTGAGTAATAGGACATGAGATAGGTTTTATGTTGATCTACCTAGGAGTTAGGCTTTGTTTGTTGTAGCTGTAGGTGTTAGAAACTTCAATTTCCTCAAGTATCCTTGTTTTGTTTTGTTTCCCCCTCCTGTTGTCTTTGTGTTTCCCTAGAAACTCCTTCTTAAATAGAGTCTGAGAATTGCAGTTATTTCACTTGAATCTACTGTCACTATACAGGAGCCCTATTAATGTGGAGTGTGTGGGGGTGAAGGGAAACGTTCTATAATCCTATGATTAATTCCGAATTTTTTATTGTGCTTCTGTCCCTGGGCTGTAACCTTCACAAGTGCATCTCAGCTTTTATTTTTCCCCTTAGGTAAGATAGGAAGGCTAGAAGGGGCCAGAATTAGGTAGTTTCCCTTCTCTCAAGCCAGATAAGGCTGTGGTAAATTCTTTTCCCTTGCTGTAAAGATTTACAGATTAAAAAAAAAAAAAAAAAGGAATGCTCTGGATTTATTTCAAAATAGTTACTTTTCCCAATGGACTTATTTCAAAATGGCTACTTTTGTGTTTCAGAATGGTTACCTGTCCCCCTCCCTTTGCCCAAGCACCAGGGGATTTTTTTTCTGATTTTCACCATGAGAATTTGGTGGGGGTCCTAGAGGTGAAACCCACAAAAGCGTGGTGTCCCCACTTAGACTGAGTCCCCAGTAGTTTTCAACTCTCAAGCTAGTCCATACACAGCCACCAGCAATTCACTGAAGTTATGGTTTAAGCGTTACTACCAGTTACTGGGTCCAGTGCCTTCTGCTTCAGGTAAACTCATCTGTATTCTCTGTATTTGCCTGTCTTTCCAGTTTTTGGGGATGGAAGTTTGTCCTATGAACTCAAATTCTCTAATGGAGCTAAGAAAAGTCATTGATTTTTAGTTTGTTCAGTCTTTTTCTTGTTGAGAGGGCAGAAGTGATGGTTTCTAAGCTCTTTACATGTTGGAGTGGATATCAGATGCTTCTGCTGTTAACATACTTTAAATTCGTGAACAAGTTACTCTTCTCAACTACAGAGATCATAAATCTTCATATCTAGAACTCGAATTGTCCAAATGTGTTTCTGTCATGGCATTCAAGCTCCTCACGTTATCAACCATAATAGATCTCATTATATGAAATAAATCAGAAATAGTCAAATAACTGCTCCTTTTTGTTAAGCAAAAATGTTATTGCAGTTAATTCTGAAAATATTATTTTTTAAGTAATCAAACTGGAAGTTAATGAAGATTCAAATGAGTAATAAAATGAAGAAAATGTGGACAATTTAATGATTTTTTCCCATAAAGCTAAATTTATTTAATGTAAATGACTGCTCTTCTAAGTTTATATCCTACTTATGTTTTTTTATAGTAAATGTACATTTTTCATATTTTGTGTGTAAGAAAGTTTTTTTTTTATATCATTCATGGCAAAATTTAAAGTTGGCCACTCATATCAGTCCCCTGCCATTAAAAAATCATATTGGTCTCTGAAATGTAAAGACCTGGGAAGCAATGCATAAGAAACGCCAGCAAAAAGCAATATAAAATATCACAGAGAGCTGAAGTACAGTGAGGGCTAAAGTACTGAGTGCATTCAGCCAAGAGGAGGTCATCGGTGACATTATTTGGAGACAGTTTTTAGACAGCGAGCGATGAGAGTAGGAGGCAGGCTACAGTGGGGATAGACAATTCACATTTGTCTCTAAGCAACTAAACTTGAGTGGCCACACAGAAGAAGTGTATATTGGCTCATTGCATACATGTAGTTGCATTGTGCTGGCTGTTAGGTTGCCATATCTTAAGACACATAGGGAAGGGAGATGACATACAGAAACTAAGTAATTTAAGCCATAGCTCTGAAGCAAAAAGGTTGACAAACTCCAAAAATACTTATTTGACTTAATAAAAAAAAACACCACCAATTTATCAGCTTTTTTAACCCTCTGCCCTCTCGTTCAGTCATGCCAATATTCCCCCAGAATGGAAGCTGGATAAACATCAGCACTCTTAGAAACTCCTCTCTGAGCATCTCTATGAAGGATCAAAGTAACGATCAGAGATGCATGTTTCTATCAGCATTAGGGTCATCCCAGTCCTGCTCTCTGGCCCAGAGTGGGACTGATACCTGAGACTGGATTTTATGTCCTTTCCAGAGTGTGTGTGGCACAGAACAGTGGTCGCCTAGCCACTAGCCCAACTTGCCCTAGGAGAAGTTGTGGGGGAAGCACACCCACGTCCCCCGTGAAGCAATGTGGACAGTTAATTGCAAGTCAGGGCACTGTGAATTGAACGATCGCTTATGATGACCTGACAAGTCAGTTCCCATGCATGCTTCCCTTCAGACCATACAATTTCAGTGAGAAGGTTGTCTTTATAACCTGAAGGCCTAGAAACATTTTCAAACCTGAATTGGCCTATTCTTGGAGACTAGTGCTGAGCCTACTGGGATAACATCAATCTGCAGGTTTCCCCCAGCACTGAGGACATATTTCATACTATAATTGAAAAATAGATTTGATTTATATTCCATTGTGTCAGAGCCTACACTTGGGCCTCTCAGTGGAGAGGTCTGGGCAACAGGGAGATGGTCTAGTTTTCAAAAAAGGTACTCCATAGACACCTATGGAGAACAATGCAAAAATGGAGCCAGAGTGATCTTTTAAAAAGGATTCTGATGCTTCTTTGTAGATTCTGGGGTTAGACTGAGGGATGTGAGGCATGGAGAGCCCAGACACGAAACAGAGCAACTAGTGGCCTCCCATCCTGGACTAGCATTTGCTGAGTCCCACTACATGCCAGGCATTTAACATGAGTTCACTGAATCTCCTTAAAACCCCTGAGACTGGGTGTCATTATCTCTGTTTTAAAGAAGAGTAAAGAGAGTCCAGAAAGATGGGTAACATGGCTGGTAAATGACTGAATGGTGATTTGAATTTGAACCCATGTCTGCCTTGCTCTGAGACAACATTATTTGCTGTTCTCCACAAGAAACCCTGAGCGCTCTCTCTTCCTAAACAGATGTCTGTTATCCTATGGGCTGAATTTCTCAAGTTGTGATGTTTTTTCCAGAAGGGCAGAGCATACAAACGAAATAACCCAAGGCTACACGTTATTGACTCAGGCAGGACACTTAGGACATTTTCCTATGGAGTTTATGTTGTGAACTGTTAGCATTGTTTTCTTTATTTTTTTATCAGAGAATGCCTGGAAACCACATGTCTCTTGTCAGAGTTACCTTAGGAAACCCAAGTGATAATGGGAAGCCTTCACAGATTAGTAAATCCTGGGCAATTATCCCTCTAGTGCAGAGGTGGACAAACTTTCTCTGTAGAGGGTCTGATAGCGAATGTTTTGGGCTTTATGAGTCAGGCAGTCTGTCACTACTACTCAACCATACTGTCGTAGCCTGAAAGCTGCCATGGACAATACATAAATGAATGAGTGTGGCTATGTGCCAATAAAACTATTTATGGAGACAAGTTTGAATTTCATATCATTTTCACTTGTCACAAACTATTACTCTTTTGATTTTTTTTCAAATTAAAAAATGTAAAAGTCATCTTTAGCTCCCGGGCTGTGCAAAATCAGGTGGTGACCTGGATTTGGCCCATGGGCCAGTTTGCCGATCGCTGCTATAGAGGATATTACTTTATTTTATTTTTTCATGTATGTTTGATAATTTACTTCCAGAAAGTTTACAAAAGTAGAAGAGAAGATGCACTAATAAATAATGAGGGAAAACTACTGAGCATAACGACATTTGAAATCATATTAACACCAGTTTTTGGTTACTGGGGTGGCTCATAAAACATCAAGTTCTGTATTACTTAAAAAACCTTTTTAATCAAAATGTCTGTGGTGATAATTGTAGATTCACATGCAGTTATAAGAAATAACACACAGAAACCCCTTATACCCTTGCCTAATTTCCCTTTATGGTTACAGTTTATAAAACTGTAGTAGAATATCACAAGCAGAATATAGACACTGATATAATCTACAGAGCTTATTGAGATTTCCCCAGTTTTACTTGTACTGGTAAAAGTAAAATTAAAATATCACGCATTCTCATTTTATAGACCCAGGAACTCCAAACTAAAGACCTGAACTGACTCCGAAGGATTACAAGTGACAGAGGGGTCAGTGTGGGCTGTGCCAGGACAAGAAATCACTTCGTCTGCCTCGCCATTTAATGCTCTCATCCTATCAAACTGCACTAGTAAAATTACAGCTGGAAGCAGGCAAAGGCAGGGTGTTTCTCATCACAGAAGAGAGGATATGATTGACTTGACTCTTAGGGACATTGTGAGCTCACATCCAACTATCTGTCCTTGCCACAGCCTCCCTCCATGGGGTCTTGTGCGGTGTCTCCACTCAAAACTGGAAACTGCCTTATGGTACAGGCAACTGATCAGGCACAGCAAAGTGTGAACATGCAAACAATGTCCAATAATTCTCTCGGGTATATATGGGAACTAGAAACTCTAAAGCTCTGTGACTACAGCGAACAAATCCTTTTCATCAGGCCCCTGGGGCTGATGCAGCTGCATGGTTAACAAGTTGACTATACTGACCAGAGAGTTGAACCAGTTTTGATAAGTTATAATTCCTCAAATCTAAAGCCTTACCAGACAAGTTCTGAGGTCCTGAACAGTCCAAAGAAGAATCTATTTCATGTCTATGTTAGAATGGACAATTTTTTCCCCCACTCTACCGGCAAAGACCAGAAGTTCAGATTTCCTACCATCTTTCACTCCTCAGAATCTCAGAGGCATTGCAACAGTATGTCCATATCTTAAACAGGTTCTACTCAAAATAGGGTCATAGGATCCGCAAACTGCATCAGCATCACCTGCAAATTTGTTAGAAATGCAGACTCTCAGGCCCTACTCCAAGACCGGGAGAATCAGAGATTTTGCAGGTGGGGCCCAGCAACCTGTTTCTTTACTAGCTCTTGTCTGGAGACTCTGAAGCTCACTAAAGCTTCAGCAATGTCTTCAACCACTTCAGAACTATTTCAAGTAGACAATGGAAATGTAAGTCCTAGCTTGCAAATAAGTTTTTAAAAAAACCCAACAAAACAGTTTCAGTTCTTTTCTGTCAATTACACAGTCTTTATGAGGTCAATGTTGATATAAGCAGAAGCCAGAGTTGTTATTTCTGACATTCAGCAGATCGTAGCTTGCTTCCTTCACACTTGCTATATTTAAGTCATGTTTCTAACGAAAATGGTGAGTTTGTGCTTCTACTTAGCAGCTATTTAAAATTCTTTATCAAACTGTAATTTCCTTGAGGGCAGGAGACATGTGTCTCCATAGGCCAATAAATAGGTGCCTAATAAATGGTGCTTGAACAACTGAATGGCTTGTATTTTATATTATAGTTGCTTCGTCTTCTACTAAACCGGGCACTTAAAGGTTGTACAAGATGCTGAATTCTCGAAAATGTTCTGACTATCCTTAAGTATCCAGCAGATTTCCCCGAACACAATAGGTTTGTAAATATTGTTAACTGGACAATAAGAACCAACTAAACTACATCTTTGGTGCTACTGCATAGACTCCAAATAATTTCACTATGGACATTATTTCTGTGTCCATGTGGGAAAAACTAATTTAATATGTGCCATTCTGAATGTTGTTTAACAAATATTACCTACAGAATGAAACTTGAGAGCATGTTTGGGGAGGCTGTGGGTAAACAAAGGTAACTGTGACAGAGGTACCGTCTTTCAAAAGGGGCCCTCATGGAACAATAAAGGCGAAAGGAGGCAATGGATACCCAGCCAGGTGAGCTGGCAGGCCCAGCTTCTGTTTCTACCACGATTTTTCTAGTTCAGAAACCAAATTACAGTCTCACCAGATGATCCAAATTCTGGCATTAAGGTAGGGCTGTCTCAAGCCCTTTGGTGTTGAGCTTTTGGGTGTTTCTGCCTTGGTTATTCTGTAAGACTGAGAGTAATCGACCCTTCCACAGAAAGGTGTTATGATATAAGCCCTTTTGAAGGATCCGATGTGTGTGAAGGAAAAACACAATGTCTTTACTTAAGGCTCTAGGGTAACTTAGCAAGGAAAATCTGTGTGCTTGAATTTTCGTACAGCTCATTTGAAAGGTCAGGAAACCCTAAGTGTTTTCCTCAGAGGTCTTTGTTATAAAACACTACAGAGGGATACAATTTTGTCATCTACCTTTCAGGAAAACAAGCAAATACATCCTTCATCTGTGCCTCAGAATCTAAGTGGAGGAAAAGTAAAATTAAATGTTTATGGTAAGTAGACTTCAGCAATGAAGAACTTTGGAAAACTCCTACAATTATTACTAATCTCAGGATGGCTTCAACGTGGTTTTCTTTTCCATCAAAAGAACAATTTCCTTGATAGTGACAGGAAAAGGAAATGGTGATGGATATTAATTTCTTTCATTCAATATCACTGCCATTTTTGCATATTTATAAAAATAGAATTTTGTTGTTGATTAGGGTTTCTGCCCTCTTGAAATGTGTCTTCAGGACATGTATATTTTTAAAAGGACTAATGTGTTTCTGATCCAAGAGGAAATACAAAACCAGTCTGGGTAAAACATCATCTTCCAAACAAATTTCAACTTTGTATTTAATTTGTTCAAGCATTTCACAGAGAATTTGTCTCCAGGCAAAATTCTTAAAAGCTAGTTTTGAGCCAACATACGTTACAACGGTTGCTTGCAATCACTGAGTATTTTAGTACCATTAGTGCAAATTTATTTGAGTAATGTTTTACATGCGAAGCTTTAGGCCGATCGAGTCTCAGAAAGATTCTTTAAAGGTATAAAGCAGTCCATTGTGAATTGAATGGACAGGGTGATAGAGAATGAATGTCCAACTTCAACTCTGGCAGGTCACTGTCTCGACATGCTATCAATCCTTTTCCTTAGCTATATTAACAAAGAGATCCTAAGTCTTGTCTAAGTCCACAGACCTCTGAAGGAAGTCTAAACAATTCTGAGTGATTTGGAGTAAAAGCAATATTAACCAACACATTCAAAAGCTTTTCAGTGGGTACCCTCTCCCCAGAGGCAGTGTGTTTTGTATTATTTGTCCTTCAGAGGAACAGTTCCATAGCTCACATAGTGATCAAATATTGGGCCATCACTCTCAAGGAACTTAGTAGGGATGATAGCAGCCAGCATTTATTGAGCACTTACTCTTTGCAGAATACTGCACATACATCTTCTAATCTACTTTTAGCAAATGACCCAGGCAGGCAGGTGGTAAAAGAAACCAAGGTTAGGGAGTTAAGTGTTAAGAGCAGGAAGTCCAGATAGCAAGTAGCGTGGCAGGAATGATAATTCAGGTCCGCATGGCTCGAAAGTTTGTTTTCCTAACGTCTATGCCATTCTGCACCTCCTCACAGGGCATTAAACACCTCGTGATGGCTGTGGAAAACTGAGGGTTGTGAAAACAAAGTTGAGTTCTTTTCTACATCTTTTTTTCTTTAGGTGGGATGGGAAGCAACACATATATATTAGTTTTATTTTGGTTTATTTATGGGGAAATAATTTGCATCATATGAGCATCTGTGTGTTTGTGGGTGTGTGTATGTGCATGTGTGTGTGTGTGTGTGAGAGAGAGAGAGACAGAGAGAGACAGAGAGACAGAGAGAGAGACTTAGAAATACTGCAAAAGTTAGTTCCAAGACCACTCATCTAGTCTTCTCAACTAACTAAATGAAATTAATTTGAACTGTAATTATCTCCTTTACTCACATCCCTCCATTTGTGACTTATAGAATGTTATATTCTTTTTCTTAAACATTACATTGTGGTTGTTACATTTACTCCATGCAACGGCCTCAAATTTCTCCATCCCATTCTTTTTCTCTTCCCAGTCATGAGGTAGTTGGTGTGCTTTTCCCCATCCCTAATTGCTTTCTTTTGGTATACACTCATTTCCTTCCTTCCATTTTCATAAATTCAATATTTGGAACCCAGAGAGAGTAAGAAACAAATAGATGTTATGTGGAAAGAAATCACTATAACCTAACATTTCCACATTTGTTCTGTCTCGTCTCTAGGAGTTCCCAATTAATCTTTGTCTCAATTCTTTGGCAAATTTCAGGAACTCTCATAATCCTCAAATTATCATCTTCCAATATTCTTCCCTTGGCAATTCCATGGAAGCTTCCTGCCTCCATGCAATCCTAGGATCTGAGTAAGAGCCATATTTTATGGAATACCATGAGAGTACTCTTCCAGATGGTCTATTTTATAACATTCTGCAAGTCAAAGGATGCTGTACGTGTAGGTATGTCTTCCCAAGCCTTTCTAATCAGTGGGTTAAGACAAACCATTTTACTATTCATTATACCTTTTGCCAATCTTTTCTCATATCTGGGATCATACCTGATGGTTTTTGTTTTTCCCATAGGTAGAGCCTTTGTTTCATGGCTCTCATTTTCTTGAGCAGTCCCATTGGCCTCAAACACTTAACAGCCATAAAAGTAAGATAAAATTGCCCATTGAGGGGCTCTGGAATACAGCCAATGCATTGGAATTAAAGTGATGATCCTTGCTGCTCTGAGCTTATCTGCATGGAGGAGAAATAGATTGCACTTGCCAGGGTTATATAAATATGCCGGGAAGGGCATAGCGAACCCTTGCAGGGCAAACTAGGCAAATCCACAAAGCTATGGTCAGTGAGCAAAAACCAGCAGGTCAACTGTCCCATATTTAGTAACTGGAAATATGAGGTCTCTTTTGACTTAATGTGCTAACATGGAGCCACAAAAGACAACAAATTCTGCGGCAGGCCAGGGTACTTTAGTCATAATGCCACCCTTGAAAAAGGTCACAAAAAAGATATGATCTTTATAATTTTTGTGTACCTAATGGGCCAATTATCTATTAAACATTTGGGAAGAGTGATCGTTTCAGGGAAATACTAAAAGAGTCTTTAAAAATAGTCAGTTGATTCCAGTGATTTACGTCATAAAGAAACAGACCATTTTAAATAACACATGGGCAATAAAAGCAAGCAGATGTTTGCATTCTAACCAAGGCACTAATGGAGGTGCTATGGCACCGTATCAAAGTAAAGTTTGCCATCTTCAGAACTGCTCACTGGAGTTTTAAATGCAGCTGCGTAACTTTGCGTCAACAAGTGGTGAGCATTCCCCGACCACTCTCAGCCTCATTGCCTGCTGCAGTAAGAATTAATAATTCACTGTTAACATGCTGCGTCAAACTTGTTTCCTGAAATGGGCCTTGAAACGTGTGATTGACTGTAAGATTCTAACTTGCCATAAAAACAATTCCTCGGGTTGCTGAATTTCAAACATAAGTTATTATGAGCAAAATCACAGTAAAAATAAATGAGCAAGTCCAAACCCACAAGAGACTGGATTTGGAATTTTGCGGGCAGGCTCCAAGCCTGGCAATTACAGAGTCAAGCACTGGGCACTTGAGTAAAGCTTGACAGTGGAAATGGATTCATATACGACCACCTCTTCCCGCCCCTCTCCTCTTCAGAAAGTCTAAGCGTTTAGTAAATATTAAGGCAGGTACTGCTGGCCAAATAAATCACTCCTGGGAGTATGGAAGGCATTTGGAGGATTAACTCTTTAGGCCACCGAGCTATCGGTCACTGCCCTAGAATAATCATTTATTAAATCAGGAATAGCCAACCTCCTCTGGGGCGCCTCACAGTGTAGAAGCCCACCATTTCTGCTACACAAGCCTTTTGGAGTAGGGACATTTACAAAGCAAATAGTATTCACACTAGTATCGCAGAATAGAACTAATTACAGATCAGACAGGCTCTGCCAACCTCAGGGGTCAGTTTCGCTGGGACGAAGCCCACCAGAACATTATTATACAGTCATTCTCTGGGACCTACTGCTCGGTTGGCTGTCTTCTCAGGTGGGCTAACAGTGGCCCCTTCGCCCTTACTCTTACTCCCTTCTTTCAGTCTTCCACTTGTCCACCTTCATTTCTGTGCTGTCTAATCCTCCTTTGGTCAAGACACGTAGAGAGTAATGTCTTCTCAGCCATCCGCCAACTCAGCCACAATGACCATTTTGGTCTCATTTCATATTTTTTAATTTTTTAATGTTACCTCCTCAGTTCTTTCTTCTGTATTTCCATTTTTTGCTCGTTTGCTTTAACTTTGCAAGTATTTCCCCTGGTTTCATTCTCACCCTTTCTCCTCTCTCTCTCTCTCTCTCGCTCTCGCTCTCGCTCTCGCTCTCTCTCGCTCCATATATATATATATAGTATTTTCTAGCAATATGTGGCTTGCCCCTTCTTTTCTTGATCCCTTATTTCTCCACCTGTTTGTCTGATGGGCTTTTGTTTATATGTGGAATGTGGGCTTGGCTGGGGATGGGAGAGCAGATTTTTGTTGCTTTGGGATCTCCCCTCCTCTAACATTTCCTACTTTTCTCTTTCTCCCCCTTTTCTCCTTTTTTCTTTTCCTTTCTCCCTGACCTATTTGGACTTCCACTTTTCTTCTGAATCACTATACTTGGTCTTAAAATATTGTGACATTATCTTTTCTTATATCTTTCATCTGAACTTGAAAAAAAATCAGTAATAGTTTACCCTCTGAAATACAGAGAAAATTTCAAATGGACACATACATTTGCATATATGTAATACACATGTACATAGATACGTACAGTGTTGCTTTCTCATCAATAGTGACGCTAGTAGAGAAACAAGAACTGGGTGTACTAATACTTATACATGGAAATATTTTACCAGAACTATAAGCCCTGAAAAGGTCTAGGAAGCAGCAATGAAAATTAATTTTATGATAAAAATAAATATATTTTGTCATATAACAATATATATGTTTCACTGGAATCACTAGTATTATATATTGAGATAAAGTTAACTTTGAAATTCCTGATCAACAGCAATAAATTATATATAAGACACACACACATACACACACACACACACACACCATGGTTATTTTCCCCACAGAAGGCAGGTCATTTATAAATAAACTTTTGTATAATCTAAAACTCATATATCGACTTACGCTACCAAAATACAGCCTTGAGTAAGCAGAGAAACAAGTAAATCAAATGGACAAGTATATATAAAATAGGCTGTATCAGAGATAACACAGGACATATTTTGTTAACTAATTTATGACCTACAATCTGTTGGCAGAGGCCTTCCTAATTTCAGTCTTTCTGAGCAGGATAAACAAACCAGAATGCCTGATGGTGTGTGAAGCTCACATCTTTATCTTTGCAAGAGCTTTATTTGGCAGCCTGGAAAGAGAAGTCCTCAGCATTTTTCATTCATTGTAATGTTTGATGTGTTTTCTCTTTGCTGCGACCTTCACTCTGGATCATTCTAACAGGTTCCTTCATTATCTGTGAACTATCGACAAATGATTTATTGGCAGGTAACCACATTCATGGGCAAAGTGACCTCTTTCTCTAGTATGACACTGTCTAGCTTTGGCTTCCTTCTCTTGCACCGTGAGTCCTAAAACATCCAGACTTGGGGCAACTACTACCGTGTTTCTCTGAAAATAGACCTAGCCAGACCATCAGCTCTAAAGCGTCTTTTGGAGCAAAAGTTAATATAATACCGGGGATTATATTATGTTATAAAGACCCAGTCTTATAGTAAAATAAGACCAGGTATTTTATATTATACTATATTATACTATATTATATTATATTAGATCCGGTCTTATAGCAAAATAAGACCGGGTATTATATCATATTACATTATATATTATATTATATTATATTATATTATATTATATTATATTATATTATATTATATTATATATTATACCAGGTCTTATAGTAAAATAAGACCGGGTCTTATATTAATGTTTGCTCCAAAAGATGCTTTAGAGCTGATGGTCCGGCTAGGTCTTATTTTCAGGGAAACTCGGTATTGCACGTGCTAACTGCAAGTTTCTATGGAATGCTCCTACTTTGAACTTAGCAAAACTAAAGCCAAATGGATCTTTATGAAGTGAAGTGGCAGCTTCCCTGGGAGATACAATTCAGATTTAGAATTGCCTTTTTAAACTGCCCTTATATCTTGAAATGCATTTGCACCAAAATAGTCCATGTAGAGAAAAAGATTATGAAGATAGGGGAAGGTAGTGGAAAGAGGAAGCTCTTAAAAAACTGCCTAGACTTCTATTTCAGATAACAGCTTCCATTCCTGCTTCCTTCTCCACTCCTCCCACATACCCAAATCTCAGTCTGGGTATATACAGTAAAATCTCAAATATCCAGATGGAGAACCAAGTACAGTCTAGTTATCTGAAAGTTCACCCAAACATTACACAAGTGACATGACAAAATGGAATGCCTCCCACTCTCTCCCACATGTTTTCCTATATGAGAAGTGTTTCTTGTGTGGAAAAATAACTGAATGGGGTTTTGATGGGAAACTTAATCTTCTTGATAATTCAGTGAGAGATAAGTATGGCTCTAAAATAGACTTAATAGTGTGTGTCAAGAACAAAGGGAAAGAAATGGAATAAGGAGAATTTTGGTAGTGACCTGGATCCTACCATGCCAGAACACCTGCAGAGAGGGAAGCTAATACCTGGATTCCATAGGGTTTAAGCCCCTCCTTTTCTTCACCTGCTTATTCCAAGGTTTTCCTAACCCTGTGGCTGCAGCTTTCACTGCCAAATGTCTCCCTTTAGTGAGAGAATATTTGGAAGCCAGAAAGGAATTTGCTGAGGTCACTCAAGGGCAGTGGAATCATGCATCATATAAAACGCTCTTGCTAAATCAATGCTAGAAAAACAGAACGGTAAAACCTTCGCCCAAAGCCTACAGGGAGTGTGAAGTTAATCAAGTGTGCTCATCTGTTAGTGCAAACTCTCAGGTTACATTTTCCTAAATCCTATAGTCCTTTTACAAGTGATAAGGGATCTCAGCTGAGGAAAGCAATGTAGCTTATTCATATATGGGACTCCTTAATCCAGGTTGGGGAAGAGGAGGAGAGGTGGTTGGAATGAAATAGAAGGAATTCACCAGACAACTGAAGTTAATAGCTGCCCTGCACATTATCAACACGGAGAAAACTCCACTTAGGTAAACTTACAGAGTGTGGAGATAGCAGCTGTCAAGACTCTTACGTACCACCCCACCCCCCAGGAAGTTATTGAAAATAGCTATTCTTTTCCTAGGCTTCACTACTGGTGAATTTGTGGACTGATAATAGTAACTTGTGTTCTTTTGATTGTCTGAAAAACCCTGTGAGGTGGATGTTTATGGTCTCCTGTTTAAAGATGGGAAAACTGAGACTCAGAGAAACTTAGCATCACACAGCTAGTAAATGAATGAGCTAAGACTTGAACTCACACCAAGTCTTTCAGTCCCAAAGCTCGTGCATTCTCCACTCCATCAGCTACAAAGAATTCCTCTCCTACCCCTAAACCAGGTCAACTTTCATTATTCCCTACATCATTAATGGCATTATTATCCCCCCAGTTAGGTGAACCAAATTCCTGGGAGATTGCTTTGACACTTCCTGGTCCCTCACCACTGCTTATGTCCCACTCTTGTCTATTTCACCTCTGAAATATAACTGAAATTCACCCCCTTCTCTTCATCTCTACCACAATGATATCAGTACAAGGAGACACCATCTTTCCCTGGAACCCTCTCCCAGGCTCCTGTCTGGTTCACCCACATTCACTCCAATGCCCCTCTGATCTATTCTCCAGGTTGCTCTCTCAGTGTGGCTTTTCCAAAAGAAAAATGTCATCCCTTGTTGACAACTCCCTGATACAGTCTGGCCATTTCCTACCCCTCCACACACACTCTTTCCTCCTAGCTTTCAGTTTAAGCATCCCTTTCTTAGGGAAGCTTTCTCTGACTTCCCTCCCTATTAGCTAAATCCTCCCAGTACAACCTCATGGCAACATCGAGCCATGATGAAACTGTATAGTTTTCATGCCAGGCTCACCTTCAACCTTGTTTGCATGATATTTCATCAATGTTTGCCTCCTAAACTAGACGATTAAGTACTTGAGTGCAGGCTCCACTTCAGCTTTGGCATGTAGGGTGATGCCTGGTTCAGAGCAGGAATTTGATAAATATTGTTGAATGAATGATGAGCTGCTCCTTTTTGGTTTTCTCTCTTTCTGCCATCTCTCCATTCCTGTATCCTCATCCCCATCCAATTGCTTGTCCCATCTTCATGGATCTTGTTCCCTTACATAGTTTTAATTGGAAAGAAATCCATGCCAAAGCAGTCAATATGGCTACTACAGATGTTGCTCTCTCTAGAGCCACAGCTTCTACTACAACACTCTTCATGCTTTCAAAGACAATGAAATCATTCTCTAGTGCTGAGATTTTAGGCATCGTGTGGGATGGGGGAGATACACTCTTATTTCCTGAGTTCTCAGGGGACATCTCAGGCTGCAATCATGACATAATTGTCATTTCCCACCCACCCTTTTCAGTCATAGAAGTATATATTGTTGTCACTTCTGTTGAGTTCTAGGCATTATTTGAAACAAGCCCTACCCACTCGGAAAAAGTCACAAGCACTGGCAAAGCCTCTCAAAGAAATGGAAAGGAATAAGAGTTTCCCTCAGGCTACGGAGAGATCCTCTCAGGGCTCAGGCAGCACTGGGAGAAAGTTGTCTGGAGAGATACCCAGGAGATCTATGGAACCCACCATGTGTGTGGTTCTTAAAGCATTTGCGGACACACGTTAGAAGGGTTCAGGAATTACCTCACTGAAAAGTGTCGTAAGTTGGTGGATATTCCTGGGGGTACAAATGGACAATTGCATTCCCAGATAGGGCCATTTCAGAACGGAATATCGTTCCGGTTATTACCTTTCAGTAGAAATTCAGATACAGTATAGCAGCTCTTTTAAAAGAAATGCTGTATTTTGGCACAAACCATGATGGCATGGTGTGGGAAAGCACACACACATGACAACTCTAATCTTAAAAAGTTTATCTTACCTCTATTTTCCAATTTGATGTATGCACAGGAGGAATAAATGATTTTTAAAAAATTGGCCTCAAGAAGCCTAAAAGAATTCTTTCAATAAATGTTGTATAAAATACATAAATGCTACGAAAACATTGCGTCCTAGTCTAATTAGAAGTATTGTTTTTCTTCCTTAGTGTTGTATCTAACAATGGATATCTCAAGTTCAATGAGAGGAAGTCAGAAATAGTCACTTTATTATCTACATTTCAATCAAGCCATTACTATGGACTGAACTGTGTTCCCCATCCCCCGATTTCATATGTTAAAGCCCTAACCCTCAGTGGGAAGGTATTTGGAGGTGGGGCCTGTGGGAGGTGATTAAGGTTAGATGAGGTCATGAGGGTGTGGCCGCCATGATGGGATTAGTGCCTTTATAAGAAGAGGAAGAGAGAGATTGCTCTCTCTCTACCATGTGAGGACACAGTGAGAAGATGGCTAACTGTAAGGCTGGCAGAGAGCCCTCATCAGACACTGAATCTGTCCATACCTCGATCTTGGACTTCCTGGCTTCCAGAACTGTGAAAAATGAGTGTCTTGTATTTAAGCCACTCAGTCTATGGCATTTCGTTACAGAAGCCCAAGCTAAGACAGGTGCCCTGCTCCTTCATCACACCAACACCACATGCTTCCCACTTTCCTTAGCCAGGAGAGAACTCTTTCTTGTCAGGGCACATCAGCCCGTGGCACATATTCTCTCCACATCATAGGAACCACATCAGATTAAATGTTACATTCCACTGGGGTACGATGTTGGTAGGTGGGGAGTGGGAGAAAGAGAATGGGATCTGAGGGTAACCTTGGGGGCATAACGTCCTTAGAGAGGTCCATCCTTAAGAATCCTGGAAAACAACTGCTGTGAACTGAAGCCAGAAAGATGTTCCACTTGTGAATAAAACAAGTGGCTTTTATCAATAAATGCGGTAACCAGCCCAGTCCCTCCCACTGCTGCTGTTGGAAAAGCTTTCAAGTTGTTAAATTAATAAGTACAAAGTGAGTATTTCTTGTTTTGTTTACAAAATATATTTGTTTTGGGAAAATACCTTAAAAGGGGGAAATGGAAATTTGAGATAACATAGATTGTTACAGAAGGAAGGAAACTTTAGAACAAGGGTCTCAAACACAAAGCCCCATAGGGGACAAACAGGTAACAAAAATAAGCAAAGAGGACCTGATAAAAGACATTAGAAAGTATATCATACTTCATTGAAAAGCAAATTTTAAATCACCGAGTGGGCAAAATTTCATACGGGCCACCGGTGTGTGTCTATTACTCCTTCAACCCCTTGTTTGTTCAAGATGCCTAACCCTCTCATACCCATTTCAGATCCAGCTAATACTTATTAATTAACATCATGCCTAGCATTGTGCTAGGTGCTTTCACAGACATAATCATCTTCCGTACTCATAACTGTTCCATGAATTGTGTATTTATGTCTCTACTGATAGATGAGGAAATTGAATACCAGAGAAGTTTAAGATGACTCGGCTAAACCCACTGTCCACTGCTTTGGAAGAAACTTGGGAAATACCGCTATTCTTTTGTTTCTTAACTTTTAGCCAAGTATATCAGTTCGAATAAACTTGTTATCCGTTCTCTACTAGTTTATACACTGTTTTGTTCCCCAAGGCAATACATGATGAGTGTGTCAGTACAGATCTAAATAACTGCACAATTAGATACTCAGGGGGGAAAATAATTTGGGTTTAACTAACCAAGGCCTCTTTTGCAGAACAATACCTATAAATAATGCAGCATTTCCTGGCCCAAGCTCTTTGGCGAAAATTCCAATTCTGTCACGTGTTAAAACTCAAACTGTCAAATTGAGGAGGTTCTGCTTAATTTCATTTCTGTCTCAAGTTTAGACAAGTGAAGAGCAACTCACGAGTGAGTGTGAGCATATGAGTACCTATAGTTTAGAGACATTCTTTATGCAGATCCAGCTATTAAGTACCAAGCATATCTGAAAATACCATATCCCACAAAGCATTGCTATCCATTTATATTTTCCTTTTAAATAAAAAATAAAGTTGGCTCAACCTTTGCTAATATTGTATAAAGTAACTCAATTTCTTTGAAAGGTTCACCCACAGAAGATTCCCTTATATGTGATTGCAAGCAATTAATTAAAAAATGGAAATGTACTTTTACATTTAACTAGAAGTTCTAGTCCTGTCTGTGACCTCGCCAGCTAACCTTTCTTCAAATATAAATATAGTTTAAATTGGTTTTTCCAATGCCCTAGACACTTGGAAAATCCTACTGGTGCACACCAGTTATTAATTCACCATCCCTAATTCTAAGCCTTACATATATAACCTTAGAAGTGACAGCAGCTTTGCTTGTCTGCTTCATAAGAATTGTCACTGGAACTTGTACCTTAATAATTTCCAGTGATTAAAAGTGAGTATAAAAGCTCTCAAGTTACCCGGTACTCTGGAAATATCTCTTCTTCATGTGCTACCCTACGAACTCCTGACAACCCAAGAAAATGTGGACTTGAAAATTACATTAACAAAATATAAAGAGGCATCATCCAGACCTCTGTCATTATAGATAATCTGCAGGGAGCAAGGTGGTGTCTTTCTTCTCTAAGCATATGGAGTTCATTGGCCTCTACCTGACATGGAAACCCTCTGGTCACTGAAAGCACGAACATCATGACCTGTGTGTTACCTGCTTTGTGCCCATCATTGGGGAAGGTCTGATTTAAAGAATGTCCCTCAGCATGACCAGCCAAAAAGTGAGTAGTCGAAAAAGTTTGTAGGACATTATGCTTCATATGCTGCACACATTCAGGTAATGAGATTTCTTTTTGCAGAAATGCTATCAGTTGCACGACTATTTGGTTTAAATTCATCTGTCTCCTATATACCCGCTTTTCCTCCAGAGTACTTAGCATAGGACTTCAAAAGGCACTCAATAAATATTTGCTGAATGAATGTAACAGGAATTAATAATACAAAATGTTTTTGAAAAGGTAATTGATGTCAAATGGTAGGCAGAGAAAGCCAGAGAAAGTTCACCAGGAACAGGAATGCTGTATACAAATTTGGTACAGTGTCCAAGGAAAGAATTTACACTTAATAAATAACTTTGGAAAGCAGGTTCTTTTATGTCATTGCCTCTGGACGAGGCCACACTGGTGGTGGGAGAATCCCAGACAAACACACCCTGATAGCAGTTTGAGAAAGGGAAGTATAAACGATAACTAAATATTAGAAAGGATCTTATAAAAAAACACTTCACTATTAGCTTTTCAGATCTTTAAGAACAGGACAACACACACCCCTCTTTAAATAAAAAGGGCAAACTGGATGACATATAGAGGGCCTTGACATCCCACCATAGCATGAAAGACAATAAATATTAGTATATTTTTCTTCACAGTGACCCCCAGCGTAGCAGAATTTTGACTTGCACGATCTACACTCTGGGCCTGGATGGTCACAGTGTGCTAGCTTTCACGCATCCTGACAGATAGAGAAGTTGATCCTATCTATACGATATAGTGG
This sequence comes from Rhinolophus ferrumequinum, assembly GCF_004115265.2. Classification (NCBI taxonomy): domain Eukaryota; kingdom Metazoa; phylum Chordata; class Mammalia; order Chiroptera; family Rhinolophidae; genus Rhinolophus; species Rhinolophus ferrumequinum. The sequence goes on along the minus strand of NC_046284.1, from coordinate 118,842,314 downwards.
GGCAAACTGAGGAAGCTGTGTGGTCCAGAGATCACCTTCTGGGGGATACCGCCAGCCCAAGCAGAGTCTGATGGCCCAGATGCCAAGAGGACTCAACCTCTGGGTATGTCTGTAACCCACTCATCATCGACCAGTGCTCTGTGGCCCACCCATTGGGAGGCTTTGTCTTCAAGAATTTTCCTCAGGATGACTGGCTGTCAGGTGAGTTTGCAGCAAACCATTCTTCACATGCTACACTTTGGTGGGGAATCACAACACATATTAGCAGATGAACATATTAAGGCTCCGAGAAGACTGGTGTTTCTTTGTTGTTCTCCCCTTCTCCCCCGCCCTCCCCCCCTACTTTCCAATCTCCTTTAACCAGGACACTCTTTCACCATCTCACAGGTCTAAGCAGCTGCGGAATGGTTAACCCTCCACCGGAGCACACAGCACCAGTGACTCAAAAGGCTTAATGCAACACCACCATGTCCTAAGTATCTTTCATTGCAGATTAGCTCGGACCCTGAAATAACTTTAATCATCAAGAAGAAATCCTCCTGGAATGCTATGAACGCCAAAGTGTTAAATACAATAATCACCATTATTGCCCCCAAATGAGCCGATGAGGAACCGAGGATAAGTGGATTCTGGAGCTGGGACTCCCAGTCATGTACAATAATTCATATGCCCCTGGCAAGGAGAACTCTAAACATGAGATTCAAAAACCCTATGCTTAGCCTCGGCCTTCCCCACCCCAGGAGACTTATCTATCTTTCTGGTTATATAGTCCCTTGGCTGTTGATGTAATTAGTATATAATAACTGTGTACATATCAACTCACAGGAAAAACGGCGGACGTGCTGGTTGATTTGGCTTGAGGCCATCTCATCGGCAGGGTGAGACAACCCGGTAGAAACATCTGTTATTAACCGTATATTTTAAAATAGTGTTTTGTGTCTCCTGGGTTACTGATTCCCACTGAAAGCAACACAATATCAAGACTCCTGTTTTTCTGAGCAGCACCTAGGAGCTAACAAGCTTTAAAACATTTGCAATAGTCTCTGCAGTTCTGCTGCTTGTGCTATGAAGAATTTTATTTCCTAAAACGTCTACTGTATCACACACACTGCTTTTCTAGGTTTCAATCTCATAGAGGTGAGCAGGTTTCATTTAAACTGTGTCACTATGAAGAGTTAAGGTTTTTCAAGTCAAGGGCCCCGAATAAAACTGGCCGTAGCTTTTGTTTTTATGAAGAAGCACTTGCCGTTCCCTCTATTCAATCAGTAGCCTCACTAGGGATTGGACTATGACTTGCAATTTTTTTTTAAAAAAGGGGCCATTCTCTCAAATCTGCTTGTTTGCGCTGAGTACTTTTCTTGAAATTAACTTAAGAAATTAATTTCTTAATAGGAGAAATTCAAAATCGGGTGCTCGTGCCACTGGCTGCAGTCAGTAGCACAATGCTGCTTCCTAAACTTCTAGGACGAAGTCCCTGTGTTGGGCAGAAAATGACAATCTTTCTTTGACACATGAGCAGTCAAATTTTCAAAACATTTATCCAAGCTAACTCAATGAAGAAACCACTTTGGCATGAAAAAATAAAAATGAAAAAAAAATAAAAATGTACCTGATTCCAAATCACTTTTGACAGCTCTGCTATATATATAGAAAGAAATCGACTTTCTTCAAAAGTTTTACCTGTGCCCCAAAACTCAGTTGGGATAGTTTTGCCTTCTTTCTCAATTGTCCCAACTAGAACGAAAATGCCCCTGCAGGTCTGTGAAACCCTTGCACATGTCCATGTTTAATTACATTCAGATTGAGATCTTTGTATACATATAGGATATAGCCAAACTTTAACTCAATCGACCGCAGCGCCTTTGACATACAGCCTTTATTCATCGTTCTCGCCTTATGTATAAATAGACATGCGCGACTTGTCAAAATGCAAGCCCGAGCGTCTTTACATTGTCTAGAACAAAGAGCCCAGCTTGGCTTCTTTCTTTCCTCAGTGTCTCAGAAGTTGTCCTTTATTCCATGTGCAGGATGCAAAGATTTTGCTGCTGCATGAATGAAAAATGATACCTTCAGACTGCCTTTTTCGTGACAAATTGCACTTCTGCAGAATATCACACTGCCTGTGGTTGTAAGAACCCCACTTAGATTTACTATTACTTCCTCGGGGACTCAGCCTTCTCGCAAAGCACCCCAAGGCTCATTTCCAGGGTTTTAGAGTGCAACAAACATGAGAAAGTTTGCTCATCGTGATGGTCTAGAAACTCTTCGCTAGTAAAAACAGCCTCTGGAATGTGTAAAGTGCTAAAATCCTTGCCTCTGTGGACTTTGGGTGTACAAAACAGGCAGGAAAGTTGTCTGGAAGTATCTGCGAAGCATTGTGTTTGCTCAGGAAGGAGCTGTGGGGTGAGAGGCTGAGCTAAGCCTCTCCCTCTGCCTCCTGGGTGTGAGCAGTGAGGCTGCCACTTAGCAGAAGCAAGCAGAAAGAGATCGGTAAGACTCACCGGCTTCCCCATTTTTCCCAGGACGGGGTTTTGTTCCTCAGCTGTGATCTGGATCTGGAAGAGGCAAACCTGTAGGTCCTCCAAGCAGGCTGCCTGGGATCAGCTGGATGGCTGGAGCGTTCAGGAAGCTTGCTCTGTCCAGCTCCGAATCACTCCCCCTCTCAGGCTGTGTGCTTACACGCCTCCCAGTCAGCGCAAAAATCCGCCAAACTCAGGTCAGCCGAACAGGTTTCCTTATATAGGTAAACATGAATTGCATTCCTGGTGAAAGAACTTAACTAGGAATCCTGTAACCTGGTTAACTCTACACAAGCCAGACTGGCTCAGAGTCAGTCAGCCAGTGTAGGGTTTGGTTGCAGTACAAAGGGATTTGTGCGATTTAATTAAAATCATCTTTATCCTGGCAGTCTGTAAAATTGGCCCTTCTAGTGTAACTGTGAGTCAACAGCTAGTATTTTATATCATGAGCTGTGACCAACCTTACATTATCTGGAGGCATTGTAGGGAGAAAAACCAAAGTATAGGATATTATCATTTGTCTTTTATGTTTTTAAAACCAGGGTAACTTATCTTGAAATTATTTTCAAAGAAGTGAATAGAACATGTGACAGGAAGAGAATGTGAACAAACCTCTATCAATAAGGCTCAAATGCTTTATTTGAGCATAGTAAGTAATAGTTATTCAACTTTCCCAGGCCTTTAGTAGATAATGCAATGTGATCATTTTGAGTCTACTCCCTTTATAATGTAGTAATTGCTACTGCATTCTTTGATGGGCAAAATGACACATAATGGCATCTATTTATTCCCTGTAATAACCCTCCTGAGCCCATATAGTGAAGTGTTATTTGATGGTTTCAGGAAAGAAATCTAAGACTGCTGAATTTGCATAATTATATGTAAAAATTTTAAAACAACTTCCTGGACTTACGAAGATAAGAAAACACATTTTAAAAAGAATTCTGGGGAAGGCCTAACTCTAGGTTCAAAACACAGCTTTTAAATGTAAGTATGTAACTTAAATCAATTGTCCAGTAATTGGCTCTTTTCCCTACATTTATCTACCGCTGAGTAAAGTAATAGTTCTTTTTAATTCTAACCAATTCCACGAAAGTCTTACTATAAAGTAGAGACTCAAGACTTTCTAATACCTGAGCGGTGGGGGTGAAGACTGCCTGCTGAACAAAACCCGTCTTAAAGTGAATCCTTTGTCCCCATTTCATCCACTGGTCGACTGCTCCTTGAGTAGTGACAATCTTAGTAAAAATAGCTCAGTGCCATGGTTTAGGTCTCTGCTCGGGAAAGGAGAGACAATGAATGTTTACATACTGCCTAAGCCAGCACGGATACAAACAAATCATAGAGAGTTTCTGTTAAGAGCAGTAAAGTGCACAAATCACACTGTCAGGAAGGGTAATTAATCTTTGAATAGCACTTTACAAATGGGCAAGGATTTTCGCATACAATTTCTCTTTATATCGCCACAGGAGCACGATGCAGTGTGTGTTATTGTTTCCTTTCCATGATAACAAAATTGACTTGCAGAGATAAAGTGATTGGTCCAAAGTCTCATGATCAATTTGTAGAAAAGCCAAGATTAGCAGATCTTCTAGAATTTAACTGCAGTGGAATTTCCAAAACTAGAGTCACCCTGACGAGGCAGCAGTCCATTAACATGGCAGTTTTCCATGTTCAAATATAATTTTTAATAATCATGTATCCAGAGAGTTTAAATGCAATATACAAACTGATTAAAACACTCTTTATAAAGTCATAATTTACTGCTAAAATGACTGCCTTTAAGTAACTCCAGAAAGGTCATAAAATGAGATAGGAAGTATATTTTTATTGAATATGAATTTGGGTTATAAAATATTATGAAAATATAACTTTGCAAATATTGCACACATCTTTCTGTTCACAGTACACACATTTCTATTGTATCAAGTTAAGACTCATCTTGACTCCCCCACTGGAAGGAATATCAGTGTTTTCTACTTATTGGGTTTTCATTAATCTTAAATAAAACTGTGTGCCATGCCAGGTAAATGGCTTTCACTAATATAGTCTATTTATGATCCTGCACCCTTTATGTTCTCATAATTCCCACTGAAGCAAGTTCTGTTTATGCAGGAACTTTAGACTTTATTAACATGTTGATGCAAGACGAAGAATGCATTTTTTTTCCAAGGCAGGCTAAACCTTTAAGTGCCTTAAGCTGGCCTTCAAATTTTTTCTTACAATTTTAAGCAAACAATCATTTAGGTTTTAAACACAAAATATCTTGGGCAATAATTATTGAATTGAAAGGTCAAAATGAAAATTGGATCTCAAAGTAGCATATTTCAAAGAGGGACTACAACCCTCTGCTAAATCCATTTTGGATGCCTCAAGAAATGGTTTGGGAAAGGCTGGGTCACTGAAGCAGTATGAATTCAAACTAACCATAGAGAACCCCAATGAGAGAGTACTTACAGCTGAATAATTACACTATGCCAAAAAATAGGACTTATGGGAAACTAAATAAAATACAAGACCTATTTGAAGGGGAGAAAAATCTCATTGTGGTTTAAAGAAAACATCAGAGGGCAGATTTTAGAAATTCCCAATGACATATAACTAATGAGTAGTTGAGCTATAATTCAAATCTCGGTCCACCAGACTCCAGAATCCTTGCTATTTCTACTGCATCCTGGGTATACTACACTATCCAAGAAAGAGAAAATGCCTTAGGGTCAGAATGTGCTTCCATTTTGGTTCCATCTCATGGTTACGTGACCTTGGGTAAGTTACTTAACATTTCTGAGCCTCACCCCCAAGGTGAAAATCAAATGGCTATACATCTCACAGATTACTGAAAGATTCTGAGATTTTAAAAAAATATCATTCTGTGTATACTTATTGATGCTTTTAATGATGCAGGCACACAACCAGGAGCAAGTTATGCATGTCCTTCCCCCACCCCATAAAGCTAACGACCTTACAGGAAAGACTGTGCACATATTTATGATGGAATGTGAAAATGTAATGTTTCCCCAAATTTCTCACAACACAAGAATGTTTAATTGAAGTTCCACATCAATGTAGAAATATTAATTGACAGATTTCCAAGCTGATACTCTCACTGTAGTTAGCACAGGTTACTCTACTGGCCAGAGGCCGGCTTACCATCATTAGACTTGGTGGACCTGGGCTGAGCCAGATAAATACCAGGAAATGGTAAACAGCGATACATCTGTCATATCATGACAATATCCTTTTATCGAACAATTGAGGAGGACCAGCATGTTCAATGGAAGAGCATCCTGAAGATACTCAGGAAGGTGGATGTTCATGGAGTTATTTTTATTATTAATTCTTTATATGCAAAAGTGATGAAAAACATAAGAATCCTTAAATATTGTAGTCAGTTATCTATCTACTAATCTATTACCAATTCACTTCTATGCAATAAACATTTAATTGGTGGCTATTATGGATAAAGGTCTATGAAGGATACATACAGAAAAAGATACACAGAAAAGAATGGTCCCTAGCTTGAAAAGAGCTTTCTAGAAAAATGTTATGGTGCTCAATAGCTGTATCAGACAGGATGGGTGAAGTAATGCTCTGGTAACAAGCAACCCCCAGATCTCAGTAGCTTATAACAACAAAGGTGTGTTTCTCACTCATGCTACATGTTTACAGAGATCAACGGGGAGGAGTCTCCTATTCATAGCCGCTCAGGAACCCAGGCTGATGAAGGTTCCTTTCGGCGCATACTTCCACCGTCGTCGCTGAGACAGGAAACAGGGACTTGGTGAATCATTACTGCCTTTCAAAACTTCACTCCATAAGAGACACTTAAACTTCCGCTCACCTTTCATTGGCCATAGTGTTCTCTGGCCCCAGCTTAACTTCAAAGAAAGAGAGACTACTAGAATACATGACAAATGAAGACATGACAGATATGGCAAACCATTTGGCAGATTCAGTACCACTTCTGGCATAAGGACTGGCAGTTTAAGTTTGAAAATTACTGACTAGATGCAATTTCTATAAGAGTGGGAGCTTAAAGGTGGACTGAAACATTATTAGTGGTTCCGGCTGAACCTTGAGGGAAACAGTGACATTTTAGAAGGATGTCCTGAGGCAGGCTCTTCATAATATTTCCATCAGTTACTTGAGTGATGATATAAAAGACAAGTTGATTTAATTTGCAGATGGTGCCAAATTGGATAGCTAACACCACAGAGGATTGTATTATAATTCAAAATGACCTTGAAAAGTAGGGGAAAAAATGACGTTAAGAAGGAAGCTTGTGTTCAATAGTGATAAATAGAGAATTGGAATGAAAGGGCTACAAAATACGCTATAGAAAAACTATATTGAGCTAATATTAGTCTGTAAGTTAAATAAATACTGGCAGTTTAGCACTTTTACTTGTAAAGCCTTTGGTATGGTGGTATTAACCATGTAAGCCCTGGAAAATAGACATTCTTAGGGTACTGCTTCATTGGGGATCCACATTAAAAGAAATAAGATATCAGAGCAAATTCAGAAACAAAAGCAGACATTTCCAAAGGACTAAGTACCCTAGGTCAGAAGTCAGCAAACTTTTTCTGCAAAGGGTCAGTAGTAAATATTTTTGACTTTGCCAGCCATAAGCCTCTTCGTTGCAACTACTCTACTCTGCCTGCCGGGGTGATCTAAAACAGTCACAGATAATATGTAAATGAATGGGCATTCATTTACAAAACCAGGAAGCCAACCTTGGGCTATACTTTGCAGACCCCTGTTCTCTACATTATGTGTCCCAGAATGTCAAAGTACTTAAACCGATTGCAAGTGCCTAGAAGGCAAGAGGGACCCTTATTTTGGCCATTTTCCTATTGTTCAAGTTCCTTTAAAAGTGCTTTCCACACAGGTGCTAGTGAAAAAATTGGTCAAATAAACTAAATTAGCCAAAAAACTTACTACACCAGCCTCCTTATTAAATATTCAAAAAGAATTAGAATATGTAATTCTTTTCCCCCCCTCCTTTTAAATTAGTTTCAGGCGTACAGAAGAACATAGTGATCAGGCATTTACATAACACACAAAGCGATAACCCCAGTAAGTCTACTACCTATCTGATACCGTACATAGTTATTAGAACACTAGTGACTACACTACTCATCCCTGTGACTATTTTTTTTTAATTTATTTTTAATTTATTGGGGTGACAATTGTTAGTAGAATTACATAGATTTCAGTTGTGCAATTCTGTATCACATCATCCATAAATCACACTGTGTGTTCACCACCCAGAGTCAGCTCCCCCTCCATCACCATACATTTGATCCCCCTCACCCTCATCCCCCACCCCCCAACCCCCTTACGCTCTGGTAACCACCAAATTACGTTCCCCAGATTAATTTTCAAACCCCGTGGCCATCCTGTGGTCACCGACTGCCCTCCAATCCCCTCACCCTCCCCCCCACCCTCCACCCCTCCCGCCCATCTAGCAACCCTCAGTTTTTCCTCATTGTCTCCCAAACTGTTTCTGATTAGTTCATTCACTTATTCTTTTCTTTAGAATCCGCAAATAAGTGAGATCATATGGTACTTATCTTTCTCTGTCTGACTTATTTCACTTAACATAATGTTCCCTAGGTCCATCCATGTTGTTGCAAATGGTAAGATTTCTTTCTTCTTTATGGCTGCATAATACTCCATTGTATAAATGTACCACAGTTTCTTAATCCAGTCATCTACCGATGGGCATTTTGGTTGTTTCCATGTCTTAGCTATTGTGTATAGTGCTGCAGTAACCTGTGACTATTTTTTAAAAATTATAGTTGACATAGAATGTGTGATTCTTGAAAATGCCATGGAAATAAAACCCAAACTATAATATACCTTCTTAATTTGTCAAATATTTATCAATTATATTGTCTTTTAGGTACAAAAATTTTTATGATGAAAAGATATAACACCTAGAGAAGGATTACAATAATGAAATTAAAGGAAACAAAAATTTGCGAAGCAGAATTTATGCACATCCACTTCTAATTTTTTCCCAAGTTCTTCATAACTAGTTGAGGTCGATGAACCAAATGCTGTCCTTGTTAGACATAGGTGAAAATGGAGACAAGGAGAGGTTAAATCAATTGTCTAATGTTAACAAGCCAGTAGTGATGGAGAAGGAAATAGGACCCAGGTACCCTGAATTTACAATTCTAGACCATGATAAACACCAAATACATAGGAGCTGGGAGAATAAAGAGCCCACATGGAAGTCCTGTGGTGTGTCTTTTTGGTGCCTCAAGGAAGGTCCAGCACTCTACACCTCATCTCTCCTTCCCTCCCCATGTGGCCCCATACCCCCTCCCTTTCCGATTTGTGGACAAAAACTGAGGGTATGTACAAGTTCAGTGACTGAAAGTAACCTCATAGAGTGATCTGAATATAAATTCCTAAACTGGGCAGGTCACATGTGTAGTCATGCCCCAGACATATAACTTTTTTAGTAAAAGGTTTAAGTCAGTCCTGTCTATTGTTCTTGTGCATTCAGGTTAGCACACCTTTGAAATGCCAGAAGTAATCCTCTTTTCCAGACCCCTCAAAGGTGTAACCACCCTCAAGGGAGCACATGATCTTGCTTTATCCCATCTTCATGTAATCTTACTTACCTTCCCTCCTTAATTCCAAATGCATAAAATACAAACCAAAATCATCTTTTAGAAATATACCACTTCTCTGCTTAAAACCTCTAGTGGTATCCTCCTATAATTAGAATACAATCTAGTTTCATACCATGGCCCACAGAACTCTGGCCCGTAATATGACCTCTGCCAGCCTTTCCAAACTAATCTCCTAGCACCATGCCCAGCCACACTTGCCTTCTTTCTCTTTCCCCAACATACCCATCTTGTTCAGACCTCAGGACTTTTGCATATGTTCTTCCTACTGCCTGAAACACCCTCCCTAGCATGGTAGACAGAATAGTGGTCTCGCAAAGATGTCCACATCAGAGTCCCTGAAAACTGTGAATGAGTTATGTTAAATGGCAATGAGAAATTAAGGTTGTAGATGGAATTAAGTTTGCTAAGACTGACTTTAAGATAAAAAGATTATCTTGGATTATCCAGGTGGGTCCAATATAAACACAAAGTCTATAAATGTGGAAGAGGGAAGCAGAAGAATCAATGTCAGAGCCATGTGATGTGGGAGACTTGACTAGCTATTGGTGGCTTTGAAAATGGAGGAAGGAGACCATGACCCAAAGAATGTGGGCAGCCTCTAGAAGCTGGGAACAGAGTCTCTCCTAGAGCCTCCAGAAGGAATGCAGTTCTGTCCACATCTTGATTTTAGCCCAGGAAGACTTATGTTGGACGTCTCACCTCGAGAACTGTAAGATATATTTGGGCTGTTTTAAGCCATGAAACTTGTGATAATTTGTTACAACAGCAATAGGAAACCAGTACATCTGGCATCTTCACTGCTAAGACCTAAACCCTCAGAATTTATGCAAAAGTCTTCTCTAGTAGGAGGCCACCCATGACAACCAGAACCAACACCAGCCATCCCACCTCCAGTGGTTCCGTAACAATTTACCCCTTTTATTTCCTTCATAGCTCTGATCACCATCTGATATTACCATAGTCCATTCACTGCAAAGCAAAAAAAAAAAAAAAAAAAGAAAAAAAAAAGAAAAAGAAAAGCCCCACCTTGACAAAAAAGTAGAAAACAACGATAAACTTGAAAAAATAAATGTGGTGGTTATTTTATATTCCTCGGAACAGGAATGTTGGAGAAAAAACCAGGTTTGGATTAAGTAAAGAACATTTATGTTGGATGAAAAGACATTCTTGACGGTAGTTGGAGTAATTGCACAATGAAACAGGCTGCCAAGAAGGGCCACGGAGTGTTGTGGCAACACTCACAAAAGAGATTAGATAACTCAAGTCAAGAGAATAAGTGGAGCTCAGCCTAGAGCATTTACTTGATGACCTGCTTGTCCTTCCTCCAGCTTTAAAATGTGTGTAGCACAAAGCAATGAATCACAGGACAACATCTGCATGTAATTGCATTTCTGTTCCAATAATAAATGTTTCAACTGCTATGCTATTTACGAAAGCTGTTATCATAAAGAGCCAAGTTGGGGAAATTTGAAACACAAATGCTTATCTTAAGAAACCTTTCCTTTGCAATTCAGTGTCCCAGTACCCAAACACCAAATTTGCTGTAGTGTATGAATTGTCCTGAGGAGTTTATTTTTGAAATTCCATTTTAAACTGAGTTTTAGGTATTTGATTCCCTATAAAAAGCATTGTCTGTCACCCATGGTTTTCTTAATATTTTTTTGAACCCAAAGAAGAGTAAAGCCTAGAAATTGTTCACATTTCCCTCACAGACCTATCATATGAATTTTGGACCCATTGTCAATGGGGGAGAGAAAATGTTTTGCACCTTCTTTTTAGTCAAGAATGTTTACTTTCAAAATAGAAGACTAGAATTATAGATTTCCACTTTTCCACTTCTCCCCCGCCCCCCCCAACTTCCACTCTCACAAACCACCACCACCTCCGGGGATTTTTGGCCTTTACATTGCTTGCAAAACGCCAGGACAGTTTAAAATTATTAACAACCAATGTAGAAAAGAATAGGAAATAAAAGAAACTCTTATTTCCTCAGATCAGCCTTGTCATGTCACTTCCTCACAGTGGCAGATGATTCTTCTGTATGCCTTGGCATAAGAGAAGCCAACTTCTCCACTCAATATTCCCCAACCCTCCAGTGCCACCAGCAAAGGCTAGCAATCACTTTGGCCTTTTAAACTTAGCTTTGAGGAAATGTGTGTTCCACAAAATAAAGCAAGTTGAATTTTTAGACAATTCACTTTACTTTGAACCTTTTATTTTAAAGGTAAATGCACTTATTTTTTATTTCATTTTTTATTAAATTTATCGGGGTGACATTGGTTAGTAAAATTATATAGGTTTCCAGTGTACATTTCTATAATACATCATCTATATATTGCATTGTGTGGAAGGAGAACTGACTCTGGGTGGTGAATACTTTGCATCTTTCAATTGTGTCTGTTGGCAGAGTAAACTTCTTTGCTTTGGGTAAAGCATGAAAACTCGGTCAAGCGATGGAGAAAATAAAACCACAGCTCTTAAAAGACTGCCTCTTTCCATTTGGCTAGGCAGGTGTTTCAAGATGATGTCGTTGAGAGGTTCTCATTCAATGAGATGGCAAATAACCACGCAGCAGGGGGAAATCCTCAAAGAGTAATGAAAACACGCAATTTTACAATAATAATTCTAAACCACCATCCCATTTCCCAAGGACTGCATTTCTTCACTCTTAAATGCTTAGTTCTCACTTCATTAGCACTGTTTAAAACACTACAGTTGAATATCAAAACCAAATGAAATCTTAGAACATTTTTTTAGTAAGATGAAAATATATCATAGTTTTTCAAAGTTATTTTTAATTAACTCTTTAAAATCCAAATCGATAACAGTGGTTGGACTATCAATTGGTTAGCATCTAGGCTGCCTAAGATTTTTCTTTTTCCCACCTAGGGGCCCTGACCCACGGTATAGATGAAGATGAAGACAAATACAGAGATAGTCATTCATTCATTCATCAAGTAATATTGGGTAAATACTATGTGTCAGATACACATTGATATATTAGGATAGGAATTAAAGCTTGGAAAAGTTTCAAAAGTTATGTTTTAGTAGAACATATAAAATATTCCATTTTCTTACTTTTTAAATTAAGAGCAATGTGCATTTAGTGGTATTAAAAATCAACAAGAACACATTACCAGTGATAAGTGACGATAGCACGTAACCCGGTTATGATGTGATGAGAAGGGCACCTCAGCTTTGTGGTATTTTTCCAAACCCATAACCCCAATCTAATCATGAGAAAACAACAGATAAACTGAATGTCTTAGCCCATTTGGGTTGCTATAACAAGATACCACAGACTAGCTGGCTTATAAACAACAAAAATTTATTTCTCACAGTTCTGGAGGCTAAAAGTCCAAGATCAGACTGCCAGAAAAAAGATATTTGTGAAGAAACTAGAGGAATCCAAATAAAGTCTGGAACTTAGTTCATAGCAACATACAGATGTCGGTTTCTTAGTTTTGACAAAAGTACCACAGTAATGCAAGACATTAACGTGATGTGAAACCAGATGAAAGGTATGCAGGACCTCTCTGTGCTTTCTTTGAAACTTTTTTGGTTAATCTAAAATTATTCAAAAGCTTAAAAAATAATTAAAGAAAAAAACAAAACAAGAACAAAACAATATACCACATTAATTTTACATTGTGGACAAAGAAGGATAAACAAGATGGAGGAAAGATCCATCCAAGGACAGAGACACTGAGGCAGTGACATGCAAAGAGCAATGGAGAGATAGAGAAATAGACTGGTGCGCTCCGGGAGGGTGTTAGAATTCCACTGCCTTGTTATGTGGCTCCCTGTTATTCTGTTAAGTTACAGGGATCAGAGAAAAGGACATATTCTTTAAAAGAACTGAGAAAATTGACACAGGTTGGAAACATATCAGAATACTGAGAAGCTTCTCTTCCTTTTTCTATTGTCAAACGTTAGGTGTTTTTTTTCTTTTCTATGTGATTCTGAAGGTTTTGCAGATGTGTCAATGAGTGGCTTTGGTTTAGCAAGATTTTCAGGAACCTTGGTAAGACTGATCACCAACCTTTTGACGCTGAAAGCTGTTGTGTGCCAGAGTTGTTCTCTGAGAATACCATCCTCTCTAGTGTCCGATGCCAACAGAATATATTTAGAATTGGCCCTGACTTCATCCTAATAGGAATTTCTATTTAGCAACCAATCTAGTTTTTGGTCTACCTGTGAATAGATATAATGGAAAGCAAAATAAAAGAAAAGATAGTTTTAAAAAATCGCTAAGGTAAGGTTAAGTTTTCACGGTTGCACATTTTAAATCTTTGGAGGTTCTCTTGTTAAAAAAAAAAGAGTTCCAGTATTTTACAGAAGTTTTCCTGATCATTTAACCCCACAGTTAGTGTGCAATTAATTCATGCTAAGAATTTCTTAAGACCAGTGTGCACACACACTTTCCATGGTGTTTTTCTAAAAAGAACTTGAAACAGTATTAACCGTAGTCAGGATAGTCTTCACAAGGTTAAGTGTAAGATATTAACAGCCAATCAAAGGTATTTGGTTAGTGTGTGCCCTAAATCAGTACAAACATGTATTGCATAGATGGGATACTCACACCCAGGTCTCCAAATTTTTTATTGATATCAATCAGCGAATCCATGTACCATACATATTACATGGAAGAAATCCCATGTTTCACCGAAAATAAGACCAGGTCTTATATTAATTTTTGCTCCAAAAGACTCATTAGGGCTTATGTTCAGGGGATGTCATCCTGAAAAATCATGCTAGGGCTCATTTTTCGGTCAGGTCTTATTTTCGGGGAAACGGTCTCTAGAAACTGATTGAGATTTTGGTAATGGTTGGCATGTTGGAAGTGGGAGAGTAAGGACGTAAATCTGCAAAGATATCTCAGGGGACTACATATTTCATCTTGAATTCGTTTTCTATCATAAATGTAAAGTTCTTGTGAGCTTGGATTTAAACTTTAAAGCAGCAAATTACATAAACTCTTTAACAAGAGCCAAAGTTCTAAAGTGCCCTCTTATATTTGTTTTCCTTTTCCACTGAAACAGCATACCAAATCTGAACCTGATTAAGTCTGCTGAATTTGTTATCAGCGCTAGGAACTATGCATTCTGTACAGAAAATTAACTGCACCTAGAAATGAAGGTTTTGGTGGTTTTACTCCTAAAACAATTGCTGTTCAGAAATGCAGTAAGTCCTGGGAGAGGCCAAACTAGATTTTTCCCAATAAAGAATTGGGGTTGTACATAGGCTGAAAACAAGGCTGGGATTTTAAGGAGTGAAGACACATAATGACTTTAAGTTAGGCTGTAAGTTAGGCAGATGCCCTGGTCATTCTCTGCGGAGCACAATGGCTGACACTTAGTATATGTCTATCTATCTATCTATCTATCTATCTATCTATCTATCTATCTATCTATCTATCTATCTATCTATCTATCTAACTGTCTATCTATCTATCTATCTATCTATCTATCTATCTATCTATCTATCTATCTACCTATCTATCTATCCATTTATCTATCATCTCAAAGTTTCTCAAGCTCAGCGCTATTGACATTTTGGATTCGATAATTCTTTGGGGTGTGTGTGTGTGTGTGTGTGTGTGTGTGTGTGTGTGGAGAGGGGGCCTGTCCTGTGCACTGTGGGCTATTGAGCAGCATCTCTGGCCTCTATCAACTAGATACTAGTAGCTCTCCCTTTCCCAGTTGTGACAACCAAATATGTGTCCAGATATTGCCAAATGTTCTTGGTGGCGGGCAGAATCTCTCTCAGGTAAGAACGACTGATTATCTCTATCGCTATCTCTATCTCCATCTCTATGTATCTACCCTGTAGGTACCCTATTTATTCTATAAAGAAATAAATGAATGAAAGGATTTTATAGGAAAACATCCAGGCTTCAACCTGGCATGATCAACTGAGGAAAATTAGTGAATTTATTGCACATGATAATATGCATAATATACATCTATTACAATAATAAACTACACTATGTAATGAATACAAGATAATATTTTGGGACCCCCTATGCTTTTCTCCCCTATGTTTCCTGCCTTATTACTCTTTTCGTGCATACCAGGTAGCAACAAATTTTTCCTGTGCACACTGCTTTCAGATACTGCTTAGAACACGTAAGTCAACTGATTTGCTGAATCAAGTTAATAAACTTGTAGAAGATCATAGTAATCTGAAAACGGAAGCTCATTTGATATATAAAAAGTAGGCTTTCTGAGGGGACAATGGGTTTTTTTTTCATTTAAAAAACTTTCTTTATAAATATCAAAAGCCGGAGCCGCAGTGGATTCAGACCAAAGAAATTAAAAAACAATAGACCAAAGAGATTTGGTTTCTGAAAGCAAAGAAAAGTTGTGTCTAATTTCCCACCCAGAAGACGGGAAAAGAGCTTTGTGGGGTGCCATGTCCCATGAGTCCAGTGACTTGCACACAGTAAATACTCAATCGTTATCATCCAAAATAAATCATGGAACATTTTTAAGAATACATAACTGGTATTATTTCATGCTAAACTTCAATCATCAACATAATTAGAATAACTTGGGTCACTTTATTTGCATCAAAATCCCTGAGTCTGCTCTCTCATTATGTATCAGACTCCTCTGCGCCACAGCTGAGTAGAACACAGACGTTGAACTAGGAAGTAAACAGATGATGGTGTCATTAAAACTCTTTAAGGCTGTTTGATTCCACCACCTGTAAAAAGGGAGAGATACTAATTTCTAACTCTTAGTTTTTCTCTGAGGATGAAATGAGATCAATAAGAGCAAGTGTCTTTTTCTAAATGTTTAGTCATTTGCTTAAGGTCCCTGGAGACTGGCTTCCATGGTCAAGAGCTTCTGATGCAGTAGCAAAATTAATTTTTCCCATGCTTGAATCAAGAAAGTGCATGTGGAAGCCTGCTGAAAAGAGTAAAATGTGATACAATTGTAGTTAAAGTGGCAGCAGCATATGCCCTAGTCCTTCCAGTTAATTCTCCCATCCTATTTCTTCTGAAACAGGAGCAGGATGCACTGAAAATATCTGACTCCCTTTTAATCCTGATCATGGTTTATGGGCTCCCAGACCACCTAATCCCAGGAGGCTGGCAGAGTAAAGACCAGCTTCAGCCTGAAGTCCAGAGTGGCCCTGGCTGACCTGGCTTATCTACCCTTGTCTAACTTTCAAAACAGGGTGGACTTGACTATTTCCTCCTGGGTTGGGTGACTTCCATTGACTTGACCCCTGGTGTAAGTGACTTCTGTGGCCTCATTCACTTACTCCCTCATTCATTTACTCATTCTTTCCCTGATGAACTATATTCAAATTATAGTTAAACAGTGACACTGAGGCTTGTGGAAGATCAAAGCATAATTCAGAAATTCACTGTGCATACAAATGTGTGTGTATGTGCACACGTGCGTGTGCATACATACAGATACACATAATACAGATAGTAGGTGACATAAGAATTCAACTAAGATCTTCTCAGAAGTTGATGAGAAAAAGATTACAAATAAGAAGCTTATGCAAGTCTTTGTTGAAGGACATCTAATCTGGTCTTTGAGGCATGGACAGAATTTAGGCACAAGGAGAGTGGCTATATAGGTGTCCATTTTATAAACATTTGTTAAGCTGAACATATATGCTTCACTTCAAAATATTTTGGCAGACACTTTAATCATCATGCTTCTAAAGTTTGCACTACATTCTCTGCTCCTCTGACCATTCCAAAATATGGTATCTGAAATCTATATTTTAATTAGGCTGAGAAAATTATTTTGTCAAACCACTTCTAACAATAATTGGGGTATACTGATGAAATGGAAAACCAGGATTGGGATTCATCCATCTAAGTCATCTAAAACCCTGAAACCAAGATAATTTTCCCAAAGAAATAGAATCTATAGCTCTCTTTGCCTTTTTTGACTCAATATTTCCTCTTGTAACATATGGATAATATTATTTGTCTCCCTGAGGTGTGTGGCTATTATGGGAGTTACTAAGGCAATTTGTTCAAGTACTTTAATGAGCCTAGTGCATTTGAGATCAGTTCAGAAGAACTTTCTTCCATGGGCAGGCTGACCAAGGGTTCAGAGACTAGTTCATCCATCACAGCATAAAGGGCCTTAGCAAAATCTACTCACCCACAATTCCTTGGGGGAAATTGTCAACTAGATCAGTGAGTGGCTTGGAGGGCCAGGGATGGCTGTGGGAAGGACAAAGGAGAGGTAGAGTGAGACATAAAAGGGAGAAAATCCAGGTACCAAGTGAGAAAATGTTTCACTGGATGAAGGCCTTGGAGGGTAAGAGATTAGAAATGAGGGGACCTAAGGGTTAAGACTAAATATGGGGATTTGTATATTCTAGTTATGTTTCAAATCAACTTATAATAAGTGACACAGACAAACTAGAACCATTAAAATAAGGATAAAAGTAAGAACAAAATAATTAACCAAGGGAAGCAGTTGGATTAGAAAGCAAATCATCACAGTTATAACTGAACACAATTATTAGCGCCAAGAGCCCTGGTAGCCATGGCAGAAAAAGAAAGAAGACAAATTACATTTGTCTTGATATAATATAAAGAAAAAGACAAATATTTTACCAGCACCAAGACATAAATATTTCATTCGATGAATCTTGTGATAGGCAGTATAATGGCCCTCCAAAGACGTGCATGTCCTAATACTCAGACCTGTGAATACCACTTGACGTGGCAAAAGGGACTTTTCAGGTATTATCAGTTAAGGGTCTTGAGATGGAGTCTCCTAAATTATCCTGGTGGACTCAATGTAATCACAAGGGTCCTTACATGGGAAAGAAAGAGGTAGGAGGGTCATAGTAAGAGAAGGAGATGTGATAATAGAAGCAGAGGTTTCAGTGATGCCATTGCTGGAAAAAGGCCATGACCAAAGAATACAGGTAGCCTCTAAAAGCTGGAAAAGGCAAGAGAACAAAATCTCCCCTAGAACCGTCAGAAAGAACCAGTCCTGATGAAACTACGATTTTAGCCCAATAGGGCCATTTTCAGACTTCTGACCTCTAGAACTGTAAGATAATACAATGTATGTTTTTTAAGCCACTAAATTTGTGGTAACTTGCTACAGCAGTAATAGGAAGTGAATACAGGTCTTTTAAAAAGATAATGGATCAAGAGAAAAATCAGTGAAGTGTAACTTTTAGGTCACTTCTGTTGAGAATAAAAATAACATGGCTGAGTTATAGAACTTTCTGGTGAGGCTGACTAGATGTAAGAATAAAATTAGAGGATTTGGAGTGACGATTTCTAAACCAGGTACAACAGAATCATCTGAGATGATGGTGAACATTACAGATTCCCACGTCCTTCTCCAGTCCTGCTAAATAGATTCTGTGTCTAGGACCTGAGAATTTTTAACAAGCATCATATTAGTTATTGCGGCAAACAAATTACCACACGTTTAACAGCTGAAAACAACACACATTATTTAACAGTTCTTGTGGGTTGGAAATCTGGGCATGCCTTAGTTGGTGCCTCTGTTTCAGGGTCTTCTAAGACTCTTGTTAATTTTCCAGATGGAGCTGGTGTATTGTCTGAAGGTTTGACTGGGAAAGTATCCACTTCCATGCTCATGCAAGTTTTTGGCAAAATTCAGTTATTTAAGGGCTTTTTGACTGAGGTCCTAGGTTCCTTGCTTGCTATTGGTTGGAGCATACCCTCAGTTCCTTTCCAGATGGGCCTCTCCAACATGGCAGCCTGACTTATCAAAGCCAGCAAGATAGAGTCTGCTAGCAAGACAAGGATTACAATCTAAGTAATGTAATCATGGAAGTGACATCCCATTATCTTTGCCATATTGTACTGGTTAAAAGCAAGTCACAGTCCCACCCACATTCAAGGGAGGGGATTACATCACGGTGAGAACACCAGGAGGGGGATCATTGGGGGTTTCTTAAGAGTCTGTCCACCACAGCATTCCAGATGATTCTTGTGTAGAACCAAGTTGGGAAGCACTAAAGAATAAATGATGATAAGGAATCAACCATTTCAGTTGGGCTTTTGACAGGAAGTAGGTGCAAAATAATTTAAGACTGTGAGCTCCAGTGATGTCTCAGTTGTGTCCTTTCCATAACAAATGCTATGGGTTAGCATAGTATCTGGACCTTGGAAACAGCCATTATCATTACTCCCAGGCCCCTCTCTGCTACTAGCTCAGTTGCTCACTGTCCCTGAGCTGACCTCAACATCTCAGGGTAGCAGCCCAGGCTGGAGGGAGAGGGGTGAAGAGACAAGGGGGGATACATTGACATGGTAAGAGTGGGTCTCTGAAATTCATGAGTCTTGATTATTTTTACTTTCTTGTCAAAAAATGTAAATTTTGCCCCATCACAGTATAAAGAGAATTCATTTCACAATTTACACAGCTGATTTTAAATACTATCCTATTTCAGGCTCCATCACATTTTCCTCAGATATTGAAATGATATTCTGGCAGAAACGTCGACATGTGCTTACCAAGCCCTCCTGGGCACAAAACTAAACAACATTTCCCAGCCCCTTGCAGTTAAGTGAAGCCAGGGAATGGAGCTGGCCTGTGACAGGTAGCTTGGCTCCTAAAGCCTCCGTGTTTGCTACATTTTGCAAAGGGCCATAAATATGCATGTCCTGCATCATCCAATAGAAAAGCCATGGGACTGTCTAAAATTGGAATGTCGCATGGATTATAAAATAATGTTAGAGATTATTTCTAGAATTCATTACAATGCTGTATTTGAAATGCGTAGATTAAAACACAAACACAACGATATCTCGTACAACTACTTCAGAACCTGTGGAATTTGTGAATTAATATGTATGCTAATTTTTAAAAGTACAGTTCTTAAATTTGTTGATATAGAGTGTTTAAAAACATACAATATCAGTAACTTAGCCTGCACATATACAGAGCTTTGGAATATCATCTATATCAGTTATAAAAAAATTATTTGGTAAAAATACTTAGTACTTACGCAGAAAATGCTCTTAGTTGATATTCAACTAATGCTTACTTACTTATTTACTGAATGAATGAACACACGAACAATGACTGATACGAGAATCACACTATTAAACCTGAATGATATTTAAGGTTATGAAGTGTATGTCATGCATTTTCCTTAGTAAAACAAATCAGACACTATTTGTCACACATACGAAACAATTGTCAAGTTATTAAATGTTAACTGATGATACACTTGGCAGTTTGGCTGAAATTATGAATTAGATTCTGATATGGGTCCCAGTTGCATATTCTTCAGTTTGAGGAGTGTCTTATGCCAACTCAGGCTGCCATAAAATAAATACCATAGACTGGGTTACTTAAATAAGAGAAATGTATTTCCTCACAGTTCTGGAGGCTGGAAGTCCAAGATCAGGGTGCCAGCAGGGTTGGCTTCTGCGAGAGCCCTCATCCTTGTTTACAGATGGCTGCCTTCTCACTGTGTGCTCACATGACAGAGAGAAAACAAGTTCTCTGGTCTCTAATTATCAGGGCGCTAATCCCATCATGGGGGCCCTACGCTCATGGACGCATCTAAATCTAATTACCACCCAAAGGCCCCATCTCCACATATCATCATATCGAGGGTTAGGGCATCAACATATGAATTTGGGAGGAGCACACAATTCAGTCCATAGCAGGGAGCATAGTAATTCATTATAATGGGGTCTTGATTTAATTTTTAATGATCCAATGAATACTTTGGTAATCTGTCTAGAATTTCGTTATACTGAACTCATATCATAAGTCCCTCACAGTCATGGCTGTGTAACAGGGTTTCTTGACTTCGTAATTATTGACATTTGGCGCTGGGTCATTCTTGGTTGTGGGGAGCTGTCCTGGGCCTTATAGGATATTTGATAGCATCCTTGGTCTCTGCACACTAGATGCCAGTAGCCTCTCCCCGAGTTGTGGCAGCCAGAAATGTTTCCATTCATTGCCACATGTCACCTGGGGGACTCCGTTGCCTCATTTGAGAACCACTAGTGCAGAAGAATGAGGACCACTAGTGCATGTTTGCGACGGCTTCAGCAGGAAGCTGTAACCCCATGACCTGGACTCAGTTGCAGCTATCATCTTCTATCTGGGTGGGATTCAGGATATTGACCTTCATTTTCATCTTGGCTCCAGACATCTTCTTTACAAGGTATCCTGGAATTAACCAATGACCTAGTCCAATCTCTCCACCCAGTTTATTTTTTATATTTGTTGAATTTTTAAAAATTGACATAAAATTGACATATAATATTGTATAAGTTTAATGTGTATAATGTGTTGATTTGATAAATTTATATATTACAATATGATTATCACCATAGCATTAGTTATGGTGGTAAATTAGACGTGGTACCTCTATCAGGTCACATAATTACCATTTTTAAATCTATATGAAAATTTATTGGGGTGCTATTAGTAAAGTCTGAAAAGGCTTCCTGGGGATAGGTGATAATGAGCTTTGTGAGACACTTAATTAGAAGTAAATCAGTCACATGCATTTCCTCTCACCACCATCATTATGCCATGTCAAAATATCCTGTGGCATTCTTGGTATTTGGAGTTTTCATAAAAATAGCATAATAAGTATCTCTAGGACAAAACTCTCAGAATAATTAAGATTAAGAAACTTATGATCAGCTCTAAACACACATTTAATTATGGCATCTAAGAGGAGACTTATCCTTAGAAACTGACACAAAATTAGGAAAATCAATGAACACTTATCCAATCATAATTACAAGTTTAACATCTGTATTAAGAATTACATATTTGAGGCCTTAGGCTGACACTAGCAGCTGAGTTCCAAAATTACCACTTAAAATTCAAAATGAAAATCTGAAGTCTTTTCAGAAAGCATTCCCTTTCTTTCTACTGTCACAGTTGACTTATCCATTTACTATAATATTGTAATAAGTAAAGACTACTTTATCATTATGAAGAAAAAAACTCTATGATCCGACAAAGATCATAATGTAGTCCTGGAAGACTACACACACTCTCCTATATACAGTATATAATAAAACAGGGTACACTTTGAACGGCCGTAACATGCAATGACTAGGTTGTAGAAATGTTAATGTACCTTCCGCGATATCAGAATTCTGTGTAGGTGTTTAAAGTTTGCGAGTTAGAAGGATGAAAAGAGGAATTAGTTCATGCTTACATAGTAGAGATGCCTGAATGCACCACATATAATTACCACTGGGCATTAACATGGAATTTACAAAAAAAAAGAAAGAGAGAGAGAGAGAGAGAGAGAGAGAGAGAGAGAGAGAGAGAGAGAGAGAGAAATTAAAAAAGAAGACTTACCTATATAACCTAAGTGGAAGGATGGACTTTAGTTTTTAAAAAAGTCTTTTGGGGACTACAAATTACAAAGTAAAAGCAGATCACTACGTAGAAACCTAGTGAATACATTTTGCCTGTGCATGAAAACTTTATCAAATTATTCATTTAACAATTTCACCCCACTCACAATGGTATCAGTAAAAATGCTCTTCTTCATAAAGTTACTATATACCTTTATTTCCCATCATACTACACGTCATTCCCTCCAGGCAAACTTTTAAACACCAAATTCTTGGCTCATAAAAATGGCACCTTTGAAAGGGAGCAATTTCCACTCAGTCTCTGGTGGCATTATTCCAAGCTAATTTCTTTCAACAATCAAAAAACTTTCAAAATGTTCACTTTTAATATGAGGTCTTTCCACCAAAAACTGTGGTCACATTTTGTTTTCTACTGACTACATATATCGATGAGTGGGCAGTAAGAAAAGAAAGATGAAAATTAAAATAAATGAATCAGTGAAATCATATGGTTCTCTGCTTTTTCTGTCTGACTTATTTCGCTTAGCATTATACTCTCAAGATCCATCCATGTTGTCACAAATGTTCCAATTTCATCTTTTCTTACCGCCGAATAATATTCCATTGTGTATATATACCGCAACTTCTTTATCCATTCATCTATCAAAGGACATTTTGGTTGTTTCCATGTGTTGGCCATATGATTTCACTGATATGTGGTATATAAACCAAAAACAACAAAAGAACAAGACAAACAAATGAGAAACAAAAACTCATAGACACAGACAATAGTTTAGTGGTTACCAGAGGGTAAGGGGGGTGGGGGTGGGAGATGAGGGTAAGGGGGATCAAATATATGGTGATGGAAGGAGAACTGACTCTGGGTGGTGAACACACAATGGGATTTATAGATGACGTAATACAGAATTGTACACCTGAAATCTATGTAATTTCACTAACAATTGTCACTTCAATAAATTAAAAAAATAAAAATAAATGAATCAGTTGTATAGAAGAGATATTTGGTTCATGGCACTTAAAAAAAAAAAAGGCAACTAGGGTATATTAATAGCCAGATGCATGAGGCATTAGTGAATATGGTAAGAGAATGAAGCTGGTCCTATATGCCATATGGGAATATATCATTATCATTGTACTCCATTCTTTATATCAGATACTCTCAGCCAATAGGAAATAAAAGTTGTATTTAGAGTCCCAATTACAATATGCTGACCAGTTAACGTTTTCAACAATTTACTGGGTTTAGTATAGTCATTTTCCTTTACCCACACTATTTCATGAGTTCTTTCCTATCCATTTAACTGTATGACAAGTGTTAAATTCATTAAATGACAAGACTTTTGTGAGATGCAGTTGAAAATGGTATGAAAAGAATACCCATTTGTTTTGCCTGGAAAGATACAAAGTGAATGCAGAAGTTTCTCAATGGGAAAAAGCTCAACTTTCTTCTTCCCACCACCTCTGCCACATACAATTTCCCAAAGATCTAATTTTCAAGCTTATTCTCCATGGCTTCACTAAGGAATGAAAACCAGAG
The DNA here is from genome assembly GCF_004115265.2 of Rhinolophus ferrumequinum. NCBI lineage: Eukaryota > Metazoa > Chordata > Mammalia > Chiroptera > Rhinolophidae > Rhinolophus > Rhinolophus ferrumequinum. Next base: position 118,818,272 of record NC_046284.1, on the reverse strand, counting down.
AGCAAACAATTGAGCTCAAGGACATCTGGGGTTAAAAATATAAAAAAAAATATTAACATGTAAGCAATGGTCCACATACTCAAGATTTCTGTGAATGAATTCAATGATTGTGAATGAGATTTTCATCGATGAGGAGGACTTTGGGCATACCCAAATGACCTCACAAATCACTGTCTTTTGAGACTTTGGATACTTTCACAGTTTAATTTGCAAATGGAATTTTTACAACAAATTATTTTTAACCCAATCATATCTTGAAAACTGTTTATAAAAAAAAAAAAAACAGGGAAAAGTGAACTGCTTACTGGGCAAAGCCCTAAATTATATTATTACAGTAGAAAACAGGAGGTAGAAGATAACTGAAAAAACGAATACAACATTAGATTCAGATCTATAGCTCTTGTAGCTACTCAAAACATGATTTTAGAAACTAATACCAATGTTTCCAGTAACCATAGAAACATTTAAAATAAATTTTGCCATGAAAGCCCTTGTATCATGCTTGACATAGGGAGGTAGGAAGATGTAAGAACCAAGACAAGAGACATGACATTTTATCTATAAGTCCTGTTTGTTTCACTGACGGTGTAGTTTCAAAATTCAGTCATCTTCTCCAGCTTCAGACTCACACTTCTTCAGCATTTTTGAGCCACTCTACAAACTTTCATTTGCTCAAGGAAGACACTTTTCCCCTTTGCAACAATGTGCATCTTTACACCACTTCAGAATGGGTTCTTCACTTAGGACTTCAGCTTTATAAATAAGCACCACTATTTTCTGAAAGGCTTTCATGAAACGAATGTTGTCATAGCAATACTCCTGAATCTTCAATAAGAATCAGCTCGGACTGACCTTGAGTAGGAAGGGCAGCAAGTAGAGGGCTGTGTTGTTTCAAGTGCTTGCTAGCTTGTTCTGCACGAGCTCCTTTTTTTTTTTTTCTTGGTCCATTCCAGTTACATCGGTCATTACACTGGACCAGACTATTCCAATGACAATGAGTTTGGGGATGTTGGGTTGTTTTTATCCCCTCCTTGATATACAAAATTATATCCTTAGATGGATCACCATGGGCCATCTGTTCCTGAAGTTCTTTCTGGAGTTCCTTAGGAGCTGCTACGGTTTGCTGATTCTGAACATACTCTGAAAGCTCTTTCTAGCCTGCCTTAGTGAAATACTCTGTGAAGAGTTCAACGCTTTGTTTATTGGCAGGAAAAAGTTCCATCAGTCTGTTGTTATCCATTCTGACTTTCCCAAAGACTTGCAGCTACTGCATTGATGTCTTTTTCATTTATCCATGATTTAAAGAGCTTTACAGCAAAAGCTGCTGAAACCCCTTCTTTAACCTAATTCTCATCACAAAGGCTATGAAGAATGGGTGCATTAAGTGTTCCATTAGCCAGAAGAACCCTAGCAACATAGAAGGCTTGTTCCTCTCCGACTCCGCAAAACCCTTTAAGAACAGCAGCAGTTTTTTTCCTTCATCTTCAAAACCCTTCTCCAAGTATTTGTAGTGCCTGGTTAACTTGTTAAAAACCTGAGCAAATGCTTGCATGGTCTCTAGGTCTTCTTGTGTTGCGAACACACACACATCTGCACGCATCATTTCATCTGCCAGGGTACCATGTGGGGCCAGCATTCCAGTGGCCACCAAAATATCAGAGTGTTTCTGTATATCGGTGGTAATCACATTTTGTTCTAGAAGCATCAAGAAACATTGCTAATGCTTCCAAATAAGTACCAGTTTCAGTTAAGCCTGGAATGATATAGTCTTGAAACTGGGTAGGGTCAAACCTCTCTTTTTCATCCTTTTTTCTGGTTTTAAAATGCCAGCCTGATAGCCTTGGCTTTTGCTTATTTATAAAAGACACCAGAATGTAAGGTGAAGAGAAAACAGAGAAATGCCCGATATGGTGACAACGCGGTGGTCCCTCCTCTCCAACCGGAACTCTAACATTTCTTTTTTTGTGGTGGGAACAACTAAGATCTAGTCTCTTAGCAACTTTGAAGTTTATAATATAGTCTTGTTGTTTATAATCACTTATTGTGTTTCCCCGAAAATAAGACCTAGCCAGACAATCAGCTCTAATGCATCTTTTGGAGCAAAAATTAATATAAGACCGGATCTTATTTTACTATAATATAAGATCAGGTCTTATATAATATAATATGATATAACACTGTGTCTTATATATTAATTTTTGCTCCAAAAGACGCATTAGAGCTGATGGTCCGGCTAGGTCTTATTTTTGGGGAAACGGTATGCTGTGCATTAGGTTTCTAGGAATTATTTATCTCCTGGTTGCAAGTTTGTATCTTTAAACATGTCCACAGTTCCCCCACCTCAGCTCCTTGTAACCAGCATTCTACTCTGTTTTCACAAGTTAAGCTTTTTTAGATTCTACAAGTGATATCATACACGAGGTCAGACAATTATGTTCGTGAACTCATCCTAGAAAAAGGACTATATACCTCATTGCTGAATGTCACTATGGTTACCTTCAAAGTACTCCCCTTGGGAAGCTATGCACCGACGTCCACCCTTCAAAGCAATCCTGGAACTCTTTTTCTGGAATGGCCATCAGAGCTCTATCGTCGTATTACCCTTGATGTCCTGAATGTCATCAAAATGTCTTCCTTTCAATATTTCCTTTATCTTCGGGCAAAGAAAGAAGACACTAGGGGCCAGATCAGATGAGTAGAGAGGGTGTTCCGATAGTTATTTGTTTACTAGCTAAAAACTCCCTCACAGACAGTGCCATGTGAGCTGGTGCATTGTCGTGATGCAAGAGCTCCTTTGGGACCATTTTTGCACACATCTTTCTTATGCCAAGATTTTCAGTTAAGATTTTCCTGACTGTTTCTCTATCTATGTTTACTTGGTCTGCTATGCTTCTCACTGTCAGTCGACGATTTTGACAAACAATTTGACGAATTTTTGCAATATTTTCATCAGTTCTGCTCGTCACTGGCCATCCTGACCTCTCTTCATCAGTGACGTATTCTCTCCCCTCAGAGAAACGTTTAATCAATTTGTACATTGCCGTTTTCTTCATGGCATTATCCCCATAAACTTGGACTAACAAGTCCCTGATTTCACTTCCACTCTTGCCAAATTTAACAAGAAATTTAATGTTTGTTCATTGCTTTAATTCAAGCTTAGATGTTCTTGTGATGGCACACGAAAACACGCAACAACAATAATGAACACCACTCAGCAAGACACTGCCACATGTCAACACGAACACAGCTGTGAGACACTGATATACCAAGGTTATGAAACCTTACCGAGCTGTTTGTGCAGTGCTGCCAATGTAAACACACGGTGGCAAGCTCATGAACCTAACTGTCATAACTCGTATTTGCCTTCTTCCTTCCATCTGGATTATCTCACTAAGCACAATGCCCTCAAGGTCCATCCATGTTGTTAAAAATGGCAGGATTTCCTTCTTTCTCATGGCCAAATAATATTCCAGTGTATATATGTACTACATCTTTTTCCATTCATCTGTTGTCAGACACTCAGTTTCCATGTCTTTGCTATTGTGAATAATGCTACAATAAACATGGAGGTGCAGACATCTCTTTAATATCCTGTTTTCATTTCCTTTGGATATGTAGCCAGACGTGGAATTGCTGGGTTGTATGGTAGCTCTATTTTTAGTTTTTTGAGGAATCTCCATACTGTTTCCCCCCCCCCCCACCATAGTGGTTGAACCAATTTACATTCTCAGCCATCCATCCATCCAGTTTAAATTCTGGCCATAAGGACGGGACTTTTTTTTTCTTCATTAGAATAACAAAAGTTTAAAGTTTAATTCTCACCTAACTTTTGGGATCTGGAAGAGTTACTTCAAAAAGAATGTGCTGATATACAGGCTACTTTTAAAATTACTTAGATAGGAACGGATATTAAACATGATGCATTTCATTGTCTTGACATCGACAGACATTAAAAACAAAAAAACACCTGATGAACATAAGCATTCATATATATCCCCTTTCCAACAGAATCTTCCAAGTAAACAATCTCTCTTGCCTCCACTTAAATGAGACTTTGATAACGTTTCATTAAGCTCTCCATAAGATTTTTAGCAACATTTACGATTTGTTTTCGGTACTATAGGAATCAATTTGTTTTTTCAGGGAAACTAAGGCTTCCAAAAACTTGCTTAAGGGAAACAGCTACAAATGCTAAAGGTTAGTATTTCAGAAATAAACTGAGGAACCTCTCTTATCCTCAGAAGCAAATAGAATTAACTCCTGAATTTGCTACCAAAAATACATTGTCACCGAGGCTCCCCGTGGGTAAAATCAAATCTGAAGTTCCACAGAATAAAAGCATTATGCAGTAAGTGGGCAGCAGTGGTTTAAACCAAGAAATACAAACAATTATGCCTCTACACAAAAAGAAAAGCTCTCCGTCTCCAAGTCATTCTCAAGTGTTCGCTCACGGTGACTCAAGTTTCTTTAAGTTTCCGTGTCCTGATTTGCAAATGCTATTGTCGACAAAGTCTTTGCAAAACCAGAACATAACATTCTATGCTTATTCTCTCTCAGTAATTCTCTAATAAGTTTATTTGGGACCAAGATATGTTATTTCAAGCTGCCAGGTCCTCAGCACAGCATGAGAAATCTGGGTTGTCTTCCATCTGCCTCTTAAATCTTTTCTCTGAACAAGGACCCGGTAATCCAATTTGAGCTTGAATGTACTCAGTGCTCTATCAGGCAGTACAGAATTCAGTTTGCTCACTTGCTTCCCAAGTACTCGGGCTGAAAAAGTCTTGTTATTGTCAAAGCAAACCATGTGGTTGGAAGACATAAGGAACTTAAAGAATAAGAAAGAAAACAAGGCCCTATTTCTTCAATATGTCATCTCTCAGTTTTTATTATTAGAAGGACAGCAGAACATGACTTCATTTTCAATACAAAGTAGAACTTTCAAAAGAATGGACTCTGGGTGGTGAACACACAATGTGATATATAGAGGATGTATTACAGATTGTACATCTGAAACCTATGTAACTTTATTAACCATTGTCACCCCAATAAACTTTAATTTTAAAAAAAAGATCTTTTATAAATAACGAATTTTCTCAGCTGCTCTGTGGATGACTTTCAAGGGTATAGGAACAGTATGTGATGCTACCGAGAGGGTGCAATGATCAATAGTTAATACAAAAGCTTCCTTCTTGCCACCCTAACTTGCCCACGTTAAGCCAGCCTCACAGCTAAAACCACATTAGAGTGCCAGCATATATTTATCCCTCTCTTGACGAAATTCTTAGCTTACATTGTTGGCTCAAGATATTTTAACCAGAAGAAATATTTGGCTTTAAATCAAGTGTCCCAGGTCTCAGCTTAAAATCAGTGATACGCTGAGAGCATTTCTATGGGGCAGCACTTCACCACATCTGCCTACCAGCTGCCAGAAACGTACATACCTAGAGCAAATTTTATATCAGAGAGGCAGATAATTTCAATCTCTTCGAAGAGAAAAGGCAACACAGAGAAAAAACTGCCGAAAGAGAGCAGGAAAATCCCCTCCTTACCCTGCCCTAGACCACCCCCACCCCATCCCAAGTCTTTAAAAGTCATTCTACAATTCAGAACTCCAAGCTCAGACTTCTCATGTTCTTGTGGCTTCTGACCTTTCAGCTGACCCACTGATAACCCAGCATAAGAGAGAGTAACTAACCATATGCTGAAAGGTTCAAACATCCCTTAGGGGGTATTGAACTACATGGAGAACTCTATGTCCTGGCAGGGGAAACACAGTCTAACCCAATTTTCTTACCATTCCATGTATTTCATGGGCCTGGGAAAATGAATCTTCTTACTTGTTTTACCAAAGTCCATCAAAACAAGACTAGGTGTCGCCCAAACAACTAATCAGAGCCTGGATTTTATTGTGGCTCGAGGGGAAAGCAGAAAGATCATTGACATTTTCTTGGCTCTAAAGCTACATTAGCAGACTTCACCACCCAAACATTCCTCAAGGGATACCAAATGTCACGATACTTGATGTGGAAAGGGGTATTGACTCAAGGACCCAGATATCCTCATTCTTGTTTTGAAAAATTGATTGACATATACGAGGATACTCATCCACATAGACATCGTGCTACACTTGTTCTTAGTGCCTTCTTAGAGTTTAATCCAAAATATTGAGCTAACTCTCAAAGCCCCCTTCTGATGCCAGAAAATCTCTATGCAAGAATTCTATGCATTATCATCAGCAGGGAGCTACTGCTCAGTCTAAAGGCATTGCTTTCTGGGTAACCACCCCTCTAAACCAGGAGCTCTCTGTCCTCCAACAAAGCCAATATCCAACACCAGGATGGCAAAGAGCCATAGTCCCTTTCTCATAGCCTCTTGGTCAAGGTGCCAAATTTTCCAGTCATCTCTCCTAATCATAAGTGGCATTACCAGTTTCAATTGCTTCTCTACTTTCCATTCCCACCACCTCTATTTTAGTTTTGGCCACCATCTTGTCTTCTTTGTGTTGTCACAACAGCCTGTTTTATTTTGTTTTGTTAAAAGTTATTGAGGTATAATTTACATAACACAAAATTCACCCCCTGTATATGTATATTTCAGTGGTTTTTAGTAAGTACAACCATCACTATAATCCAGTTTTAGAACATTTCCATCACCCCAAAGAGATCCCTCTTTACTATTTACAGTTAATCCTTGTTCCCACCTCTAGCCCCTGGCAACAACTACTATTTTCGTCTCTATAGATTTGCCTTTTCTGGATATTTCATATAAATGAAACCATAAAATACATGACCTTTTGTGATTGGCTTCTTCCACTTAGCATAATGTTTTCAAGGCTCATCTATGTTGTAGCATGAATCAGTACTTCATTCCTTTTAATGGCTGAATAACATTCCATCGTATGGATAAACCATATATTGTTTATCAATTTACCTACTGATGGATATTAGGGCTGCTTTCACTTTTGGGTTACTATGAATAATGTTGCTATGAACATTCACATACAAGTCTTTAAATGGACATAGTTTCGTTTCTAGGATTGGAATTGCTGGGTTATGTAGTAATATCTTTGTGCAGCAGTCTCTAAACTGTTCTACTTATCTCATGTCTTGACCCACTTCAAGACCTCTCTTCTACGGCTAGAGTGATCTTTGGAAAGTGAAAATCCAGGCATTGTTTGGCCTAGTTAAAACACTCCAGAAGCTTCCCATTGTTCTTAGATTAAAACCAAAACTGCTACATTGCTTATGGAGTCCGGCTTGATCTGTTCTCACATCTATAGCCTCTAATCCTGTTTCTCCATTTCACCTGGCCACTTCCCCCTCTCTATTTCAGCCGGATTGAATTTTAGTTTTCTAAACAGACTGTGATCTCTCAAGCTTGAGCTTGAAGCTTAAGCTTCAAGCTTAGCTTGGGCTTCCCCCCTACCTAGAACCCTCCTTACCTCTAGGGTGGTGGTTAATAAGGCAGCTCTGGAGATAGATACCTGAATACACCAATTAAAGCTGGTTGGGCAAGTCACATCTCTGTGCAAAAAATTCCCCACCTTTACATTGAGGATTCATAATTGATCCTGACTCATAGGGTCCTTGGAAGGATGAAATGTCTTACAATGTGTGAAGAAGCCCTTAGAACAGTTCTCACTGACAGTGATGGCCAATGAATTTTTCATACTTTGGCTTAGATCTGACTCCTTTTAGAAGCCTTCACTAACCCCTTATATATGGGCTTGCTCCTTTATGTGTTTCCATAACACTCTGTTCTTGTTGTTATCATATGATCATTGCCATCATATTGTCATCCACTTGTCTGTCTTCCCGTGGCAGTTTCTGAGATTTGTAAGGCAAACTAAACCACTTCTATCACTTCTATCACATGCATATCACACGGCATGGCTCACAGTAAGTAATCATTAAAATATTTGCTGAATTGAAAAATTGTGCTGTTCTCTATGTTCCATGCATTCTCACCTTTGTCTCATTCTCTCTTCTCGAGAGACCTCCATGAACTGTCTCATCCAGACTACTGACCAGAAGCAATTTGATTGGGTTTGGCCAAGAGGAGGCTCTGGCAAGAGACAGATGGGTGGGTGGAAGAAGAGGTCATGGTAATGACCCTTCCCACTTCCTCCCTGCTGTGGTACTGCCAGTGGTTGCATTCTGCTACAGGCACAGCTCCTGTCAGGTCATGCCACTTCCACAGCTCTAGCTCTATCTGGTGCCCCAAAGAATACCCCCCTCCCTTCCACCTTCAGACCTAGGAGTGCGAACAGCAGCTCCCCACTCTTGGTAATCTCTTGGTGCTCTGCTATCCCTCCATTAGTCCTTCAACCCTGTCCAACCCTCTAAAGAATTCACTACTCACTCTCCATATAAGCCCATTTGAGTGTGTCATCTGCTTCCTTTTGGGACCCTAACTGGTACCATGACTGAGCATAGCCATTATTGCACACTTCACATTCTTGCTGGGGGCTCGGGTGGCAGAAGGGTTGGGGGACTCTGCTGTGTTTGGTGGGAGAGGTGCTGGTGGGAAAAATATGATTTCACTATTAAAATAGCTTGCGATGTTTACAGTTCTTATTTTTATATGTATACATGTCACTTGCCATATGCTCAATGGTTTCCATATGGAGTGTTCTTAAAGCATTTTACTGGCGGATCTTGCTTTCCAGTGTACTCTGTAGTGAAGACTGGGTAGCAGCACTGAACTTGATTAATGGAAAATCATAGTCCACCCAGAGTGCTAAGATGCTTCAAGTATCACGATTCTTTCTAGTTCTAGCTAATGGTACGTTTCCCAGGCTATTATTTTCTAGTTCTATTTGAGAAACCATGCTGGATATGTGATACTATCGGTTCCATTATAGGAATAGGCTGTGGACAGCCAAGTAATCAGACGCTGAAACCAGGGAAGATCTGTAGGTCCAAAAACCACTTCCCAGACACCTGTGTCTCTTCTGTTACCTGTCAACATTTGTTGAGCACACACTCCTTACAGAGCATGGTCTTATTTGCTCAGTTCCCAAGAAACAGGAGGCTTGGATTGAACATTCAAATCATTTATCACTATTGCTTTGTTTCAGAAAGGTGTCTTTTTGCATATGAACTTAGAGTTATAAACCATCACGCACAGGACTTGGCATTATTACCCAATTTGTATGATTTAAAATGATTCTCTAATATGATCAAAGCTCAGATTTCAAGAGCTCTAACTAAACAACTTTGTTGAAGCCATCACAATTTGTCATAAAGTAAATATACGAGGCTACACAGAGGGATGGATGAATTTTTAAAAGTGCATATTCCAAAAAGATAGCTGTGTCGGTTTCCTATGGCTGCTATAACAAATTACCACAAATTTAGTGGCTTAAAACAAAGCCAGCATATTATTTTATAGTTTGGGAGGTCAGAAGTCCCAAATGAATCTCACTGGACAAAACACAAGGTGTCGGCAGGGCAGTGTTGTTTCTGGAGGCTCTGGGGAGCATCTGTTTCCTTGCCCCTTCCAGCTTCTGGAGGCCGCCTGCATTCCTTGGCATTTGCCCCTTTCTCCATTGTCAAAGCTGACAATGGCTGGCAGAGACTTTCACACATCTTATCACTCTTACACTCTTTCCATCCTCACCTCTTCTCTGCCTCTCCTGCCTCCTTTTCACTTATAGGACCCTATAATTACATAGAACCCACCTACATAATCCAGGGTAATCTTTCCATCTGAAGGTCCTTAACTAAATCACATCTGCAAAGTTCCTTTTGTCATGTAAGGTAACATACGTACTCATAGGTCCCAGAGATTAGAATGTGGACATCTCTGGGGGGGCCACTGTTCTGCCTACTACAACACCTATTAAATAACTACATACAATTCTAGAAATGTTTGTCTTTGTTGCTATAAATAATGAAAAATGGTAAAAACAAAAACTATGATATGAGTATTTTTAGTTTTCCCTAGGGCCATAAAGAACCCTGAGACACATTCTGTTGCCTTGATGTCTTTGCATAGTAAATGTGGATAAAAACAACCACTTCAAAGGGTTTTAATTTTTGAATTTTAAATTACGAATACAGGCAAAATTACTGATGTAGAGAAAGCGCTCAAAAATAGTCTTCTATTCATTATATGCCATTTATATCTATATATGTTATTTTCCCTGAGCATTTTCGGAAGCATAAATATTTCAGAGGAATAATTATGAACGTTAAGGTTTCAGACATTATTTTGTGATTTGGAATGCTCCAGGAAATAATTTCAGTTTGTATCCTCTCATCTTTAAAATTAACACAGAGGAAACATATTTTTTGAGACTACATGTAATTTTCACTTAAGTAGTTTTGGGTTTGGCTTTCTGCAAGATAGGAACTAGAAAAAAATTTTTGGTTCCTGTGGTGAAAACTAGGAATTCTTCCCCAAATTCACAAGCCAACCATCATATGCGATTATCCATTTCAATATCTGAGAAGGAAACTGGAAGATTTGAAGAAGGTCAGGTTGTACTTCTTAACACTGTAAGGATATCAGAGCTGTTCGTTCACAACAGTGAAGTAAATGGCTACCGACAAAACTTACATAAATTGAAAGGTTAAAACTTATATTAATCAAAAGGTTAACTGATTTCCAGGTCAAGGGACAAGGGTGGTGCAATCAGACAGGGCATCTGCTTTTGTGGTCCTTATTTTCTAATGGAGGATAAGAGGGAAATAATACACCAATAGATAAGTGAGCCAATACATATGCAAGCAGTATAATTCCTAGAAGGGTACATAAATGCTGTGGTGACAGTGATAGATGCTAAACTAAGGCAAGATGTCTCTGGAGAGGAGACATTTGAGCTGTCACTTGATGTAAGCAGCTCATGCTGTAGGTTGTTAAAAGCTCAGATCGCTATGGCCTCTCTCCTCATCTCCATAGTGGGGTATTGTACTACCGAGGGTGAGCAAGTTAAGCAATTGGAATACAGGGAGAAAAGATCAGAACTTCTATTTGTATTTATTTTTATCTAGGAAATAAGAAAGAAATTAGAGGGTAAGGGGGGAGGGAGGCTAGTAGAAGAAGGTAGAGGGGGTAACCATATGGTGATGGAGGGAGAACTGACTCTGGGTGGTGAACACACAATGCGATGTATAGATGATATGTTACAGAATTGTGTACCTGAAACCTATGTCATTTTACTAACCAATGTCACCTCAATCAATTTTAATGAAAAAAGAAAGAACTGAAAATTTGCTAATATTTAAGTTTTTACATTGGCACCTTACACTTGGTTCCTATGACAGTAGTCACCTTCACTCTGGAGTAGTGCAATGTATTGCCTTTTTTTTTTTTTTTTTTTTTTTTTTGTATTGCCTTTTATGAAAACCTAGTTAAGTGCATTTAGAGATTATATCATCTAATTGTAACTAGATAAACCTCACATGATGGATTCAGGGCTTTTAAAGTTTTCTGTGAGGATACCATGGGTTGAGGTAATACTATTATTGGAGTCCCAAGTTAATAATAAGAAAATGTCAGAAGCAACTCTTTTCGTCATCCAAGCAGCCCATCATCAGCCACCTTATGCCTCTTTACTCATAGCCGAAGGTAACTCAGAACTCAGCCACAAATATTTGACATTATCAAGAAATCCATGTAAAACATATATTGACAACCACTTCCATTATAGACCAGTCTTACCCAAACTCCCCATAGGATGAAGACATCACAGGGAGCAACACATTTAAAAATACTATTTACTTACTTGTCTTTATTCCATTATGTGTTCTAATATACAAAATGTATCAGCTCCTGATTCATCTGTATAGTTTATAAATCGATATGCATATATTTAGAATCCATGTGCATTTACCGTTACTTGTAGGCTTGCATAATCAAACACACTTCATGAGCAGCGTCCTAAACCATTTGATAGTTTATGGCCCTTGTCAGGGACTGTCAGCAACCACATACAGGACAACCCAGCTCTGAACTCTGAAACGGATTTTCAGGAGGGTGTGAAGGTTTGAGCATAACTAAGGTGCCAAGAATCACATAATCCAGCAGAATCTGGGTGGAGTGGCAATTCTCTAGTGCTTTGGAAGGAACATTCCAGTTCCAGCTAGAAGCTGCAGGGAATCTGAGACGATCCCTGAGGCAATGATATAATTCCTGTGCCTTTGGTTCATACAGGAGAGTGGCCAAGATTCCTCTGCAAATCCATTCCTCAAAGAAGAGAGTTCCGCGAGTCTACGGGGTCTGATCAGTGACAAGTTTTATGTGAGTGTGCGTGTGCTCATGCATGCACACACGTGCACCAAAATGACACCAACGGAGGTTTCCTTTGGCCCCTTGCGATTTCATCAAACACCTTTGAATCACTTTGATGCTTGCCCTATTTGAACATTGGATAAAGGAGTTCATAAAAGACTGTTACTTTCTTTGGTCAACAGGCAAGAAAATCCACAATATAACTGTGGGCACCTTTAGAATGAAAAGAGTTAAATGTATTTTTAAGTGTACGTGTGTGTTTTACTCTAATGGCACTGATGAAATAATTTGCAATTTTGTTTGTCCTTAAGTATAGGCATTGGATACATCAAGTTTTCAGATGCTCTAACATAATCAACTGCCTGTGGTAAAAAGCAGCTGGTAATCTTTAAGGATTTCTTGGTGATCAGATCGTGGATGTTTTGACATGCATTCCCAGGAGAAAAGGGACAGTAGAAATTCAAAGGTGCCCCAGGCCTTCCATGTTATATCCCACATTTATCAAAGTAATAACTGTCCTGTCAAAGGATTTTTCTCTCAATCCCTTTTCCTGCTCCTTTTGTCCCATCTTCAGCTAGATATACACACCCATTCCTTGGAACAGAGACTAACTCATTCCAGAAACACGAATGGGGTGGACTTACCTAAGACTTAGCCAATGATCAGTATTTTAAGAGATGTGGTGCATTTCATTCCTATTTTTCATCTGTATCTATACCGTCCCAGGCTTTGGAGTGTAATACCACATAAAGAACATTGAATAAAAGCATCCTGTGTGTGTAAATGTATGTGTGAGTGTGTATATTTACATTACGGTGCCCAACATCTCTGAGGAGATAGATACCTTCATGGAGGCTCTCTTAGGAAGTCACTGCTCCAGGCATTTGAGCTTTGGTGGTAGTGGTGCTGGTGGTGGTGGTGGTGTGTGTGTGCACGTGCACGCACACATTGGCAGAGGGTGAGGGAACAGGCTGTCATAGAAACCTTTCCCACACTGTGAGAAAGAAGATAGGGTCGAAGCCTCTTGAATTACTAAACCAATACTACTTGAGGGCCCATACAAGGCACATGAAACTTATGAAAGTGACTTGTATAATCCATGAAAACTCTACATTTGGACCTGATTATTTATTCCTTGGAAAATCTCTTCTATCCCTTTCTTATTTTTACGAAATCTACCCTGAAGGTAGATTCTGGATTTAAGGTTCAGGGAATCTGTGAGTTCCAAATCTATTTTAATAAAAGCATTTCCAGTTCTAAGCAATTCAGGGGTCAGTGACAAACTAAGTAGGTGGCAGTTCAGAGTGGGACCACACTCTGGGACCACATAGCTTTGATCAGCTTTGAGGAGGAAAGGGATAGGGATGGAGCCTCTCAATCACTTTGGCCTCCACTTTCCTCTCCGCAGAGACTGACTCTACTGAGTCACTTCAATCTTCGAATATTGAGGTCCTAGTGGATTTCCTCTGCAGCGGACAGCTTCCCAGGGGCCTTTGAAAGCCCAACGTCCTAAACCAAAAACACAGAAACTCAAGCATCCCCCTCTCTTGTCATCACAATAAACATGTACCACAATAGGATGGTTTAATTTATTTTCCATGTGGAAGATTTTATTAAGTTTAAAGTAGACTGGGTACACAGTTCTTTCCTGCAGCTGCAGTTTATGACGAGGGTAACCCAAAACACATGACCACACGATAAAACAATGTAATGCAGCACTGCAAGAATTCCAAGTGGACAGAAGGTTGGAAAGCAATCCTTTGTGTAAATAAGAGCTGGCCTCACAATGGTAGATGCTTGTAGATTTAAAACTCCAAAGAAATACGCACTTTCCCCAGGATTTCATTGTTAGGATAATAATCATGATTCCAAATGCTTTTACACAAATATTGTCACATGAAGGGCCTGGACATCCGTCATCCTCTAGCACCATCTATTTGAATGTAAATCTGGAAATCTCGGGAGAGACTTTTTATTTTTATGAAGCTAAATTCAAAAAAGAGTCCAGCATTTCTCTTGATCTTGTTGTCAGGTCATCGACCTACTTCCTTCCTTCCGATGTTCGCCCAAGTGGAAGAAACTTCTTACCGTGTTTCCCTGAAAATAAGACCTAGCTGGACCATCAGCTCTAATGCGTCTTTTGGAGCAAAAATTAATATAAGACCTGGTCTTATTTTAATATAATATAAGACCCGGTCTTTAATATAATATAATATAATAAAATATAATATAACATAATACCGGGTCTTATATTAATTTTTGCTCCAAAAGATGCATTAGAGCTGATGGTCCGGCTAGGTCTTATTTTCGGGGAAAACACAGTAGATGAGTTTTGCAGGTTCCTCATTTCCCTGCAGCCCATTGCCTCCTTTCCTGGCCAGTCCAGACACATGTCTCCAGGCCCTTCAGAGGAGGGAAAACATGTAGCCCCCTCCACCACCACCAGAGACCTGATCCAGCACTGAGGAAACTTACAGCATGTTCTTTCTTGCTCACAAGCATAATCCTCTCATAATGCATGAAATAGTTACAGATAAAAATAGCATTTTAGAAAATGTTTTGGATGACAAATGCAGGAATTGGACTAAGCATGAAATGGTGTGATTTACTGGAAAGAGGATATGGTTTTCAGTTAGAAGGCTTGATTCATGGTCCTCACTCTTCCATGCACCAGCAGGGGGAACTTGGGCAAGTCATTTGGTCTCTCTAAGCCTCGTGATCCTTCTAATCTTAAAAAGGACCAAGAATCTCTCTCCTACCTTTTCATAGTGTGTTTGTAAGAATTCAGTTATTTGTAAAGTGCTGTACTTGGGTTACTTATTGGTATACAGTGATTGGTTACTGTGCTGAAGAAAGTTGGAGCAAAGAGGTACTTCTTAGAAATTGCTTGGTAAAACCAGCTAATTTTCTGGATGAGTGATCTGAGGCACAGAGAAGAGAAGAGAAATTCCGTTTGCCATGCTTACACAGTGGGTGTGTTTCTAAGATACAAAAGAATGACCTGTGTGCTCACTATAATAATTTCCATGATATCTATATGGAACCAGTTTATAGAACTTGACAAGAACATTTCTTCTCCAACCACTCCTTTCAAACATTCTTTGTTCCAGCTCCCTTTTCCTTCCTCAAAGATATCCCAGGCAGATCCTTTACTAGCCTGCTCATTCTTATATTTGAAAATACCCAGGCCAGCCCAGTTTAAAACTTCAGTCTCATATTCAGTTTATCATGAACTCTTCCTCTGGGCCCACAGTACTGTACCTCGGCCTGAGGGGTTTAGAATAGGGGGGGAGCTTTTATAAATTCTTTCACACAGCCCTCTTCTGGGTTCTTTTTCCTGTTTTGTGTCACAGGCTGGGGGTGGGTGGGTGGGTAGGGGTAGTGGTACCTGGGGCAGACATCCCTGATAGAAGAGGTACATTTGTCGTCTTCTCTGTTGACTATTCTTGCTCCTCTGCAGAGGCCCTGTGCATGCATGAACACAAATGCTCCCTCTGACCTGAGGCTCATGGATATATTTTTCCAGAGTCCCCTTGGGATGGATCTTCCCACTACAGTTCTCACATGTGAAAGAAACACTTCAGCTTGAATCTATTTCAAATACTGACCATACAGCTTCATGCTGCCAGGGCCCCCTTGCCTAATAGGCAGCCATCATGGGTGAGGTGATGGCTTAATCCCAGCTATCTTTCATTGTGTTTGTTTGACTCATAGGAAACCCAACTATCTTGGCTTCCTCCAGAGTGAATGTTCTTTGGTCTCTGTCTTGCTCTCTCTCCAGTGATTGTCCTGTCCCTTAGTCCCAGAGAAGAAATCAGCAATCAGTTACATAGACAAACAGTAAACTATGGAGTGAGATGCCACCCTCCCTCTCTAAGAATGATTCTCTAGACCATTCCCCATCACTTGACTTACTCTTTAGAGATATTCTCTGATGATTCTCCAGTGCGTTCACAGACTTACACCTATATAGGTTGAGGGAGGTGGTGAGGAGATTGCAGCAATGTGGGGGCCTCCCAACTCTCATTAAGTTCTATGGAATTTGTGACTAGACTGTGAGAACATTTGGTGCCTGTTGTTTTTATCCCGGTGTCTTTATCTGCTCAAAGCTGCTGATGAGTCCCTCTAGTTATTTTTCATTTCAGTTATTGTACTTTTCAACTCTAGAATTTCCATTTGGCTCGTTTCAAATTTATTTTTTATTTAAGTATAGTTGGTATACAATCTTATATTGGCTATGTTACTTTCAGGTGTACAATATAGTGATTCTACAGTTTTTATACCTTACAATGTGATCACGCCACTATTTCTAGTAATCATCTGTCACCGTGTAAACTTATCACAATATTATTGACTATATTCCCCTTCTCCTTTTTACACATCCCCCCACTTCCCCTTTAGTCTCTGCTTCTACGAGTCTGTTATTGTTTTGTTTTGTTTCTTTTGTTTTTTTACATTCCACATATAAATGAAACCATGTGGTATTTGTCTTTCTCTGCCTGACTTATTTCACTTAGCATAATAACCTCTAGGTCCATCCATGTTGTCACAAATAGGAAGATTTCATTCTTTTTTTATTTCTGCATAATATTCTATTGTATACATGTACCACTTCTTCTTTATCCATTCATCTATTGACAAACACCTAAGTTGAGTCCATATCTTGGGTACTATAAACAATGCTGCAATGAACATAGGGGTGAATATACCTTTTCAAATTAGTGTTTTCCCTTTCTTTAGATAACTACTCAGATGTGGAATTGCTGGGTCATATGGTATATCTATTTTTAGTTTATTGAAGAATCTCCAGACTGTTTTCCACAGGGGCTGTACCAGTTTGTAGACCCACCGACAAAGTGTACAAAGGGGTCCCTTTTCTCCACATCTTTGCCAATACATGTTATTTGCTGACTTTTTGATAATAACCATGCTGAGTGATGTGAGGTGGTATCTCATTGTGGTTTTGATTTGCATTTCCTTGATGATTAACGATGTTGAGCATCTTCTCATATGTCTGTTGGCCGTCTCTATATCTTCTTTGGAGAAATGTCTTTTCATGGTTTTTGTGCCCATTTTTAGATCGGATTATTTATTTCTTTTATTGAGTTGTATGAGTTTCTTATATATTTTAGATATCAACCCCTTATCAGATATACCATTTGTGAATATCTTCTCCCATTCAATAGGTTGTCTTTTTGTTTTCTTAAAGGTTTCCTTTGCTGTCCAGAAGCTTTTTAGTTTGAAGTCACATTTGTTTACTTTTACTTTTGTTTCCCTTACTCGAGGAGATGTATCCAAAAAGATATTACTCATACTGATGTCAAATAGTTTACTTTTTATGTTTTCTTCTAAGAGTTTTATGAAAATGATATGACACTGAAGAAAGAAATTGAAGAGGACACAAATAAATGGAAGGGTATGTTGTTCTCATGGATTGGAAGGATTAATAGTGTTAAAATGACGATACTACCCAAAGTAATCTACAGATTCAGTGCAATTCCTATCAAAATACCAATGTCATTCTTCTTGTAACTAGAACAAATAATCCTAAAATTTATATGGAACCACAAAATTCCCCAAATAGCCACACCAATCTTGAGAAAGAAGAACAAAGTTGGAGGTATCATGCTCCCTGATACAAAACTATACTACATGGCTATAGTACTCAAAACAGTATGGTACTGGCATAAAAAAATGACACATAGATAAATGGAACAGAATAGAGAGCCCAGAAATAAATCCTCACTTATATGTTCAAATAATCTATGACAGAGGTGAAAATATACACTGGAGTAACAACAGTCTCTTCAACAAGTGGTATTGGGAAAACCAGACCTATTATGCTAAAAGAAAAAGAAAACAGGACCACTCTCTGACACTACATAGAAAAATAACCACAAGAATAGGTTAAAGACTTAAATGTAAGTCCTGAAACTATTTGGCTCTTTTTAAAAATAATTTATAGCTCTTCATTCATATTCTCTATTTGGTGAGACATCATTCTCATACTTCCCTTTAGTTCTTTAGATATGGTTTCCTTTCGTTCTTTGAATATATTTAAAATAGCTGACTTTAATACAATCATATCAACAGATGCAGAAAAAGCATTTGACAAGATACATTTATGATTAAAATATAATCCATTTATGATCAAAACACTTAATAAAATGGGTATAGAAGGAAAGTACCTCAACATAATAAAGGCCATATATGACAAACCCTCAGCTAATGTCATATTGAATGGTGAAAAACTGAAAGCTTTTCCTCTATGATCAGGAACAAGTCAGGGATGCCACCTGTCACCACTGCTATTCAACACAGTATTGGAAATTCTAGCAAGAGTGATCAGGCAAGACAGAGAAATAAAAGGCATCTGAATTGGGAATGAAGAAGTCAAATTATCACTTTTTGCAGATGACATGATTTTTTTATATAGAAAATCCTAAAGACTCCACCAAAAAACCATTAGAAACAATAAACAAATACAGTAAGATTGCAGGATACAAAATAATGTATGAAAATCCATTGCATTCCTATATAGTAACAATGAAATTTCAGAAAAAAAGATGGAAAAAAACAATTCCTTTTGCAATGGCAACAAAAAGAATAAAATACCTAGGAATAAACTTAACAACAACAACAACAACAAAAACATGTGAAGGACCTATACACTGAAAACTATCAGACATTATTAACAGAAATTGAAGAAGACACAAAGAAATGGAAAGACATTTTGTGTTCATGGATTAGAAAAATCAACATAGTTAAAATGGTCATATTACCCAAAGCAATATACAGATTTAATGCAATCCCCATCAAAATCCCAAAGCATTTTTTAAAAAAGAAGTAGAACAAAAAAATCTTCACATTTGTATGGAATCGTGAAAGACCCCGAATAGCCAAAGCAATCCTAAGGAAAAAAGAACAAGGCTGGAGGTATCACACTCCCCGACTTCAAATCGAACTACCAAGTGACAATAATCAAAACAGCATGGTACTGGCAGAAAACCAGACACACAGACCAATGGAATAGAATCGAGAACCCAGAAATAAATCCACATACATATGGGCAGATAATTTTAGACAAAGGAGCCAAAAACATACAATGGAGGAAAGAAAGCCTCTTCAATAAAAGGTGCTGGGAAAATTGGAAAGCCATGCACAAAAGAATGAAACGAGACTGCTGTCTGTCACCATATACCAAAATTAACTTACAATGGATCAAAGACTTAAGCATAAGACCTGAAACAATAAACTGCATAGAAGAAAACATAGTTACTAAACTTATGGACCTTGGGTTCAAAGAGCGTTTTATGAATTTGACTCCAAAGGCAAGGGAAGTAACAGCTAAAATAAATGAATGGGACTATATCAAACTTAAAAGCTTCTGCACAGCAAAAGAAACTGTCAACAAAATAAAGAGGCAACCAACTGAATGGGAGAAGATTTTTGCAAACAGTGCCTCCAATAAGGGGCTAATATCCAAAATATACAAGGAACTCATGAAACTCAACAACAGAAAAAACAAACAATCCAATTGAAAAATGGGCAGAAGACCTGAAGAGACAGTTCTCCAAAGAGGGCATACAAATGGCAAATAGACATATGAAAAAATGCTCAACATCACTAATCATCAGAGAAATGCAAATAAAAACCACAATGAGATATCACCTCACCCCAGTCAGAATGGCTATCATCAACAAGACAAATAGTAACAAGTGTTGGAGACGCTGTGGAGAAAAAGGAACCCTCATACACTGTTGGTGGGAATGCAGACTGGTGCAGCCACTATGGAAGGCAGTGTGGATGTTCCTCAAAAAATTACGAATAGAATTAGCATATGATCCAGTAATCCCTCTCCTGGGTATCTACCCAAAAAATCTGAAAACATTTATACACAAAGACACGTGTGCTCCAGTGTTCATTGCAGCTTTGTTTACGGTGGCCAAGACATGGAAACAACCAAAATGTCCTTCGATAGATGAATGGATAAAGAAATCGTGGTATATATACACAATGGAATACTATTCGGCGGTAAGAAAAGATGATATAGGAACATTTGTAACAACATGGATGGATCCTGAGAGTATAATGCTAAGCGAAATGAGTGAGACAGAAAAAGCAGAGAACCATATGATTTCACTGATATGTGGTATATAAACCAAAAACAACAAAAGAACAAGCCAAACAAATGAGAAACAAGAACTCATAGACACAGACAATAGTTTAGTGGTTACCAGAGGGTAAGGGGGGTGGGGGCTGGGAGATGAGGGTAAGGGGGATCAAATATATGGTGATGGAAGAACTGACTCTGGGTGGTGAACACACAATGGGATTTATAGATGATGTAATACAAAATTGTACACCTGAAATCTATGTAATTTTACGAACCATTGTCACCCCAATAAATTAAAAAAACCAAAAATCTCATAGACACAGATAATAGCATACTGGTTACCAGAGGGTAAGGGGGGAGGGAGAGTGGTAGATGAGGGTAAAGGGGATCAAATATATGGTGATGGAAGGAGAACTGACTCTGGGTGGTGAACATACCATGTAACATATAGATGATGTATTATAGAATTGTACACTTGAAATCTATGTAATTTTGGTAACCAATGTCACCCCAATAAATTTAAAAAAGATTAATATATATATATATATATATATATATATATATATATATATATATATAATAAAATAGCTAATTTAAAGTCATTGTTTAGTAAAGCCAAAATCTGGCTTCCTCACAGATAGTTTCTGTTGACTGTTTCCTGGTTCCCCCAGTGGATGGTCCATACTTTACTATTTCTTTTTGCACATCTCATAATTTTTGTTGAAAAGTAGACATTTGAAATAATATAATGTAATAACCTTGGAAATCAGATTCTTCCCTTTCCCTGGGATTTGTGGTTATTGCTACGTTTGTTGTCATTGTATTTTTTTTTTTAGTGACTTTTCTGAACTAATTGCATGAAGTCTGTATTCTTTGTCATTTGTGGCCACTAGGGTCTCTGCTCAGTTAGCTTAGTAGTGAAGTAATGATTAGACAGAGATTTCCTTAAACGCCTGGAATCAATAAGTTACCCAGTCTTTGCTGAGGAGCTCTGTGTACAGGTTGGATCACACCTTCAACACTCAGCAAAGCAGTTTACAACTTGCCCTTAGCCTTCATTTCTTGTTTGCACAGAGCCTCAAAGTCAGCCAGAGGTCAGAGTTTAGTGTCTCTTCTTAGGTCTTTTTTGAGCATATATACAGCCCATGAATGTAGTTCTCCAGATCCCAGTAATATGTTGGAGTCTTTCAAATCTCCCTATGGACACCTCATTCTCCATCTTTTCCTTTAACGTTTTTTTGGTTAGCTTATTATATGCCTCAACTGTTATCTACTGCCTGAGGAAGCTGAGACGTTCAACAAATGCCTCTAAGTGTTTTAGACAAACATCCCCGTGCAAAGGCTGTTAGCACTATGTAAGCTCTGAGTCAGGGAAAATAAAGACAGCTGTGTTAGTGGGGCCTTCCAGGCAAATGACAGACAGGTCAGAGACAGTTGTATGGGAATGAGGCTCAGAAAGAGATCTAACTCTATGTTTTACCCCTACAGTAGCTACCAGGCTGCTGTTTTCCACCATGATTGTGGGCTGTTCACAGCTGAAGAGGCGGGGATAGGAACAGTGCAATTAAAAATGCCACAAATCTCACTATTCTTACCAATATTCATTCATTTTTCTTGAATAAATGCTCTTGGATTTGTTGCAAGCCTTTGGTTAATTTGCAGAGTTCTGAAAAAGTTGATTCTGACCATATTTTGCCAGTGTTATCATTTCTCTTATGGAGGAGAGAATCTTTGGAGGTCCTTCCTTTGCTGTTTTCACTGACATACAGTTCTGCCTTGGGGTCTTTAACAGTAACTCCGACATGAGAGAAATGGATTTCTTTAACAGCCTGTTACATATGCTGAACATATATCTGCTGTCATTCTGTTACACAAAAGCAAATGATCCTCTTTGACTTCATTCAGATGGCCGCACAAAGACAGCAGCTTTAGGTCACAGGTAAGAAGGAATAATGATTAGCAAATACGTTAATTAGTGTTCTATTTATACACTATTCTTCCTTCTTGCCTCTGCTTTTATTCTGGTCGTGGAGACGTCTCCTGTTCACGCTTATCTGGATCTCCTCTCCCTTAGAAGTACAGGATGATATTCACTTAACAAACCCCTTGCCCTTGGACAGAGTCATGTGACTAGTAATAGCTGACAGGCTGTGGGCAGAAGTCATTTGTGTCATTTCCCAGCTGGGGAATTCAATTGCCATTGTGAGACCCTGCAACACTCTCTTCCCACTGCTGTCATACCTGGTGATATTCCACATGTTGGTACCTTTATTAGCCTGGTTCCAGAGGTCGGATGACATAGAGAAGCACCCTTCACGGACATCTGCTATTTATCAGGCGTGATCAAAAAATAAACCTCATTGCGTTACATGACTAGGATTTGGGGGTTGTTTGTTAATGTAGTATAATCTGCACTACCCTGATTGGTATCTTACTTCATTTCAGGGTTTGAAGATTGACCTACCTACAGTCCTCTGGCTTGGCCATCTGCACCATTTTTACCACATATGTCACATTCATCAGCATCATCATCCTCATTTGAAACAATGACAGGAGGCAAGGGGCTCATACATTTTTTTCTTTTCCTCTGAGCCTCCCACTAACATATGAAGCTACAACGCAAACCATACTGTGTTCTATATTTAACTAACATTCTCTTTCTGTCTCTCCCTAAGAGAGAGATTTGACATGGAACTCAACTATCTAAAATTAAATGATGAAAATATACACATACTCAGCGTTCCAATGCCTCTATAACTTCAGCAAACCACCATCATCTTGGGTTTCCTTTTGTTGCTCTGTAAAGCAAAGACGAGAGTGATATTTCCCAAGGTGGTTATGAGAATGAGCGTGTGTGGGTGTACGGGGGAGTGTTAGGGGAAATGTGGAGTATTTTGCATAAAGTGAGCTGTAATTGAAAAAGGCACTCCATTCTAAGGGAGCAGTAAGGAGAACTATAGACCTCCAGAGCATGCTGGAATCTGTTTTCTATTTTCCCACGTTTGTTACATGCTAAACTGTTTGCATCCCCATTCCCCACTGAGATATTTGGCTCCAGAGAAACATGAAATTGCTATACTTATTTATTGATTGAAGAATAGTAGCCAATCCAATAAGAAGAAGGACCATTCTTATATCAGCCTGAAAAGCTAATAAAAAATTGTGCTTCTGCAAATTCGAAATGCTTTAATTTTTATCATCTTCGTATTTTACTTATAAAGTAACTGGCCACTTTTCATTTAAACTTTAATCCACTTATAAAATATGGAAAATAATTAAGCCTTATAAAAGGATGTAGAGGAAAAATGATATTATTTAAATTTTACCCCAGGCATCTAGGTTCCAGTCCTTCCCAGAAGCAATTCTTGTTTCTATTACATGTTCTATGCATATGAAAATACAATAGGAGGTGTGATCAAGAAACATGGTAACTGTTTAAAAAAATGTATTACTGTAAAAGACACGTTGTCATTAATCCCCCTCAAAATACTCCCCCTCACTTTGAACACATCATTCCTGCCACTTTCTGAAGCAGTTCTGGAAGTCCTCTTTCGTGAGTGTCTTTACATCATCCTCCATCATGACAATGCTCCATGTCACACGTTGCTTCTGGTAGGGCAATTTCTGTCAAATGAAAACATTACAGTGTGTCCTCATCCACCTTATTCACCGGATCTGGCACCAGGTGACTTCTGGCTCATCCCCAAAGTCAAAATGACCATGAAAGGTAAACGTTTTGAATTGATTCAGGACATCGAGGCAGCCATGACAGTCCAACAGACACTCATGAAAGAGGACTTCCAGAACTGTTTCAGAAAGTGGCAAGAACAATGAATAAGTATGTTCAAAGTGAGGAGGGGTATTTTGAGGGGGATTTATGCCAACGTGTCTTTTACTGTAATAATTTTTTTACATTGAAACATTCACTGTATTGTTTGATCACACCTCGTATATGGCATATGCAATGTATAAAACCTACCCCCTCTCTATATTTGTCAACATAAATGGAAGTAGAGCATGCACACTGATTTTAACTTTGCTTTTCTTATTTAACAATGTTATCTTGGCCATCGGACCTCTTCAGTCTATATAGACTTACCCATTTTTTTTTCTAATGCCTAAATAATATTTCATTGTACATTTAGGATCTGACTGAACAGTGCAGTTGGTCAAATTGGAGGGTTGTAGGTGGGTCTAGCTCAAAATCATGAGATGCAGTAGAATATCTGTTCTGATGGCACAAGCTATGCTGCATTAACAGACAATCCCCAGATGGTGGATATTTATATTCTTTTCAGTCTAAGGCTATTGCAGACAATGGCATGAATAACTTGTTTTACCTTTGCGTATATGTGCAAGTGTATCTAAAGGATAAAGTCCCAGCAACAGAGTTGTTGACATAGAGTATGTACATTTTCTTTTCAATAATTTTTATTTATATACAATCAAATGCACCCCTTTTAAGTGCAGCTTATGCATACTTATATTACTGCCAACACAACTAAGATATAGAACATTCCATTTTAATAAGTTTTATTAGTATTGAAGGCCAACAGATCAAGAGATGACTACCATGGAAAGGATGGTTTACTACACACATAGTTCCCAAGAGAGGGAGTACATATCATGCCACAGGGGACTATAGAGGCAATCACTGAGGGTGAGGTAGTAAAGTTGGTGGCCAAAGAGAGAGAGGAACTGCAGGCACAAGCCTTTATGGTGATTTCCACAGGACGCATAGGGGAGGGGAAATTACCTTCATCAGTTATTAGAGAGAGGTTGCAGATTCTGGATTGGTTGGTTTGTATTTGAGATGACTCAAATCAGGCTGTCCAGAACAACGGATATCTGCCATCTGCATAAAGGGCAGATGTTAAAGCATCAAGTTTACTGAATCCAGAAATATGGTTAATACAATATCCATTACTGCAAAAGTTCCCTCACAACCCTTTGCAGAAAATCCCTCCCCAACTTCTGGTTCCAGGCAACCACTTACATGCTTTCTATCACCATAGTTATAAATGGGATCAAACAGTATGCATGCTTTTGTGCCTGACTTCTGTTGCTCAGGATAATGTTTTTAAATTCATTTATGTTGTTTTGTGTATCAATGGTTCTTTATTTTATTTTTTAATTAAAGTTTATTGGGGTGACAAAGGCTAGTAAAGTTACACAGATTTCAAGTGTACAATTCTGTAATACATCATCTGTACATCACATTGTGTGTTCACCACCCAGAGTCAGCTCTCCATATTTTTTTTCAAATGTCTTTTGTGGGCACAGGTATATATTTTTCTTGGGACAATACCTAGGGGTGGAATTTCTAGGTGAATGTTAAACTTTATAAGAAACTGCCAAATGGTTTTGCAAAGTGATTGTGTCATTTTATGCTCAAGACAGTGTATGAGACGTTTAGTTGTGTCACATCCTTGACAATACTTGATATGGTCAGTTGGGATGGACATTTTGATAAATATTGTTCTCCAAATGTGTAGCAGATACTGCTAGTTGAACCAACAACTGTTCCTGTCTTCTTTCTCCTATGCCTCTCATCATTAAGCTAACACTTCCTCAGTCTCCCTTGCAGCTCTGGGTGGTCAAGTCAATATATCACAGTTCCAACCAGTATAATATAAATCAAAGTCTGCTGAAACCTATCTAGGTAAGCTTTTATTTACCTAATAAAGGGACAGATGTGCTAGCACGACTCCCTCCCTTTCTGCTCGCTTTGTACTGACTTGATTGCAGACATGGTTCCTGGTGTTGTGATAGGCATCTTGCAACCCCCACGAAGTTTATTGGGGTAAAGGGAAGGGAGGGCAAAGAGAACCACAGCAAATGGCAACTCAGAGCCCCGAACCAGCAGTCACCTATCTCCAAACTTCAAATTATGTGAGAAAAGTAAACCTGGATTTATTTAAGCCATTGTGCCCCAGGGATTCTCTTATTTGCAGGGTATCAGACTAACATTTCTCACATTCTTATCATTCATTTAAGCAATACCAAAGGGGATCCCCAGGTGATACCGCTAGTTCAGGAGAATGTCTGTTTCCCCACATTTCTCCCAACATATGGCATGGTTTTAATCTTTAGTATTTTGTTGTCTTAATATACATTTACTTAATTATGGCTGAAGTTGGAACTTCATTTGCTTAAAAGCTATACACTGTCCTTTCTGTGACTTGCCTGTACATGTCGCTAGAGCATTGATTTATAAAAACTCTTTACATCTTAATAAAACCAGCTATTTATCTGCCATATTTGTCATTTGTCTCTGAACTTTGTATATGGTAGGTTTTTCGTTGGTCAGAAATTTTCAGTTCTTATATAATGTATTTTGAAGTGAGATGTCCTATAGTCAAATGCTGTTTTTGCTCCTTACTAGTTCTATGATTCAGGGGCTATTCTACACTCAATTATCTATGTTTAATATATTTTATATATCTCTAGTATAAGCTGTGCTAGGATTTGAACCTAGGTCTACAAAACTCATGATCATTTTACTATGCATCAAAGTACTCTAAATCCTATAGATGGATTGTACATCATCTCAGACCATTGGCGTGCACAATATTTAGTCCATCATTCTCAGGGAAATCACACCTGAAGTTGTACAGAAGACTGCTTTCTTATATATGCACACTTCCAATCTTCGTGAAAATGCAGCTCCCCTATGCCTTCATCTGTAGGTAGGTCCTCTTTCTAAGAGATATCACACCTAAAGCACTGAAAAAATAACTGGCTTTCTTTGGTTTATGGAAAGATTGTATTCATACTTCTAATCTTTTCTAAAAATGTGGCTCCTCTATGACTTCATCTGTAGGATATGTATAGATATGTCTAACCTGGTCTTCCAAGATCAAATTATAACTCCCTTTTGATGATCTCTACTAAAATAATTTGTTTCAGTTTGTGAAATTTTTCCAATGTCATTACCAATGAGCCCAAAAATGTTATCAACAATTTGAATTATTATTAACATAAAATGTAGGAACCATGGGCAATCCACTTAGTGTGTGCTTGTCTTCCTCTCTATGGCTACATGAGGCTGGCCATTTCATTTTTTTAACCTACATGAAATTAGAATTTTACAGTACATGCCAAACAAAATCAGTCTTTTCCTCAATCCCATTTCCATTTCAGACTGTGATTTTGCTTTGGCTTACATTTGAATAAAGTTGGCATTTTTACCTCTTCTACATCTGGAAATTCCCAGTTGGCTTTGTCATGTTGTGAACTGAAATAGTAATTCAGTTGGACTGAATTTGTTTTGAGGAATAAACCACCACTTTTTACATTTTCTCCCTTATAGTATATTGATTTGCAAGATATGCCATGAAATATATACTTGCACATGTATATATGTGGGTACACACACATACACACATACACAAACTGAAATTTAAAAAGAGCAAGAATTGCATGCATGGTTCAGCTTAGTGTTAATTAGATTTCTTCGTTTAGGGTAACTCCAAGGAGTTAGAAGCTGAATAAAAGCAAACTCAAGACAGAGGACAAGCAGTAAATATATATGTAGATTGTGGAAAACACAAATTGTCCCCATCCCTTCATTGCTTTTAGAAAATAAGCAGTATTTTAAAAAAATGTGTCCAGTATGTAATTTTAAGAAGAGCATATTCTGATGAATCAATAAGTACAAATAAATTTGCCAGTGTCCACGTAACTCTTAAGTTTTTGAAACAATGTGACAGCGATCAAAGATGTCTGTCTATAGGGATCCTGCTTTTTCACCACCTTTGAAGGTAAGCAGGAATGTAATTTGCCAGCCAAGAATGGCCACCCTGCTGATGGCACTTTCTTCCTTTGTTTGAGGGTAGGAGCAGGGCAGGGTGACTAATCATTCCATTTACCCAGAATTGGGGAGGTTCCCAAGCTGTGGGACTTTCAGTGGCCGGGAAAGTCCTGGGAAACCATGATGAGTTGGTCAGCCTAGAGCAGGGAAACCTGTCTTGGATGTTACAAATTGCACCCATCTGGGTTTGATATTGGAACACATGACTGTCCTTCATGTGCCCAGAACTGAGATCATCCCTGGAAATGCTCACAGTTGTCTAATTGGAAGAAAAAATTCTGAAACCACAATAAAACCTTAAATGTTTTAAAAGTTTTAAATGAGTGCTTATTTTAGTTTAATGTCTCCAGAGTAGTCAGGATATTGATATAAACATAATATATTCTAAAAACAAATTCAATTAGAGAAAACCAACCCTCCATAAGATAAACGTCAAGTCTAAGATGCACATTGACTTTGTGTTTTGCTATGAGGGGAAGAGGGACGTTGGTGGTATGGGTGAAAAGGCAATACAATGTTCAGAAAGCAATTTAAAAAGTACCTTGTTTTATCATTATAAGCATTGAATTTTCTAAGACAATGAAATGCTTATTTTATGTGAAAAGTCGCCAGTGGCTGATATCCTGGTGGCAACTTTCAAAATAGCTATACCTGAATCGGCCACTGTTGTCTACATTCATCTATGCCCAGAATCGGGGACTATATCTATATGCATCTGGTATGAAACAAAGACCTATGAAAAGGACATACTTATATTCACAGATTAAATATGAAGTACTTATAAAACAACTAGATACCTCTCTGCTTCTCCTTCATAGTTGGCCATTTTGTAGGAAGTGTTTTGGTTGAGAACTTCCTATTTACTTTTGAGTTGATGGCCCTGTTAGACAATATGCCCAGATGAGGGATGAGAGGGACCTGGCTAAACTTCCCGTTTTATTCTATGAGAAGAGTCAGGCTGTAACTCAGATGTCAGCCCAGGCATGCTTGACCTTTTGATTCTCATTAGATTGGTTGTATCTTCTTCCCAGGTGCAGTAGAGATCCTCTTGGGATTCACGGAGGTGGGTGGGGCTTGGATTTCTTCTAGGTGTTTCTGACTCCAATTCCTGTTTCTGATGAATTAGTTCAGTGTTTGGACCACCTCACTCTTCTGAGCTTATCCTCTTTGGTGGCCATGGGGTTGCACCACTCAGATCTCCCTTCAAGAGAATCTGCTGCCAAGAGTGTGGTTAGCAGACAGCTGCCAGCTGCTGTACCTACAGATCTGCCGTGGCATTTATGCCAAGGCTACACTGCTACAGAGCTGCTCCCAGCCAAAGACAGAGCATGAAAGGGGACTAAATCCAGGCCTCTGTCTGATGTGGATTTTCTAATGGGCAAGCTTTGCTCAGGGGCTCCCATCAGCCAGGCCACAATGGTCTCAGAGCTAGCTGCACTGCAGGCTAGGAGGCTTCTGTCCCAATCCTCCTTCCTTCCTTCCTTCCTTCTTGCCCCTCACAGGTATTAGAGGGATAAAGGCTCTCCTGGCCTATTTCTGGTCTCTCCCCCCATCCTTATCTTTCATCAGCATCATCTCCATCTGTGCATCAGCCTCTTGAAGGACCCGAAAAACCCATAGTTCTCATTGCCTTATGCTAGTTTCCTCTCAAAGTACCAATGGCAGAGGCTCTGTGTGTAGGAATTTTTATTAAAGGTTAGAGGCAAAGGACGGTGTTTACCCTGTAGCACACCAAGTGATGTAAATCCGAATCTTTAGCATCTTTGTCATTAAAATCTTTTGTACCCCACCCCCTCTTACAATTTTCCATAAACTCTTTTCCCACAGGTTCCAACCCCTTGCCACATCTTTCACATTCACAGCCTTGCCTCATTTTTTTGATCTCCATTCTGCATTCAATATTTGCTACGCCCTCTAGATTTATGATTTGATGTTGGGTAGCGTGATACTTCCCACTTTGTTCTTATTTCTCAAGATTGCTGTGGCTATCCGGGGTCTTTTATGGTTCCATATAAATTTTAGGATTATATGTTCTAGTTCGGTGAAAAATGCAATTGGTAATTTGACAGGGATTGCGTTGAGTCTATATATTGCCTTAGGCAGTATGGACATTTTAACTATATTAATTCTCCCTATCCATGAGCATAGTATTTGTTTCCACTTATTTGTATCTTCTTTAATTTCTGTTTTCAATGTCTTACAATTTTCTGAGCACAGGTCTTTTACTTCCTTGGTTAAATTTATTCCTAAGTATTTTATTGTATTTGAAGCAACTGTAAATGGGGTTGTTTTCTTAATTTCTCCTTCTGATAGTTTGTTATTAGTGTATATAAATGCAACTGATTTCTGAATGTTAATTTTGTATCCTGCTATTTTACTAAATTCATTTATCAGTTCTAATAGGTTTTTGGTGGAGCCTTTGGGATTTTCTCTATATAGTATCATGTCATCTGCATATAATGACAATTTTACTTCCTTCTTTCCAATTTGGATGCATTTTGTTTCTTTTTCTTGCCTGATTGCTGTGGCTAGAACTTCCAGAGCTATGTTGAATAAAAGCAGTGAAAGTGGGCAACCTTGCCTTGTTCCTGATCTTAGGGGGAATGGTTTTAGCTTTTCCCCATTGAGAATGATGTTAGCTGTGGGTTTGTCATATATGGCCTTTATTATGTTGAGATATGATCCCTCTATTCCCACTTTGCCCAGAGTTTTTATCATAAATGGCTGCTTCATTTTGTCAAATGCTTTTTCTGCATCTATTGATATGACCATATGATTTTTATTTTTCATTGTGTTAATGTGGTGTATCACATTAATTGATTTGTGGATATTGAACCAATCTTGCATATCAGGAATGAATCCCACTTGGTTGTGGTGCATGATCTTTTTAATGTATTGCTGAATTCAGTTTGCTAATATTTTGTTGAAGATTTTTGCATCTCTGTTCATTAGGAATATTGGCCTATAGTTTTCTTTTTTTGTAATGTCTTTGTTTGTTTTTTGGGATCAGGGTGATAGTGGCCTCATAAAATGAGCTTGGGAGCCTCCTCTCCTTCTGGATTTTTTGGAATAGTTTGAGGAGAATAGGTGATAATTCTTTTTTGAATGTTTGGTAAAATTCACCTGTGAAGCCATCTGGTCCAGGGATTTTGTTTGTTGGAGCTTGTTGATTACTGATTCAATTTTGTTGGTAGTAATCAGTCTGTTCATATTTTCTGTTTCTTCTTGATTCAGCCTACAAAGATTGTATACTTCTACAAATTTATCCATTTCTTCCAGATTGTCTAATTTGTTGGCATATAGTTGTTCATAGTATTTTCTTAATTTTTTTTTTTTTTGTATTTTTGTGGTGTCTGTTGTCACTTCTCTTTCATTTCTGAATTTATTAATTTGGGTCCTCTCTCTCTTTTTATTGATGAATCTGGCTAAAGGTTTGTCAATTTTGTTTATCTTTGAAAAAAACCCGAGCTCTTGGTTTCATTGATCTTTTGTATTGTTTGTGTGTGTTTTTCTCTCTCTCTCTATTTCATTTATTTCCACTCTAATCTTTATTATTTCTTTCCTTGTACTCCCTTTGGGCTTACTTTGCTGTTCTTTTTCCAGTTCCCTTAGGTGTGAAGACAGACTGTTGACTTGAGAATTTTCTTGTTTCTTGAGGTAGGCCTGCACTGCTATCTCTTATGCCTTCTTATATAGAAGGTTTACGGTTTTAGGCTTTACATTTTGATCACATATAGTGTGTATGTGGTATGAAATATAGATCAAAGTTCAATTTTCCTCTTTTTGGATATGGACATCCAATTGTTCCATCACCATTTTTTGAGAAGACTGTGCTTTCTCTACTGAATTGTTCTGCACCTATGTCAAAATTCAGTTGCCCATATATATGTGAATCTATTACTGGATTTTCTATTCCATCAATATGTGTCTATCTTTATGTCAGTACCACACTATCTTGACTACAGTAGCTTAATAATAATTCTTAAAATTTGGTAGTGTTAGCTCACCTTTGTTCCACTTTTAAAAAAGTTGTTTAGGTTATTTTAGTTTATTTGCATTTCCATATGAATTTCAGAATCAGTTTGTTAATATCTATACAAAACCTGCTGGGATATTGATTAGGATTGTATTTAATCTATTGATCAACTTGGGGGGAAGTGACATCTTAACAGTATCGAGTTTTTTGACCATTGAACAAGGTGTATCTGACCATTTACATTGGTAATTATTTAATTTCTCCCAGGAATGTTTTATAATTTTAACTGTATTTGTCTTTTACATATTTTGTCCAATTTATCCCTAAGCATTTCACACTTTTTTGCTATTAAAAATGATATCTTTATTTCAATTTCCTATTGTTCCATACCAGTATATAGAAGTACAATTATATTTGCATATAAATTTTTTATTTTGCAACTTTGCTAAACTCACTTATTAGCTCCAGCAGCTTTTTTATAGATCCATGAGATTTTCTACATAGGCCATCATGTCATCTGCAAATATAGAGTTTTATTATTTCCTTTCCAATACTTATTCCTTTTCCTTAATTATCTCTCTGTCTACACTCTCAAGTACAAATGTTAAGTAGAAGTGATGAGAATGGACCCCCCAATCTTGTTTCTAGTTTCAGAGAGAAAGCTCTCAGTGTTTCACCATAAGTAGGATATTAGCCATGCGCTCTTCATAGATGCTCATTGTCAGGTTGAGGAAGTTCCCTTCAATTCCCATTCCTGAGAAGCTGTGTCAGACACGAATGCTGGATTCTGACAAATGCTTCTTCTGTGTACACTAATATTATCAACATCGTTTTTTATTTTTCAGTTTGTTAATATAGTGAATTACATTAATTGATCGTCCCATTTTACGCCAACTTGCATTCCTACTAGGATGAACCCCACATGGTCATGATGTGTTGTCTTTTTTATGTATTGTTAGTTTTGGTTTGCTAAAATTTCACTTAGAATTTGTTTTTGAGAAGCACTGGTCTATCACAAATCTAGTATTCTAGAGATGCTAGTGTGCACCCTTCTTCTATGGTTGCTGTTTTTCTGGAGAGTGATAAATAGAACTACAAACACTATGACCAGCAATGTGTTTAAGCACCTGGGCAAATTTAATTACCCTGTTATGAGTTGTCATAGGCATTCAGGTGAAATTACATTTAAACTTAGGTTGAACTTCTATTTCCTAGCTACAGGAAAATGATGAGCACATGCCCCTTCCTGCCTGTAACAAAGGCTTTCTGGAGCTGAAGGTGTACCCGCAATCTCAAATTTCTTTCTGCCTTTCTATTTTCAGTGTCAGACATATACAAACAGCAGAAAAGCCCACCTTTCAAAACCACGGCAAATGGGGCGCTTTTACATCCACACAGGTCAGCCTGGTCAGGCTTCCAGTAGAAAGAACTGGGGAACCCATCCACATACACTGTGTTCTGTTCAACCTCACACTTAGAGGTCCATTCACCTTTGAGCATACAATATGTCCAATTCACATGCTACATAAACCAGGCTGTTATGCAAATTGACAGACTTCTAATGCCTGTAATCTTCTACCCCACTCTTATATGTCGAGCAAAACCAGAGACAACCTGACTGATGCAAGAGCAGATAACTGGACTTCAGTTTGAGTCCTCTGTGTCATCACCTCCCAACATTTCCGAGGTTAGTGTCATGGGCTGTGCAACACAGCCATTCAAACTGTCCAAGCCCAAAGGAAAAGTATTCCTTCCTGTTATCAACCACAGACTGTTTATGCAACAGCTAGACAGACTCCTGGGCAGCAGATGAATATCAGGAGGCCTGGGAGAACCGATACAGCAAAACAATCAGCAGATGCTTTTGGGTACAGGAGAGACTGTCTGTTGCACCATAACATATAATGTAATATAATCTAAAACCTCTGTATAGCAAACAATGTTTAAGCTTAGCACATTTGTGTCTAAGAAACTTGCATATATACAGTTACATTCAACACTAGGCTGAAGCATTCAGAGTGTGACAGTAATTTAATCCCAATGGTATCAAGTACCCGCAAGGCAGGCTTGGTTAGTCTTCCAATTTGTCTTCTGACCATCTTCTGAATGACCCCATTTGGGTTTCAAAAGAGACTATAATTTAATCTAATATTTCGTAATCAACTTTAGGCACGGTTGAGTGGAAGTACGTTTCCAAAATGAACCATTGCCTTACTGATTGCCTAATTCATTTTCCTTCTCTTGGTTTCTATTTGCTATTATTATATTCTAGGCAAAAATAGGATGGAAAATTAGTATAAGTTTTGATGACTGGGGTATACTGCTAAGAAAGCTCTGAACTATTTCTAATGAGCAAATATTTGTAAATTTATATTGGTTCTGGCATTAAGTGAAAATGAAGCATTATCCTCCATTTCGTATGACCAAAAGATTTTGAATGCATATTCTTTCATTCAACTTTTTTTGAATGCCATCTGGGTGCCCAATGCAACGTTTCTGTTTTTTAAAATAGTAAGGACTTTGTTTGCAAAGATAATCACTTACATTTATTTTTTTAGACATCAATATATCAAAGACAGTGCGAGGCACATTATAAAAGTTCCATAAATACTTTTAAAGAATTTGAAAAACTGTGTATTTAGGGCAACACTCTTTGTTGTTTGGACATTTAGTCCAGTGGTTTCCTTAACTCTTTCTTATTTTCCCTGATTTTTATCATAGACAAGTCTTTCATTTACTCTAGCAGTAAGTAGATTTTTCTTTTAAATAAATAAATGAATACATAAATAAATATAAAATTTTTATAAATTTGCATGTTATATAGTGTATTTTTTTGTATTTATTTACATATCCATGTATTTATTTATTTATTTCCTTTTGAAAACACAATTGGCCATAATCATGAAAGAAGGCCATTGCCAGAAACCACACTCTGTTGAGCATTACTCTGGCAGAACTTTCTGAGCTCTGACCTCGCGGGAAGGAGGAAGCAGAATAGCAGAAAGGCTGAGCTGACAGTTCTAACGATGATCTTCTCTCTTGCACTCGGAAGACAGGTTGAACCATGAACACACATATTTTCAACCAGAACGGTTTGGGTTACAAGACGCAGGAGAGAATGGGATGCAGCCCATTTTAGCAAATGAGGTTTGGAGGGAGGATTTCCAGAGAAGTAATCTGGACAACTTGCCCAGTGCCTCAGCCCAGGGTTTAAACACTCCTGGTGTTTGAAGTGTGAATGTCTGGAAGGTCAAAACACTCACATTCAAAATTCATTGCAAAAGGAGCACTCTGAAGCCACATGCAAATATCGTGTTTGGGTATGTGGATTACCTGTGCCTCTGTTCCTCTCCACTCCAGAGTTAATAAAGAGCCAACAGAACTAATATCTCTGCCCTTATTCACCTAAGTACCGGCTCTCTCCTTGCATTACTTATTATCATTCAAAGCAACAAGATGCTGCCAATCTTATGGCTCTGAACCGCCTGACCAGTCCCTCGGGAAATACTCTCAGGGCTGAAGTCTGTCAACACTAGACTAGTCTTAATAATCTACAATTGGCGAGTCATTTATTTTAGATATCAAGCAAGATGAGTGAGACACAGAGACTGAGGCAGAAATAGGCACGCTTGCCACAAAGTCAAGGAAGTGGAAAGGGAAGAGCAGCACCTGCTGAAAGTGTTGGAGGAAACACCAAATACAAAAGAATGACATGCACCAGGCAGAACAATTCAAGCTGAAAGGGAAGAAGAATGTCAGAGGTTCTCAGAAGGAGCAGAGCTAGGATCATCAGTCAGGAGGAAAGAGAAGAGAACGCTGAAAGAAAGCGTTGAGAGAAAACATGACTCAGTGAATGACTTGGGACTCAAGTCTCTTAACCTCTCCATGTCTTAACATCTCTCTTGGTACTCCTCCGGGGGAGTTACACTGGAACATTCTGAAGTCTATAAGTCTAGGAACTGAAGAACACACGGAGCCTGACTTCCAATGATTCTACTTACAATTTTTCGACTTTGCGATGGTGGGAAAGCGGTATGTATTCAGTAGAAATGGTACTTCGAATTTTGATTTTTTCCTGGGTGAGTGATACGCGGTACGACAGTCTCTCATAATGCTGAGCAGGGGCAGTGAGCTACAGCTTCCAGTCAGCCATGCAATCATGAGGGTCAACAACCGATATTCTACAGAGTGGTACTAACTGCATTTTCAACTTACAATATTTTCAACGTATGGCTGCTTTGTTGGGACATAAACACCTCACAAGTCGAGGAGCATCCGCATATACAGGTGTATCTTTAATGACAAGAGTGCCTTATGCAAACTCTAAATTTAACATAACATTGCTTATAGGTGCAGCCCTTGTGTTTGATTTCACTAGTTTCTTCATGAAAAAAAATTTCATTTGGAAACCAACTAGTGAGCACGAAACAAAATGAATGTGGTGAAAGTTGCCAGTAGACTTCCACATGTGTGTCAATAGGTGTGAAAAGGACTGTCTCACTTGTTAACACCTCATTTTTGGATCAGCCAATCCATAAATACCCTTCTCATACCTCACAAAGAACAAGAACAGAATATATTTAAACTGGGCTTGCTGGATAAGTCCAAAGCCTTGTCAGGAGATCTGAAGCCTTGAAACCACAGTTTCACAGTATATGAGTAAAGTGACACTTAAATGTATTCCAACTCTGCAGTCTGTTATTTAAAGGAACCGTGCTTTTATCTCTTCTTGGTTTTACTTATTTGTTTTGCTTCAATTTAGTGAAATTTCTTCATATCTGGCAAATGTCTGCATAGTAGAGGGGAAAGGGAAAGAGATGGAATGGAGAGAAGGAAATAATCTTGAGATGGATGGGGGGAGTTCCAGAAATATTTTTTATTTGGATTTCCATACCAAGCCAATGGTAATGAGGACTTGCTACATGCCAGGCACTGGGTGAGGCATACAAGGCACCATGCTAGATGGACATCAAAGAGAGAGCAAAGAAACACAACAGCTTGGCAGACACACTGACTTTAAAACCCATTTGCACAGGCTTAAGAGAGCCTGTTGTCTCCTGGGGAGGCTTTGGCATGGCCAGAAGAAAACATCAAAGACACTCCAGACTTCAAATCCCTTCCAAGGGTGTGATCAGCAGGACAGGAAATGGGAAAGTCATCCTAGAAGGGATTTGGAAAGGAAGGGGCTTATCCAAGGACGCCCCTGGCCCTCAACATGAGCTCTTGCCATGTGTACATTCAACAGACGTGATATGGTGAACAGCTTGGCACCCAGTCAGTAGCAAGTCTTGCCCTAGCCCCCCACCAAGAAACTGCAGGGAACAAGGCGAAATGAGAAAAGATAATTCAATAAGAGTGTTTTGTCATCTTCATGGTCAACTTAACATTTTCAAAGGAGCCCATGAAACAAGAAAGCCTGCATTCTAAAACAACAGAAGCATAAATAAATATCCAAAGATAGAAGCCCAAAGGGATAGGAGAAGACCAAATTCAACCAAGACAAAACGAACAAGTAGGCTTTGCCTGAAATACTATCTGGCATGCTGGACTAAAACTCCTGGTAACCCAGTGGGGGCGCTTCATGCTTACAGTACCTCAGTATGACCAAGGAGCCAAAAGTTGCCAACAAACACAAGGGAAGGCCTTTAATTCCATGTCACTGGGAAATAATGACAGACTATGAAATCCACCCATGTGCAGACCCCAAACAAGCCTGAAATTTCACATGCGGCCTGCCACTGGAGTAGGATGGTAAAAACAAACTCAGCCAAGCTTTTCTTCAATACACAAAGTTCCTACAAAAGCAAGGGGTAGGAGGTTCCTTGCAGAGATAGGAACGTTAAAGCAAATGTTGGGATACATGGGATGTATACTGATTGTTTGTGTTATGTGAATGTTGATTAAACCAAATAATACACACTATATACATATATATAACATATTTAGATATGTTTAAGTACCTTATATTAATACAAATATGACATTTAAGATATATATTTTAAGTTGAACAAAGCTGGGGTTTTAAAGCAACCACACCACGTGGGAATGTTTTAAATGAGCCTCCAAGCCCAGTAATCGTTTCTTCTGCATGCCTAGTTAGTGAGTTCCCACACATGCAGTTTGGAGGCCGTGCAGAATAATAGTCAAGCTTCGAGTTTCTGGAGTTAAACCTTCAAGCCTTAGAAGGCAGCTTCACTGCTATCAGTGTGACTTAGGAAAGTTCCTGAACCAGACCTCAGAATACATGGGCACAGCATCAGTACTTACTTTATACGGCTGTTGTGGGGACTAAGCAAGATCACATATGTCTTGTTGAGACTGGGCCCTAGCACATATTAGGGACTCAGTATCACACATCTATTCTAAGCTCTGTGCCCCATGCCCTTTATAGTATCCACAGCAACTAACAGCGCAAACAGTCACCGGCAGTATTCAGTACATGCCTGCTGTGTGACTTAGAAATGAAGGCTCCATAACTTGTTCCATTCCCCAAATCCCACAATATTCACAGACACACAGAAGAGGAAATATCTTTTCTTTTTTTCTATGTGGTTACTTCCACCGGTTATGTTTTCATCAGTTATTAAACAAATGCATATTTTCTGTGTACCTATTTTTTTTCTGTTTAATTTCATCTTCTTAGAACACAGTAAATGTCTATCGCTTGTCATTTGTACTAAATCTCATAAATAATTCTCCTAGATGTCAGCACTATAGTCATACCTTAGAACAAGGTTCTTCAAGATTTCTCCAAGGAGCAGGTTCTCCAGATGTGAACAAGCACCCCTATTAAAAAAAAAAAAAAAGAATTCTATATTAAAGTTAATTTGAAAAAATGGTGAATTGAACAATATTAACCAGGCATGCAGGATTTATTATAGCGTTCAATTGGCTAATGTGTACTATGGATTTCCACGAGGTAAATATAAAATGCCATGTTTTCCCAAATCACTTGTCCATACAGCCCCTTTTCCAAGAAATTACCCCTTTCACAGAACTATGACCACCTGACAGAACTAATGCTCTGTCCCAGGCACTTTGGGACACCCGTTCTTAGAGGGACTACCTGAAATCTACAGAATTTACCCTGGAAAGTGGGGTCACAATCGCATGAGGACACAATCACTTTTCTACTCAGATGATCCGTATATCAAGCAATGGTAGCTCTAAAATGTCAATGGCCTGAGACTTTGCTGGATGGGAAGGCGTCATTTATCTTATACCTGTCCCTCTATAGGCTCTTTCTGCCTCTATAAGCTCAGAAAAGCCAAATTCTTCAAAAGGTGAATGTGGTACTGTTTTTAGTCAAGGCCATCACTAGTTCTGGAAGTGTGTTATGCTAAACACATCATGGGCGGATACACTGAAAGATAACCAAATCGACATTTGTATCATACTTTCCACAGTTATTTAAGCCTGCATTCCAATTATGTCTCTTGATCAGTGTTTTCCAAACTTTAGGATCATAATAATCACCCATGGTTCTTGGAATAAATAGTGATTTTGGGTTCTACCAGTATCGAACACCCCTGCCTTTCCATTGGATGGCACTCGGCAGCAGCATTCGCCGTCTTGATCACACCTCATATTTTAAAATGCATCCCTGGTGAGGCTTATGGTCAAGCATCTTTGGGAAATTCAAAGTTGGCTGCACATTACAAATTTTCTTCTTTTTTTGTTGTTGAAAATGCCAGAATCCTAAACGAAACCTACTGACTCAGAATCTCCAAATGTGAGCCAGGTATCTGTATTTTTTAAACATCTAAGAAATTTGGAGAGCCAGTTCTCTGAAGGTAATGCTGGTGCCACACCTCAGGTTCATCTACTGACAGAGCTAGAGATGGAACTGCAAGGCAGCTCGTCCACCGTGAAGTCCCAGGCTTCTTCTGTGAGATCACTTAGTACTGGCCAGGAGGTACCGACCAGTATGGCACCTGGTACAGGGGAGGAGCCCACATACATGCTGAACGAGGAAGGAAGGAATGCCAATAGTAATATCTAAAAATGAACAAATAAATTTCTTCAAAAATAGGCAGAGTTGAGAACAGGAAATTTGGCCCAAAAGCCCAATGTGGTTTGATCCAGAGACACTGCTCTAGAAAATATGACCATTCTACTTTGCCTTCCAGTATATTCTACAGTGTAAAATAACTCCTTAGGCTTTCTGTACGTGACATGAAATACCTTCCCAAACTTTATCAAGCAGTTTTCTGACGGGTGATGTGGTTTCCCATTATCTTTCAATTTCTGTTTCGTCCCCCACTCCCTTGAGCCTGAGTCTATTTAGAAAGAGCTCTCTACAAGGGCCCTCCTTCTCAGTGGAAAATGCATGGACCTTGCTAAAAAGAAGACTCACAACTGTCGATGGAGCATGGGACACTCACTCCGTGCTAGAGAAAGGAAGCAATCTCAGCACAGGTAATGGAACCAATTAATTAACCATTCTGTCAACCTCAAGAATCCTTTATTTGGAGAATTAGCAAATATGGTAGAGGCATTGGGAAGTAAAAAAGAATTAAAAGAGAACTTCTGGAGCTAATTTTGTTAACATGATTCCTACAAGACACCCCTCAGGAACCCAGAGGCAATTTCTTTTTAAGAGATCATCTTTTCTTTTGGAGATAACTATAGACTTACTGCAGCTTTTCAAAGATAGTACAGAGAGATCCCATGTACCCTTCACTCAGCTTCTCCTATCCTTAACATCTTATGTTACCATAGACATTTTTTTTAATCAAAACTAAGAAATTAATTTTAGCATAATACTATTAGCGAAAGTATAGGATTTATTCAGATTTCACGTTTTCCCACTAGCGTCCTTTTTTTGTTCCAGGATCCCACTCAGAATTCCACCTGGCATTCAATTATCATGTTTCCTTAGTCTCTTCTGATCTGCGAAAGTTCTTTTTTTCCGGACTTTGACACTTTTGAAGAGTACTGATTTCTTTGTTTGCAGAACGCCCCTCAATTTGCGTTTGTCTGATATTTTCTCATGAATAGACTGAGGCTGTGCATTTGGGGCAAGTATACTGCCGAAGAGACGAGCCCTTCTCAGTGAATCATACCTGGGGGTACGTGGTGTCCAAAGGTATTACTGGCGGTTAACTTTGATCACCTGGCTAATGTAGTGTCTCCAGGATGCTCCACTATGAATTTACTAATTTTTCCCCCTTGTAATTACTAAATATCTTGGGAGAGATACTATTTAAGCATATCCTGTTTCTTCTTAGACTACTATTCACTCATTTTAATAACCACTGGTGAATTTTGTCTGAGGTAGTTACCACTGTGGTTTTCTAATTTTATTTAGACTATTTGATTTGAAATTCTATTTCCATCATTCTTTCTACTTTTATTAATTGGAATTCTTCTGTAAGGAGGAACTTGTTCCTTCTTCCCCATTTAAGACAAGACATTGAAAGGACAGAAACAGGTGACATAATTTTAGGTAGACCAGTAGGACAGCATGCACTGGGTCTTCAGAACATGATGCTATACCACACACCCCCCGCCATGAGTTTCTACCCTGAAGACAAGCTCTAGTTCGAAAATCCTAGAATTTAAACTTAATTGTAGAGCTAAGGCAAGGATGACAATGTTGTGATAAAATGAGGAGGGGTTATTCTTGGTGGTGCCCATCTTTAGAAGATGGAAATGCTAGCTAGGAAAAAAAGAATTTCTGGGGTTCAGACAGTATAGGCAGAAAAGGTTAAACAGGTTGGTGGCAGTTGGAGGCTTGGTCAAAAACCAAATCACTACAAATAGAGTTCAGACAAAAAGTGGCAGGGCCAGTGAAGAAATTCTAGAAAAAAAATATAGGCCAACATCTCATGGGGATTAGGACTGGGCACTGAGGAGTCTCCGTGAAAGCAAGGAAGCCAGGCAAATGTGACACACCCAGACAATAAAGTATTCGCAGGTATAGTCAGCATTGTTCTCTGCGAAAGGCCAGAGAATAAATATTTTGGGCTCATGGGCTATACGATCTCTGTCCAACAACTCAATTCTGCAGCTATAGTGTGAACACAGCCACACGCAGTATATAAAGGAAAAGGCATGGGTGGATTTGGCTTACAATGAGTCAGATTTGGCCTGTGAATAGTAGTTTGCCAATTCTGAAATAAATGAAGTCAATAACGCACTTAGGGACAGAATGTCCTTTGTGCTGTATACCCAGTATCTCTTGGTTGGTCCTGTCTTGACTTAAAAACCTCCCCAAGGGGCAGAGAACTAAAAAAAAAAAAAAAATGGCTATGGTCACTTCAAACAAGGCATAACAATTGGGGGATTCTTGATAATGAGGGGTCTTAGAATTACCCTAGTTATTGCTTTATGTCTAGATAGAAGGGTAAGCATTACTTTGGAATTTAACCAAATTACTTATGTTTATAATACATTCCCCCAAATTCGATACAGTATATACTTTTATTTGCAAGTTAAATTTAGACATACTTTGAGTTTTCCCAAAATATTTTGAAGGAAAATTGAATGTAAGCCACTATTATTATCAAATGTCCTCTTCACTTGGAATTTTTTGATATGAGTAATTTGAACCATGTTTTTGCCTTAAATGATTTCAGTAAGTTGAAATAAAGGAAACACTAACATTCTCTCCATCCTTTGATTCATCTTTGGCTGGAATTTTTGTTTAATGTTCTCCTTAAATATTATACCTTTGAAATTTAAGCCTTTAAAACATAATGGTGGCTAAATAGAGGAGGATGAACCAGAGGAGAACTTCAAATTATTTCACTCTAGGAGAGTTAGAATATATAGAAAACGTTCAACTAACCCTGTTAGGAGTTAGTTAGATATCAATTCTGTTTTCCTTGCACCCTCTGGGCTAGTCTTTAATCTTTAAAATCCCTTCTCTATAACTGGATTCCCTGTGAAGATAGTGCTGTATATTTATTCTCAAGTAGCATAAAAACATTTTGGAATTATTTGCTTACTTTAAGATATTTTATAATTTGAACAGTTTTAGATGTTGTATAGATGCAAACATA
The DNA here is from genome assembly GCF_004115265.2 of Rhinolophus ferrumequinum. Lineage (NCBI taxonomy): Eukaryota > Metazoa > Chordata > Mammalia > Chiroptera > Rhinolophidae > Rhinolophus > Rhinolophus ferrumequinum. Next base: position 118,775,124 of record NC_046284.1, on the reverse strand, counting down.
ACGTAAGATAATAAAAATGCATGGCCACTCATCTGGAGGATGAGTAAAAAGACAAACATATCTTTCAATATTTTCAGTTTCCATAAGGTCTTATTAGTTCCCTGGAAACCTACTTTCAAACCTGTGTCATACTTTGCGGATTTGATTTGAAGTAAGAGAGTCAATTTTAGTAAAATATCAAAAAGATGTTTTCACATTTTAAATTTCATTAGACTGAGTGTTGGTGTAAGACATACAAAGGTCCGTGTCTCAATCTATTACATATTTTGTAACATTGGAGTTGAAATATTAAACAAATGGTTTTTCATGTAAGAAACTTGTCAGCAATTTGCTTCTACCTTGTGAAAAAAAAAAAAAAGTTTCCCACCCCCAAACCGGTAAACACACTGGAGAATCATTTGAGTCTTAGGGCTATGAATATTCTGATTATTATATTCATGCATTCCTTTGGGCATAAATTAAGTAGGCCACAGCGAAGTTGGAGGATGACCACAGCTCGACAAATCTTATGGTTCAGCAGATGTGGTTGTAAGATATGGCTTCACTGAAAAATATTCCCCGCTAAGCAATTTTAGGACTCCACTCTGAGGTTTTGATTTGAAAACTTGGAATTTCCAATAGAAAAGGAGTGGGCTTACCATCATATTGGTCTTGTGATACAAAAATATTTAGTTGCCTCAAGTAAGCAATAATGTGAACCATCAGAGTATTTCAAATTGCAATATTTCTACCAATCTGCAAGTCATGAGCTGAGAAAGGTTTTCAGCACATGCAATGGCCCTCCTTATTTCAGTTTCTTTTTTGTTGACTTCCAGATACCCAGGGGGTTTTCTTGGTGTATATATGAGAAGCCTTCATGTGGGTCATTCACTTTGAAAGATCAGCTCAGCATTTGAGTAAATTATTTGAACAGTATTTTTCTCTGATTTGAAAAATAATATGTGTATTCTCAAGTAAGTACAGAACTATTGAAATGTTCCAAGATTTTAGAGGAAATATAACAGCCACAATCATTTCCTGGGCTGTGGAGCTGAACACCGTCATTTATAACATACATTGGGAAATTCCATAATATCATGAAATGCGCAGGAATCGAGTAAGTACCTAGACATGAGGGAGAATAGGAACAAGGAGTTTTAGAAACAACCTAATGTCAACCTCATGCTTCAAAGGTTTGAGTTAATAAAAATTGAGTCAGAGCAGCAATACCACTTTGATCTAGATCAAAACTTCCCACTCTAATTCCTTGGCTGTGAGAGGAAAGTGAATTTCCAGATTTCTCTTTGTAAAGGAAAAAAATGTGAAAGATGCTGACATAATTCTTCAATGGTTTTAGAACTTGTGGTTAAATTTATGAAACTCTTTGAGTTACAATCTAACATTTACATAAAATGGGGGGGGGCTGATGAAATTAACATGTCTAAAAGTTACAAAGGAAACCTCTAAAAACAGGCAGGATTGCAGTATCTTTCCCTCAAGGGGTGCTGGTTCCCCACCTAGGGGGCAATTCCTACTGGATGAAATAGTTAGGCCACAGAACTTCTTGATTTATTCCAGTTTCTTGCTTACCTCCCCAAGGAAATTCAGAACATCACTTAGAGGGTTTTTTAAATCTATCATTCTTTTTTTCAATTACAGTGGATATATAACATTATATTAGTTTCAGGTGTACAGCATAGTGGTTAGACATTTATATAATTTATGCAGTGATCCCCCAATTAGTCTAGTACACACCTGGCACTATACATGGTTATTACAATATTATTGACTATATTCCCTATGCTGTACTTTATATCCTGGTGACTATTTTGTAACTGCAAGTTTGTATTTAATCCCTTCCCCTGTTTCATCCCCAACTCTCTCTCCCTTCCAGCAACCATGAGTTTGTTCTCTGTATCTATGTGTGTTTGTGTTTTGTTCATTTATTTGGTTCTCTATCAATCAGTAGTCTTTGGTTGCTCAATCATGACCATATTTATTTTAAAGTGTTCCTGCTGACTTGCAGTGTCCTTGAAAATGACGATATAAACTTCACTGTACCCATTCGTACAAATGAAAATGAAGATCATGAAAAAGAAAAGCTGTATTCCCACTGCCTAAGAAGTTGGCAGTGTTCCCTCACTAGACTGTCAGCTCCATGCAGGTAGGGATATTAAGCATTTGTCCTTCAGGATGTCCTGTGCCCTTGTATGGTGGTTTGCACATAAAATAGCAACCTAATAAATGTTCCAGTTTTATTGATTACAACTGGGTTATCCCACTCTAGTGCAGTGTGTTTCCTCTACTTATCATCATTTACACTTCAAAACGACTTTTCTAGTTAGGTAGTATTACCCTCCTTTTATGAAGTCCCAAGACCACATAACAGGAAAGCAAAAGAATCGGGATTAGAACCCAAGCTTTCTTGTTTCAAGTTTATTACTCCCATCCACATCAGCTAACTGACACAGTCCTCAGTGGACAGAAGCAATTTCAAACTCTTTTCTCCTCCCAGCCAATAAAGGATAACACTTGTTTCTCCTCATTTTTACCTGAATATCTGACATACAAATCCTTCATAAACCACAGGAAAGGAAGAGTTTTGAGATCCTTTATTTCTTTCCATTTTTGAAGGAACAGAAAAGTCCTCAGTTAATTATTTAGAGAAAAAGCTTCCCGATCCCCATTCCAATATTTTTCTAATCACGTTCCTGGTTGGAACAAAGGCACTGAATTTGGAACCTGAAGCTCATTTCCTGTCTAAAATGGTTTTCATTCATTGAATGTGAACACTTGTTTTTTATTGCAAAGTTGTTTACAAGGCTGAGCTGCTGGAATTAATTTCTTTTAATGAACAAAAGAGTGATGGAATATTTAGCTGGAAGGAATTCACAGAGAGCTGCATGCAACTGGCAAAGAGTTTTAAGGAAAAGTTTTCAGTTCTAATGAAGGCTACTCAGTCCAAATTGGAGGAACATGCAGGTAAAATTCTTTTAATGAAAGAATTCAATAACTGACAGAAGGAAGTTCGATAACCTCTTCAAATTAAACAGAGCTTGTTCTCATCCAAAAGAGTCATTCATTCAGGAAATATTAATGAACATAAAATCCTTGCTATGTGCCAGGCATCAGGATTGGTTCACTGAGACTGATCTGTACCCATAAAAGATAACCAATAGTTTTATATTTTTATGAAAAGTGGCAAATGACTGTTATTCTTAATGGTAATTCATTGAAGTGAGAGCAAATTATACTCAGAACCCAAACAAGTAGAACAATAAAATCAACACTTAAGGCTGAGATGGGCCGCACATATACAAGTCACTTGAGCTATAGAATATACGCATCAAAAGAAAGTGTTCTTTTTTTAATTCGTGAAGTTTCAGTTTTTTTATTTAAATTGAGACATAATTCATATACCATAAAATTCATCATTGTAAAGTGAACTATTCAGTGGTTTTCAGTATATTCACAGATTTGGGCAATCATCACCACTATCTAATTCCAAAACATCTTCATTGCCCCAATGACAGAAAAACTGTACTCTTTAAGCAGCCACTTGCCATTCCCTCCTTCTCCCAGCCCTGGCAACTACTAATTTACTTTCTGTCTCTACGGATTTGCCTACTTGGGACATTTCATATAAATGGAATCTTACAATATGTGACCTTTTGTGATTAACTCCTTTCTTTTAGCATAAAGTTTTTGAGGTCCATTCACCTCGTCACATGAATCACTTCATGCCTCTTTATAGTGGAACAGTATTCCATTGTTTAGACAGACCACATTTTGTCCACCTATTCAGTTGATGGACATTTGGGTTATTTGCATCTTTGGGCTATTATGAATAATTCTGTGATGAACATTCATGGACATGTTTTTGTGTGAACACATTCCTTTGGTATGGCCAACTTGGAACCAAAGAAAAGCAAGAGTCAGAAAGGTACTTAGCGCTGTGCCAAAGACAGCAAATGTATCAGTAGTCTGTTCCTTTTTTTTGCTGAATAGTATTCCATTGTATGAAGTCACCATTGTTTGTTTCTTCATTACCAGTTGTAGGATATTTGCGTTGTTTCCAGTTTTTGGTAATTATGAATAAAGCCATTATAAACATTCACATACAGGTTTTTGTTTGAATATAAATTTTAATTTCTTTTAGGTAAATACCTAGGCATGGGATAGCTGTATCATATGATAATTTTTGCTTAACTTTATAAGAAACTGCTAAACTCTTTTCAAGGAGACCTGACCATTTTGCATTTCCACCAGCAATGTATGAGTACCAGTTGCTCGACATCCTTGCCAACACTTGATATTGTCAAATTTTTTTGTTCGTTTCTTTTGTTTTTAGCCATTCTAGTAATGTGGTATGTCACTGTGATCCCTTTAAGTTTTGATGTTCCAAATTATCCGAGGAGTGTTTTTTTCTACATTGTTTTTATCCAGCAAGTGACTGTTTTGTTATTACTAGTGTTTGTTTTAAAAACTTGCACAGAAGTAGAGTGAACATATAAATTGATCACCCAGCTTCAATGATTATCATCATCTTGCCAGTTTATTTCATCAAGCACCACCACCAATTTTTGTTTTGTTTTTTTCCTTGAGTCCTTTCAAGCAAATCTTGTACTTTATTTCATTTCACTGTTAAATATTTCAATATGAATCCCCTGAATGACTTTGAAAATGAAACAAATATAATCACAAATAACAAAATTAACAATAATTCCTTAATGTCCTCTAGTATTTAGTCTGTGTTCAAATATCCTCAATTGCCTCAAAAGTGTCTTAAAAAGTTGCATTGTTTAAATTTAATTTGCTTATGACATGAAGTGGAAGCTAAAAAATCTGAGGTCCTACTTTCTCCAAATGATTGAGGTTCCACTCAATTTTCAGAAATAGTTTGAAGTTAGTTCAGATTTTACCCAAGTTATAGTTTTGCTATTCCAAATTATATTTTTATTACGTGGCAGCAATTTGGGGTTATAAGGCAGATATTAAGAATACAGAACTGGCATATCATTTAACCCACAGATCAAAACACTTAAAAGACGCCTGCCACTATTAGACAGTGCGGCCAATTGATTCTGTTGGCAGTGAATACGTGGGTTGGCACTACCAGCCCAGGGCAGGGTGGAGAGGACAAATAAATAGGTGGGGACATGGGAAGGGGTTTTTTATTTGGCCACCGGACAGACGGACTTGCTTCTTTCACGTGGCATTGTTCCAAACAAGGTTTGTTCATAGTAGGCCCTCAACACGACTGGATAATTAATAAGACAGCCTATCAAGAGAGGTGTGTGTGTGTGTGTGTGCATGCGTGCGTGTGTATGTATGTGTGTGTGTGTGTGTGTGTGTGTGTGTGTTTTGCATGAGGGACTTCAGCCAAATAAAATTTGGGTTTTGTTTTGGAATAAAACCCAAATAAAGATTTTGTTTTGGCATGCCAGTTTTAACTTTCACTTTATTTAGTAAATAGACAAGACTTTATTTTGCATTGGTTCCATTTTAGTTCACAGTTGAATCATACGATAATTCAGAAATTAATATGTAGATTTGATGATAAGCAACTTGGTGTGTTCTGTTCTAATTTAAAAAAAATTAATATCTCAATTTAAATTCCTGGTTGTAACGAGACTTTTCTTCATTCCAAACCATAGTGCTGTGTTGTACGGCTCCTTACAACCTGAGCTCTATTTCAACATTTGCACAAATGTATTTGCTTGCTCTATTACCATTTAGTCCAGATAACAAGGCTCAAGTAAATGTAGCCTGCACAATAAGAATATAATCACTGTTTAAAATCAAACTTCAGAGCGGGTCAACATGGCATAATCTTGTGTCTAAGTGATCTGTAATTTGCCTCTCCAGATAGTCATCTTGGCCCTGGAGCGGTTTAAAAGGTAGTAGCTGCCAAAAATTGTTAGCCATTAAACAAAGGTTTGCTTTTCTTTTATGTGGCAGGAACAAAGGTACACTTTCAAATCTGTGTCTGAAAACTGTGTAGGTTTTCAAGAGTCCCATCCACTCTACAACTCTTGCTTTTCATATCCAGAACAAACCTTTTAAAAGTATTCTGGTGGGGGGTTGGTTTGTTTTTTGTTTTTTGTTTTGCCTTGGCTGGGTGATCTGAGCCAAGGTATGTGGGTTTTATTTCTGAGGGCAAAGTTGACATAAAGAAAATTTAGAAAACCTGAGCGAGTCCTGAAAGGAGAGTGTATTACACTGGAATGTATTCCATCAGTTGCCAGAGTATTTAAGAACACGGAGTCGTCATCATGGGGAACGTCCCCTTCCTGAGTGCTGAGGGCAGTTTTCATCATGGACAATATTCATCTCTCTCATTGAACCATAGTGCAATTTTAGCAGTCCACATATTTGCCTTTCATGGCAGAGAAAAAGTAAATATTAGCACTTTTGCCCACTTTTCAATTTCAGAAAGTTAGACCACTGCATTACTCCCAGCTTCAAAGAATTCTATAGCTTCATTTTCAAGGCAACTCTAGAAGACATGGCATTTCAAGCACCAGGGGACTCGAGACTCCACCTACAGCCTCTCATGAATTCAATTAGTCACCATTAGAACCTGAAGATCTAAGTTTCTACTTAGTTGACTGGTTGACTGTGCTCAAAGCAGGTTTTTCCCAGGGCTTTGTGTCTTTTCACAATTACATTTGGTTTCTGCCAAGTTCTCCTTTTGGAACTTAGAATGTCTTTTTAGACCTTCACACGTGTAAGGACAATGCCAGGTTTTTCATTAGTGTAACAGACCCATTTGCCAAAGCCCTTGGAATATCACGTTACTTATCCAATTCCTTAGTGTAAACATGTTGGCAAAGTCATTGCTTCATTCTACCTATTAGAACTGTGCTGTTTTTTAAAACTGCCAGATGAAAGAGACAAAGATACTTGAAGTGATGTTTTATAATCAGGGTTTTTCAACCTCCTTGATGCTATAAACATTTGGGGCCAGAAAATTGTTTGTTGAGTTGACTGTCCTGTGCACTGTAGCATGTTCAACAGCGTCCCTGGCTTCTACCCACTAGATTCCAGTAGCCACCCCAACTTCAGTCATGACAACTACAAACAGACATTGCCAAATATCCCCTGGGAAACAAAATCACCCCCTGTTAAGAGCTGTTTTCTAACCAGCAAGCTCAGTATTTAACTTCTGTCTTTTGGATGATGTATTCATTAACGGACTCTATAGTCATCTACTCTGTAAGGAGTAGAGCTGGATGCAAGGTGGCACTAGACATGGCCCTTGCACGATGCTGGTCCTCACAGAGCTTATGGACTAGGCTAGGAAGTCCAGTCTAACCTCATTCCTAACATCTCTTTAGTAAGAGTGCTGAGCCATAACCAGTAACAGGCTAGGATCCGTTCTGTGACCCCCCCATTTAGCCTTGGCTCGTGACCTCCCTATTTACCCCAAATCCCCAAACCAGAGCCCCTGCGTGACCTAGGTGGCCACTCCAAAGAATCATTGTACTCTTTTGAGCTCTTTTGGGGTACTGGGTTTGTACCATTCATTACCTACTCTCCTTTCTGTAGATGCTATGTACAGCTCACCATTTTCTTATTCCTGGTGACTAGCACCTCCCTGAAATAGATGCCTGGCTGGTTGCCTGGGCGGATGGTTGGGTCGATTATTGTGGAGCACCTTGGCAGCCAAATTAAAGAGTCTGGAGACAATTTTGTTTTTGAGTATGAGAATGATATGATCAAAACAATTACTTAGGAATATCATCCATGTGACACAGCGCTGGGAAGACTGGAGAAGGGAAAATTTGAAGCCATCGAGGTAGTAATGAAATTATTTTATATTCTTCCTATGGATCAATTGAAGTACATTAGCAGAAAAAGGGCAGCATGAATGAGGAACAAAAGAACAAAAAGGAGAACTATTTCAAAGAAAAAACTAATACGATTTTGGAAGAGGAAGTGATCATTACAAAGGAAAAAGAGGTCAATAGACTCTGAAGTTCACAGTGGGAAAATCTGAAAATATAGTTTCTCCAATTAGAAGTACTGAGATGAATCAGGGAGGTTCTGACATACCAAGGACATCATTCTTCATGTAACTTTCCTCATTTGAAAGTAATATTCTTATGAACTTCTGATTCTCACATTAAGTTCAGTAGTAATCTAAGTGCAACCAAATTAGGAAGTCAGATGATTAATTCACTTTATGAACAATATCATATAAAAACAATGATGAGAAAAACAACATAATATGGATAAAAGAAGACTTACAGGATCCCTCTACTGTTGTGAGGAGAACAGGCTGTGGTGGGGCTAGGGTAGAAGCAGGGGTACCATTTTGGAATTTATTTATTTATTTATTTATTTATTTATTTATTTATTTATTTATTTATTATTTCTTTTTAGAGCACAGTTTTTTATTTTAAACTTTTATTCATTTTAAGTGTGTTTTTCCAGGACCCATCAGCTCCAAGTCAAGTAGTTGTTTCAATCTAGTTGTGGAGGGCGCAGCTCACAGTGGCCCACGTGGGGATGGAACCAGCAACCTTGTTGTTAAGAGCACCGTACTCTAACCCACTGAGCTAACCAGCTGCCCCGGCCATTTAGGAATATATTAATTAGACCCCACTGTTACAGGTGGGGACTCTGAGAAGAGGTCAGATTCGGGATATGTTGTGAAGATTGAGCCAACATAATTTGCAGATAAATTCAGTATAAGACGTGACTCAGAAAAGACCCCAAGTTTTATGGCATGAATTACAGAGTTGAGGAATTTTAGGGAAGCAGCCAGTTTTGGAGGATATAAAAAAATTCATTTTTTAACATGGTAACATTGAAGAACTTGTTAGCTCTCCAAGCACAGATGTCCAGTAGCCATTTGGAAATACGAACCTAAAGTTGGGTACTTGGCTAGAAAGAAAAGCCTAGGGGTGGAATGGCACAGGGTTCTTCCTACAGACAACAAAATCCACTCAAGCTAGTATAATAGAAATGGGATGTTACATAGTCCCAAGAATTTCTGGGTGAGACAGAATAAGACCTGGATGTCATAGTCAGAAACAATGCAACCATGACAAAGGTCCAAGCACATCACAGGAAAGTTCTAATGGAAATACCACTGCTGCTACTGCCCACTGTGTCATTAGGGACTGGACACTAGAAATCTACCTGACTTGCCTCAAACAAAGAAGAGGTCTTAGCCATCCGGAAAGGTGACCCTGTCTCTCCTAGCTATCACTGCACCCAAATCTGACATGTGTGCATTTGAGTTGAGGAAATCCAGTCACGTGTCTCCACTCTAGCTACAAGGAGAACACACAATTTTAGCTTTACAACCTGTATAGTATTTGCAGGGAAGCTAGAGGGGCTGGGAATGAGTGTGGAATAAGTTAGCTTATTATTACCTGCTTCAGGGAACCATTGGTGTGTAATGGAATTGACAGTGATGGTACTGGATAAAGCCACCTGGGGAGAGAAGAGGGACAATTTCTGGGAGGAGTCCTTAGGCACCCTGATACCTAGATGTCCGGGAAGGAGACTGAGAAGGATCAGCCTGTGAGGAGGAGAAAAACCAGGAGAGTGTAGTGTCCTAGAAGCTCGAGGTGTAAGTGATCAACTGTGTTGAATGGGGCTTTGAGAGAAATGAAGGACAGAGAACTGACCACTAAATTGGAAAACATTGAGTTCGATCACGACTTTGACAAGAGCCACTTCGATGGAGTGATTAGAATGGGTGCAGAAGAGGTTTGGAGAGAATGAAGTGGAGACAGTATGAATAAAGTGGCAAAGATGTGGTGCTGGGAGCTGGAGGGGGGAAAGGGACCAAAGCAAGATCTTTCAAATGGGAGATATTTAAAAATTAAAGATAAAAAGAAAAGGCATAACATAGCCACATTTTTAAACAACCCAACCAAGTTGTATATTTTAAATTGTTTCTTCCACAAACGTTGGTTTGTTTCCTGACCTTTGCAAACACTGTGCTTTTAAACGTTTTTCCTAACCAGTTTAATGCCCCCATGGCGGATGCCAAGGGATTTCTGTTTATCAGCTCATTGTGCTCATTGTGTGAGTCAATGACAACCACCCTTTCACAAATAGAGAATAAAGTCTCTCTGATCTTATTCACAATTCTCCTGAAGCCCTTCTTGTTTCAGCTTTTGCTACCTTTAACTAACAAACTCATCAGAAAATACCACCTTTGTGTTATCCAGAAGAGGAGGTGTTTACTTTAGAAAGTGCTAGAATATGAAGGGCTTGCTGTAATAATATGTATCTCTTCATCTGCTGAAACCCAGCTACTATGAAAACAGAATGAGTAACAGCTTCTATTCAACACTCCCAGCCCTCCCTAAAGGGAACATGTCTGAAGGATTAAGTGATTTGGTCAACTTTAATACATTTTAATTTTCATAATACACTCTTGACAATTCAGGTGTCACAAATCCCTCCATTGAAGTTGTCCATTGGGCACCGCTGTCTGTTCACAAACTGTTTTTAGTTAGCATTGCCTTGCCTATGGAGATTAGGTTTGCTGCTATAACAAATAAGAGAGGATTTTGAAGAATAACATTAATTTGACAATTTTACAAGTATTCATTCAGACCTTTAAATATTGAATGGATCAGACCAGTCGTTTGTTTTTTTCATCATCTGTTATTAAAAGGAAAACTAAAGGGCAGCTTGCTTTTCTTTCACTGTCTATCATAATTTGTGATCCAGTTCACTTTATAACTCCATTTCCTCACCCCCCGCCCCAAGTAGTTCTCTTGTGCCCGTTATCCTTAGACTCTGGCAGCTGCTGATCCATGTTCTGATCCTACAGTTTTGCTTTTTCCACACTGCCGTATAAATTGGATCATATAATATGTAGCCATTTGAGACTGTCTTCTTTTACTCAGTACAATGCTTTTGAAGTAGAACTGTGTTGTATCAGTAGTTTGTTCCTTTTTATTTCTGAGCAGTATTCTATTTTATGGATGTACCACCACTTATTTATCCATTCACCAATTGATGAACATTGGAATTGTTTCCAGTTTTAGGTGATTATGATACTTTCATGTTCAGTTTTTTTGTGTGTGGACAAATGAAGAGAAATGTATGGAGTAGGACTGCTGAACCATAAAATAAATGTATAGCTAAACTTTATCTATAGTGGTAGTGGTAACCATTTTATATTCTAACCAGCAATTTACCTTGTATCCTGAAAACTTGTGAAAGTCACTTATAAGTTCTAAAAGGCTATTTTGTAGATTCTTTGGGTTTTTCTACATAGTCAATCACGTTGCTGAAAAAAACAACAACATTTTATTTATTCCTTTCCAATCTGTGCCCTTTTAAAAATTGCCTTATTTCACTGGCGAGGAATTGATGTTAACTAGAAGTGGTGAGAATAAACATCTTTGCCTTATTCCTAATCTTGGGGAGAAAAAAAACTCAGTCTTTAACAGGAAAGTATGATGTTAACTAAAGCTGTTTTTGTTTATTCCCTTTATTTACCAGAATGAGGAAGTTCCTTTTCCTCTAATTTGCATGATAAATAGATATTGAATTTTGTCATGATTTTTCTGCACCTATCAAGATGATCATGATGAATTTCACCGATGTTTGAATGTTGAACCAACTTCCATTCCTTGACTAAGTCCCATTTAGTCATAATATAATTTTTTGATTCCTGCATTTTATTTGCTAATATTTTGTTATACATTTTTGTGTTTATGCTGACAGAAGATATTGGTCTATAATTTTCTCTCCTTCAAATGTCTGTCTGGTCTTGGTATCATGGTAATACTGGCCTCATAGTTTGACTAGAAATGTGTTTCTTTGTTGGAAACTGTTTAACTACAAATTGAATTTCATCATGTAGTACAGGGATTATTTAGGTTACCCGTTTCTTCCTGAGTGAACTTGAATGGTAGGTTTACGGCTTTTGAGTAACTTTTCCATTGCATCTAAGTTATCAAATGTATTAGCATTAAGTTGTTCGTGATAGTCCCTTATTTCCCTTTTGATGTCATTAGGATCTTTAGTGATATTCCTCTTTTATTCCTATACTGTTAACTTGTGAGTTCTTTCTTTTTTCTTCAGTGGTTTGGCTAAAAATTTAACAATTTTTATTGATTTTTTTCCCAAAGAGGCAGATTTTGCTTTCATTGATTTTTCTCTCTTCTTTGCTTTCAATTCCACTGATTCCTGGTCTTATCTTTATTGTTTACTGTTTATCTATTGTTTTCAGTTAAATTTACTCTTTCTTCTAATTTATTCACATAGAAGTTTAGGAAATTGATTAGAGACTTTTCTTTTTAAACATTTAATGCTATAAATTTTCCTTTTAGTGTTGCTTTAGCTGCATTCCACATATTTTATACATTATTTATTAATTCTTCAGAATATTTTCTAATTCCTTGTGGCTTTTTCTTGACTCATGTATTATTTCATCTCCAAATACTTGGGGGATTTTCCAGATAGCTTTTCATTATTGATTTCTAGTCAAATTACATTTTGGTCACAGAATAGGTTTTATATTTTAAATTCTTTTAAGTTTGTTGTGGCTTATTGTATGCCTCAAAATATGGTCTACTCATGTTCTGTGTTTATCACACTTAGTTTCACATGTTTCACTATAGAAATATTCATATGATTGATTTCTTAGGGCTTCTTCAGCCTCCACTGTAGGTGTTATATAATATAGTATATGCACCGTATAATCTTCCTAAAATCTGAAAAATTGTGAATTCTAAAACACATCTGGCTTCAGGAATTTGGAATAAGAAACTGTGGACAAGTTTATTGGTTATATTATCATCTATATGATTCAAAACATGTTTATATTGTTTTTAGATGATCATTGACATGAAAACACATATATAAAAATTTTATAGAATTTAAAGAATCTAAAGAGTATTTCCCTAGACCATGATTGCCAGACAAAAACCATAGCAATGATAAATTTATGATATCATAGTGTTGAGTTTTCTTTGGCTGTAGTTGCTTTTCTTAGCAGAGACCTCCTTTAAAATACTAAACTATCTGACAGGCAAATTTGGGTAACACTTCTTGTTTTGGATTTTCTTGGACATGATCAGAATTGTCAAAGGTAATCTTACTGCTTTTCTGCGATAAGTACTAAAAATTCTAAGGAAATCCCTGAGGAGATGGGGAAGATAACAGTTCATGACAAATATCAAACTCATTCTAGATCAGAGCTATCTTGCTTATTGAAATCCTATAATTGTCTATTGAAACTATTAAGAAAATTGCTTACTGAAACCAAGAAAGTTGGCAGTTTTAGAAGAAATTATTACTAACACGATTCCTAAATCTGTAGTGATGAACCAAAGGCAAAGAGTACATTTAAGTGTCCTTATAATTGCAAACCTTAGCTTAGACTTAAATGAATAATGCCAATCTTTATTAAAAATATTGTGACTGGAAATGAAAAATCAAGGGGGCCTCAATTGTGTAGGATGTGGAGAAAACCCTGAGATCAGCTAGTAGGAGTTAAATTAGTAAATTCAACAGACACTGTAGGTCAGCCAAACTGATGGGCAGGAGGAAGACAACACAGGGAGAGAACATAGGCAAAGCTATGACATAGTTTGTAGTCTTTCAACCACAAGAATTCGAGGAACCAAGAGAATTGTGGGAAATTGACTAGATAATAAAGGTTGATGCCACAACTGCTCTGTACATTTTCCACTCCTGGTTGCCCAGGAACTAAGATCCACACCCCTTATTTCAATGAGGTTGTAAAGAGAAAATCACATGTTACTAAGGAGAACAGTAATTGGGGGTAGAACAGAAGATCATCTGGTTAGCTCTACCTTGATAAAATCTTGAACAGGAAGTTAGGTTTGATGTTAGTAAGGGGAAGAATATTAAAGTTACTTTTAACTGGGTGTTGCTTCTTCTCATGGAGTCTGTGTGGACTCCATGTTAAATAACAAAATGATGTGGTTATTCATTCAAGTGGAATTACATTGTCGCTCTTGGATCCCTGCTTAGAAGGAAAAGACCAGGAAGCTAAGACCCAGGACTAGAACCAGATGGATGCCCTATCTCCTGGTGCTCTGTGCAGGGCAGGCTGTGGATGTCAGTTCCTCTATTGATGGAATGGCCCCCTCTCCTTACCCATGGGCTGGGGAGAGGAGGTGGTACATAGAAAGTCAACAGGGTGTACACTTACATTGTACCTATATTTTTTCCAAAAAAACCCAATTTAGATCAGGGCTTTTCAAGAACAAGTTACTACGCTCAATGTTCAGTAGGAATGTGACAGAAAATCCTGTTCTGATTCCACTTTCATTTCAAATTTAGGAAACATGCACACTTACCTCCCTCAGTATTTTCCATATATGAATCAAACTTCTGGGGCAGAATGTAGGTTTAGTTAAGTAAAAGGTAGGAACGCATAACGCACTTTGAAGAGAGAAAAAAGGCCAAGCCCACGTCTCAGGCAGTCGTGAGTAGAATTCCTAAGCCCTGTGGGAAATCAAGCTGTGCATTATTCTGTTCTAGCATTGGCTACTCTTGGTTGCATTAAGTGACCACTTCGAGTAAAAGCAAAGTTCAGCTTCCCAAGGTGAGCTGTACACCTGAATGCTCTTGAAAGTTGTCCTTATTTTATTTTCTTTCAAAACTCTACAGCCTGCTGACCAGGTAAAATAATAGAACATATGGTCTTTATTTAATTCCTTAGTGCTTACCGCCAACACAAGAGGAGTGAAGATCTCTTGGCTGTCTTCAATGCTTTCCTTTAATCTTACTTTATTTACTAAGAGCTAATAAAAAAATCTCAAGTGCTTAACTCTCAAGTGTTGTTTTTCTTCTGGGCATTGGTATTTGACTTGTTCCTTGGCCTGAACCCCACCCCCACCCCACTCTTTTTACTGCTGAATGTGCCATTGTGAACCTCCTTTTTAATGCTGCGTTCATTCTCCTTAATCTTTTTGCCTTTCTTTTTACTGACAAGTTAAATATCTCTTTGACATTTTTTCAGCTTCTAATAGCTTGTCTTTTTCCACTCTTTTTCAAATTATTCTAAGTTATGTTAAAACATAATTATATTGGATTTCTAAAGTAAAACAATTTAATTATAAAACTAATAGTTATACGGACAATTTTGGAAAAGAGAAGAAAATCATTTAAAATCTTACTGCCCAATTGCCATAGCTCTATTTATTCTCTTTTAATGTAAGTATTGCATTTGGCATAATGACAGTCAGAGTGTGTATAGAATTCTGCCCCAAATGTCTTTCATGCCACATTACCCTATCAACATGGTTCCATGTTTGCTAATTCTACTTTGTAATTATTAGTTTCGATATTCTAGTGATATTGCATGAATTTACTTAGCTGTCCTATCAATAGGACATTTAGAATGATAATATCTTTTTTTAAGGCTGTGTTAACACTGAGAGGAGCTTTGTAAAGCAATCAAACCTGCACAAAATTAACATGCAAGGGTTAACAATGTGTGAGGCTTCAGATATGAAAATGACAAATCATAAAAACTTTGTGACAAATAATCCAACAAGAGCAACTCTCTGTTCTATCGTTCAAGACATACACAACTGTAGATTGGGGAAACGAGCACAGGTGTGACCCTAGTATCAGCATTCATTAAAAAAAAAAATGAATTACTAATGCAATCATCCATCTTCATAGAGTCAGTTACCTGCCATATCTTTTCTGAAATTTATCCTGGAAAATGTGATTCTTCATATATCCAAGTTCCAGGTCAAACTAATTACATCTATATCAAAACATTTAGGGCGACCAGAAGGTTCAGTTGGTTAGAGCGTGAGCTCTTAACAACAAGGTTGCCGGTTCGATTCCCACATGGGCCAGTGAACTGCACCCTCCACAACTAGATTGAAAAAAAACAACAACAACAACGACTTGACATGGAGCTGATTGGTCCTGGGAAAACACACTGTTCCCCAATATCCCCCAATTAAAAAAAACATTCAATATTTGTACAACGTATTTGTTTCCTTATTAATTACAGAGAATAGCCTTTTCAATATCTTCCCACATGTTAATATTCACACATTCTAATATTGTATTTGGAGCTTTTTTAAAATTGAATTGCTCTTCTAAGAGGTTTGTATTTCTCTATAGACAATTAAAACTGAGAATAAGAGCTTCATAAATCTGGATGCCTCATTACTATCAAGCCTGATCACCTTGTTTGTTGATAACCAGGTAATGGTAAAATAGACAAAAAACATGTTCCTACCTCTCTGTAAATTACTCACTGCACTACCTCTTTTTAGATATTGTGCTTCTTAGCCTGGATATAAATTTTTTCTTTTAAAAATTCTTTTAATTTGCTAATGAAACAAAAATCCTCAAGATTCTTGATACAATCAACTCCTAGTCAAACACATTTTTCCAAAACCAAAACCCTTTAACAGTCTACTAGATAATTCCTTTTTTCTTTCTCATTCTATTTTTAATCTCTTTCCCCCCTTTAAACACATTTTTTTCTTAAATTCTATTTTATTTTATAATACATTAGTATGTCTGTTTTGTTTCTGTGATTGGTGTTTCCCTGGATATCATTTTTTAAATTTTATTATCTTTTGGATATAATTTTTTAAGTCCCTTTATTTAAAAACATTTTGTGTCATTTTGTTTTACGTGTTTCTCTTGTGAGCAGCGTATGGGTATATTTTATTTTTTATCCAATCTCATAATCTTCATGTTTAATAAGTATATTAATGTTTTTGCATTTCTTTTTACTGACCAGTTAAATTAATTTACATTGTCTTCTTTTTCTTTATGTTCTTTTTTCTTTGCTACTATTTTTGTTTTCCTTTTCTGACTTCTGTGGGATTAATAACTTTTTAAATCTGCTCTTCTTTTAAAAAGATATAATTTGCATTTATATTACTTCAGTGGCTATTCAACAGAGCAAATCTACAATTCCCTAACTTAAGGTTATTTGGTAGTCCCACCCTTTTCCAGGGCACAGCAAGAACTTTAATGCCTGAAATATCCATAAAAAGTTCTACCCCCCTCTCTTTTTATTATTGTTTGTAATTTTACTTTTATCTCTTTCAAAAAACAAATGTATTTCTTGACAGAGTTAATTATGTCCCTTTATATATTTTATTAACCTTATGCTACCCATTGTTTTTTTGCACCCCACATATTCTTCTGGTTTACATTTCTTTGTGCAGAAACCCTTCACTCCTTGCCACTTTAGTGAGGGTCTCTCAGGGGTAAATTCACTTAGTCTTTGTGTAACTGAAAATGTCTTTATTTTTCTTTTGCATTTGAATGATAGTTAACTGGGTATAAAACCCTAGGTTGACATTTACCATCAGCACTTTGAGGCTATTAATCCATTATCTTCTGGCATCTATTAACAATTATGAAGAAATGTTCAAGTCTAACAGATAACAGTCCATTCTCTATCTTTTATCTCTGGCAGCTTTTAAGACCTTTTGTATATTATCCTTCATGTTCTGTAGTTTCATTACAATGTGTCCAGGCATGGATTTGTTTCCATTTATCTTCCTTGGTATTTGGGGCATTCTTTTAAATTAAGGACTAATATCATTCTTCAATTTAGATATTTTTCAGGTATTATAACTCTCAGCTCCCCACTTTTCTGACACGACTTGGACAGAGGGAGAGATTTGTGGTATCTTGTCACAGCCTGGTGAGGGTGGAAGTCTAACCTCTGCAGCTTGCCTTTGCTGTTGGGGGTGGTAGTGTGGCTGCAGTCTTTTCTGTGGTGTTTGGCTGGAATAGAGTGGTTAGTGTCTAAAAGTTCTTCATGTTCCCAGTCTGCCTTTTCCCTCTTTGGCCAGAGAGAAATGGTTTTCCTCAGGCTTTTTAAAAATCTGTGTCTGTTGGCATTTCCAGGTATCCAGTCGGGACTACATAATGCAAAAAGAAAACCTCAGGTTTTGAGGTGCCTGGTCAGTCTATCTTCTTTTCTCCACTTTTCAAAATGTCAGGCTGGTTTTATGTGTAATTTTCAGTTTTTAGTCAGCTGGAGAAATAGAGAAATGTCTACTCCACCTTCCAGAAAACTAAAGTTATGTATTTTAAAGTCTTTGTCAGACTTCTCTATAAAGTGGGAGAAACTTAAATAATTATTTAATTATCAATATTTTTGGCTGTGTTCCTTGTATTAGATTTCTTTACCTGTTTTTGCATTTTGGTTTGCAAGCTCATTTGGAAAGGGAGATTCTGCTTTATTTCTTTCTTACTTTCAATGATCACCTAGCTCTTTCTACTAATATTGCTGTTTCTTTCTCCAGACCCTAGATCTCAATTCTAGAACCAGGTTTAAAATGTGAATCAGGGACGCTGCCCTTTGCAGTGAGCAAGTTATCACAGACCTGGGCCTCAAGCCATTTGATGATTTGGTTAAGCTCCTAGTTGATCAGCTATGAATGAGTTCTCCCACTGGCTTGACCCACAGGTAACTGTGAGTTATAGCCCCAGGCAGTGAATGGCAGAAAGGTTTTCAGCCTCCTTTAATGAGTGAAGGAAGAGGATTTCCCACCTCATCCCTAGCTTTAAGCAATAAGCATATCCTAGTGCATCTCAAGTGGAGATGGAGAATCAGGGAGTTCTTCAGTCTCCTTTACTTTGCAGAAGTCCAACTGTCTGCTATCAGACCCAGATTCCAAGAGGTCTCTTCACCTCTGCCTGCCATTGTGCTTTTCTGTTATATTTATGGACTACAGAAATGTTTACTTTCATCATGTGTTCTTTTTATTTTTTTAAAATCTTCTTGGTGTATCATTGCCACATGCTGGGAGCAGAAACTGCACACCAAAGCATGAACTTACTGGGCCACTGAGATAGAAAATGTAAACCTTTCTTAAACATGTTTTGGAAACACTTGGGGGAAATAGTTTATATAAGATAACGAGCTCCAAAATCCAAAATTAGCTCTGATTAAGTTAGTTTCATAATAGAACCAGTTTTTTAAGTGACATCATCTATTTATTAGCCATTTTGATGTATAATTATGTAGTTTTCTTCTATCCCCCTTCACCTCAACCCATCATCCAAATATGGAGAAATGATAACTTTCTGTTAAATTGTTATTCAGTATTATTGGGTAAATATAAGTCAAATGTTTACTATGATTAAACTAACTTTCTTGTTAACTTTTTTCTAGTGCTAATAATTGTGTCATTTTCCTTTGCTTACTTGTCTTTTTACCTATGGCTAATTCTTCCAGTACCATATAATATTATGGCAATACAGATTTCCATGTATTAATAATCAAATCTCTCAGTTTAAAAAGTTACCATTTTTTCCTTTTTGAATTCCTCCTTAGTACCCCATATCATTACGTTCCATTAGGGCTATTTACTCTCTTGGACTCTGACAGTTATCCTCGTAAAATTTCTCTTTACCAACAACCTTCTTCTCTTTTCTGTGTTGCATCTCCTGTGTCTAGGACTTCACTTCTTTCTTGGTTTACCGTAGTATGGCCCATGTTCTATGAACTTCCTAAGAACAGATGTATGAGATACATTTATTAAAACAAACAAACAAAAATCTTTGTTTCATGCTCATTTTAAATGAGTAGTTTGGCTAGTATAGCATTTTACATTGGAAATTATTTCCCCCCAGAATTTTGAGAAGTCAGTGCTCCATCTTCTTCCAGCTACCAGAGTTTCTAAATCCAAAACAATGTTCATTCCTGATCTTTCATATAGGAACTGATTTTTCTTCCTGGACTATTTTAGAATTTTCTTATAATTTGTGTTCTGCAATTTCACAACGATGTTCTGTGATGTGAGTCCTTTTTATTCTTTGAATTATACTCTTGTTGGGTCTTTTCAATCTGGAGATTGATGTACTTCAGTTCTGGAATACTTTCTTGGATTTTGTGGCAGAGACAGCTAAATTCCCATTGGAATTTTGTCTTTCCCCTTTGCTATGGTCTGAATATTTGTGTCTTCTCAAAATTCACATATTGAAATCCTAATCTGCAAGGTGATGGTATTAGGAGGTGGGGCCTTTGGGAAGTGATTAGGTCATGAGGGCAGAATCTTTATGAATAGGGTTAGTGCCCTTATAAAAGAGACTCCAGAGAGCTTGCTGGCTCTGTTCGCCATGTGAGGACATAGCAAGAAATTGTCAGTCTGCAACCTGGAAGAGGGCCTTCACCAGAACCCAACCATGCTGGTACCCTTATGGACTTCTAGCATCCAGAACTGTAAGCAATACATTTCTGCTGTTTATAAGTCACCCAGTCTATGGTATTTTGTTATGGCAACCCTAATGGACTAAGACATAAAACAGAATTTTGTGTTTCCCTTCCAGAATACAGTCCCCTCCTTGATCCATGTAGGCGAGATGATAATTTTCCCCAATGGACTAGAAGAAGAAGTGATGTGCTTCTCTGGGCCAAGTCAGTGAGGAAATGAGTAGAGTGCTCTGTTCTCTTTTTCTCCATTGGTCAGATGGATGCAGATAATATCAAGGTGGTGGGATAGCAGAGGCACAGATAGAAGTGTCATGGGCCCCTTTGTCATCATGGGGAGAGAAGCAGCTTGGTGGTGAGTAACCAGGAGTGTTCACTTAGTATGTGAGCCAGAAATGTACTTCAAATGTATTAAGCCACTGATGTTTAGTGCTTTATTTGTTATAATAGTCAGCGTTCCCTGAATGATAAATTTCCTTAAAATATTCCCCTTACTGCTTGCTCTGCTCTCAATTTCTGGAATGTTGATCAGTGAGATTTATTAATTAGACTTTCCAGATTAATATTCTAATTTCTTATCTTTTCTCACATTGCAGCTCTTTGACTTTTCCTTTCACTTCTACTGAGATTTATTTTTATAATTTCTTCCAACCATTCTATTAAAAACATTGGTGGGCAGGGGGAGAGGGAAGGCACTATCATATTTTTAATTTCCAAGAGCATTTTTCTGTGATTCTTCCTCTTTTAGAGTATGTAGTTCATGTTTGATTCAATATTTTCCTTATCTCTTTCCAATATTTCCTTAAAACCCATAACAATTATAGCTTTTAAAATTACTTTCCTGCTGTTAATATCATTTATTTCATTTTTGTATATGTGTATTGGAAGCTCAATGTCTTATGATCCAGTGCTGCCATGCTTCTTTAGATTGAGGCACTAGAAATCTGATTGAAAGCTCTACATGGGACTGGGAGCAGTGATATGTCTTGACAACTAGTGGGCTTCCTGTAGGATGACTGGATGGCCCACTAGCTTCTTCACTGGATGACTTCCCACCATGTACCATGGATTCTAAACTTGGTCTTGATGTTCTGGGAGCCATGCAGAGGCATGGGACTGGGTCGGGGTGTGGAATGCGGTTTCCATGATTTTTAATGCACGCTTGCATTTCACCCTACCTCCATCTTAAAATGTGCTAGGTATTCCCCGAGTCTGAAGCTTCTCTAGTTCAATGTCTCCATGGAATAAGACTCCAGATCTTATTACAAGGATTGAAGAGAAATAATTACCTGATAAGAAAGCTAATGCTAGATTGCAGAAGCAGAGCAGGGTTGGTCTATTGGGATGGTCCACACTCCCAGAGTTTTACAGATCAAGTGACATATTAATGATTACTTTGGCCAAGATGTAGGCAACACAGGAGTGATGGTAACTGGGGTGTGGTTTGAGGTCCTATCTAATTGACTTTTCTATTGGGTAGAAGGATACCAGCAAAAGATAACCTGAATTGCCAGGGTATCTCACTCTGGGGTTTTCCTGAAAACAGAGCCTGAGATAATGACTTGAGTGGAGGTAATTTGGGAGGTGATATTTGAAAGAGAAGTAAGGAAATGAGAAGAGAGACAGGGAAAGGAGAACAAGTCACGAAAGAATGAGCTACTGAGCTTATGTAAACGGTGTGGACAACTGGGGGCTCAAGCCCAATCAAGACCACCTGGAGAGCTAGTGGGACGGGTCTCAGGAATGTCACATCGTACGAAGTGGAAGTCAAGTGATTTACCTATGGGCTCTCACTGCCCCTTTCATAAGGGTCACCCTGCGGAGCATTAATATTCCCTTACACTTCAGGGCAATAGCTGTTCAAGGCCTCTCTCCGCTGCTTTGGAGAGAGCCCCTAGCAGCCAAACAAGGAGATGCTGAACTGAGATGTAGCATGCTGGCAGAACGTTCATCCCAGCTGCAGGAGATCAGTTAGCCTGAGAGCAGATAGTGAGAGACACCATGAGAATCTGCGACTCGGCGGTGGTGCAAGGAGATGACATAACTGACCCAACAGAAGGGAGAAGAATCTGCCCAGCTCAAGAAGACCAAGGTGAGAGGGTTCAAGCAGAGATCCAACAAGGAGCCCTCAAAAAGGCCCACATGACAATGAACAACCTTTAAACATCCGCCATGCATAGAGAAAGCAAAGCCAGCTCCAAAGGGATCAACTCCATTCCCCCCACCTTCCATTTCCTACTCCCCGCTAGGCCCAGATCCTTTAGCCATTTGGCCAACATGCTGGGGGATTAGGGAGGAGGAGAAATCCAAGTCCATGGCCCCTTTCTCCACTGGAGGCTTCAAGCCTGGGAAAGTGATGAAGTGCTCCCTTTAAATCAAGTTTAGAGTTTTCATTAATATACTGGGTTGGATACTGATTTGTAAACCAAGACTGTTTGCAACTCTCTATAACCATAAGAACTACATGTTACCCAAGAATAAGCAGAAAAGTTTTTATCTTGGAGAAGGGAACTTTCAACCCTTCCAAATAAAGTTCCATTGGGGGTGTGGGCGGTACATAAAGTTGTGCTGTGATTGCAGCATTTGTTGTCCTCATTTGAGCTACACGTATCAGGCCATTTTAATGAAATGAAATTCATCTTTGCACTTTTTTCCCCTGGGGGACCATATTTTCCAAAATGAAACAGGGTGATGAAGGATATGGCAGACAGGAAATTTGGTTTGAGGCTATGAGAAAGAATCCAAACTGATTCACAGTGCTCACACGGTTGGTGTGGTCCTGAGCCTGCTGGACCCTCCTAGTCATGTAATACTGTCTTTCTAAAATTCTGTGCTCTAGTCACACTGAGATTCTTTCACTTCCTGTAGAGCACCATAACGTAGTTCCTCCCAAGTCCTCCAGATTTGTTCTTTCTCCCCTCCTCCCACAGCCCACCTCCTCTTTTAGGTCCAGCTCCTTCCTCATTATTCACTAGATCTCAACTTAAATGTTGCTGCCTCCAGGAAGACTCTACAATCATCCAAGTTTACATCACGTGCCCTTCCAGGTGCTGACATGACTCCTGCTGCCCCAACTCTCCTAGCACCTTATCACTACCGTATTTACTTGTTTGCTTCACAGTGCACTCTTTGCCCTCACCCACTACCATAATCTCTGTAAGAGGTGATCTGTCTGGTGCATTTCTGCAACCCCAGAAGCTAGCACAGTGTCTGGCATATAGTGGGAACACTTGTCAAACGAATTAATTTGTATGCATATTTTCATAAAACGTTTGACAAATGTACACAAATTAAGCCCCAGAATTTTTAAAAATTAGCTTTCAGAAAAGAATAAAATGAAAAGATACTGGAAATGTCTAGGAAAATTCAGGATTTACGGTGAGTATATGTTATATATCCCTTAAGAGAGTGTTTCTCAAAGTGTGGTCCCTGGGCCAGCAACATCACTGAGCTTGTTAGAAATGCAAATTCCCGGCACCTCCCTCCAATCAGAAACTCTGGGGAAGGGATCCAACAACTGTATTTAACAAGCCCTCCAGGGCACACTCAAGTTTGAGAAACCCCTGTCCTCATATTTAAAATGTCTCTCCCTACATTTCTCCAAAGAGGACTTACAGATGGCCAACAGACATATGAAAAGATGTTCAATGTCACTAATCATCAGAGAAATGCTAATAAAAACTGCAATGAAATACCATCTCACTCCTGTCAGAATGGCTATCATTAATAAATCAACAAACAACAAGTGTTGGCGAGGATGTGGAGAAAAGGGAACCCTTGTGCACTGTTAGTGGGATTGCAGATTGGAACAGCCACTATGCAAAACAGTATGGAGGTTCCTCAAAAAATTAAAAATAGAACTACCTTATGACCCAGTAATTCCACTCCTGGGTATTTATCCAAAGAAATCTAAAACAGTAATTTGAAAAACTATATGCATCCCTATGTTTACTGCAGTGCTATTCACAATAGCCAAGATATGGAAACAACCAAAATGCCCATCAGTAGATGACTGAATTAAGAAACTGTGGTACATTTATACAATGGAGTATTACTCTGCCATAAAAAGAATGAAATCTTACCATTTGCAACAACATGGATGGATCTACAGGATATTATGCTAAGTGAAATAAGACCGAGAAAGACAAATACCATATGATCTCACTTATATGGGGAGTCGAAGTAACAGAATAAACAAGGAAACGAAATACAAATAGACTCATAGATACAGAGAAAAAACTGATGGTTGCTAGATGGGAGGGGGTTTGGGGGATGGGAAGAATGTGAAGGGATTACAAAGTACAAATTGGTCGTCACAAAATAGTCACAGGGATGTGAAATACAGTATGGGGAATATAATCGATAAATTTGTAAAGATTATATAGGGTGTCAGATGTGTACAAGACTTCTCGGGGGATCACTTCAAAGATTATATAAATACCTAACCACTGTGCTGTACCTGAAACTAATATAAAATAATATTGAATGTCAACTATAATTAAATATATATTTGTATAGTCACTGGATGTAACCTACAACATAGGGAATATAGTCAATGGAATTGTAACAGCTATATACGATGTCAGAGGGGTAGTAGACTTGGGGGGTTATCACTTTGTGAGGGGTGTAAATGATTAGACAATCATTCTGTTGTTTTGAAACTAATAAACGAATAAAAATGTCCCTTCCTGCAAAGCACTTAAGTCATATTTAGAAGGAGGAGATGGTGTCTATTAAACATCTCTGAAAATCGAGACCCGTATGATCTCCTTTTTCTCAATGCCATTCAAGTTAAGCATCTAAACTAAAGACCGCCCAAGATGGTCCATTACTGGAGGACTCAGCTGGAAAGGATTACAACTGAGCAGCACTGTCAACATCTCCACCCCGGTTCCAGGTGCGTGCATCTGGTACTCCTGGCTAGGAAATCACTGCATTACTTGCTTCATTAACTTCTACATTTTAACAGTCTGACATTTTAAACTGCATGGCTGGGCTTTTAATCAGATGGGCCCATCTCTGTGCCTATCTTGGCATGACAAAGTTACTTTGTGGGAGAGATGAATTAGCAAGGGTGTTAAGCCTCAGGTTTGTCCAAGGGGAGAGGAAGTGACACTTGAAATGTTTGGTCAATCCATATGTGACCTTAAGATGTGGAATTAAAGTCTCCACATGGACAAAAATAGTGAAGAGCCATATAGAAATCATCCAGAACCTTCAGTATTTGCTGATTCCTTCACCCAAGGAGCATTTATATTCTTAAAAGCCTATCAGGTTCAGGGAGATGGGAAGTCTTGTATCTTGGATCAGATTTTATTTTACAAGGGTCATCAACAGGACCAATGGGACATATCTATGATATGGCGAGGACAATAAGGTTTTAAATGGAGTGGAAATAAATACATACATGCATACACACACCAAAACACAAACAAACAAAACAAGAAGAGCCAAGGAAAGGAAGAAAAAAAAGTGAGAAATTTTCAGTTCAGGCTAACAAAAACCATAAATAAACAAATTATGTGCCAGATACTGTGTTGGAGAGGAAAAAAGAGAAGAGCCAAAATCCTCACCATCTTAGTGTTGAATGCTGTCTATTTATCCTCTAGAGCAGCTCTGTCCAATATGGAAGCTGCTAATCACATGAGGTTATTTAAATTAAAATCAATTAAAATTAAATAAAATTTAAAACTCAGTGCCTCAGTCACAAAAGCCACATTTTAACTGTTTGGTGGTCACATGTGGCGACCATATTGAACAGCAAAGATTAGAACACTCCCATCACCCTAGAAAGTTCTGTTGGACACTGCTGCTCCAGAACTAACTTTCAGATCAAATTTGTACTTTTCCCCATCCTTCCAGTGATACCTAAATACATAGACTATGGAAAACCAAAAGGTAAATGGCCAAGGATGGAAGTAGTTTTGCTTTGTCGATGAATTAGAATTCGCCCTGCAATTTGGCGCAAATGTGGCCTACTTCGTCTACACATACACATCGAATGTATGTTTGACAAGAGCATAAATTCAATGCGATTCAACACAATAGATATCAACTTGAATGCCTGCTCTGGGCAAGACACTGGGTACCACCTGAAGAGTAAAGATACATAGAATCTAGGCCCTATTGTCCAGGGGCATATTTGACAAAGTATGTAAGAACAGGACACACTATAATATGAGATAAGAAAAACAGGTATGTTAGGAGAGGTATAAACTAAGGCACAGGTCTCCAGTGTTGCTGTGTATATAACAATAGCCTTGTTAAAAATACAGATGCTCCAACCACATCCACAGAGAGGAATATCCTTTGGTTCTGGGAGAAGCTTCCAGCATCAGATATGTACCTCCTTCACGGAAGCAGACACCTGAAAGATGACTGTTGGGTATAAAGGGACAGGGCAGTCTAGGAGAATGAATTGTCCTATGAGTCAAGAGAAGGAGGACTGACAAACTGGCTTTGACACAAATATTTGTGTATTGTTGATCATACCACATCAGCAACTTAACTCATGACTATTGTCAAAACATCCCATCATGATTTGTTTTTGAATCTTCAAAAGCCAAAAGAATGGTTTAAATCCTTGAGTAGGAAAATGAACTCAGGAGTTAGTGAGAGCTGAATACAATTAACAGGGAAACCAAATCCTGAAGTCACTAGAATAAGTCAAAGGCCTCAAAACAAGCAAAAGACAATATAGGCAATCCTTTGGGGACAGATAAGTCATCTATTATACTTACCAAGCTATTTATTAATATAGGGAAATCAGCAATCCTTAAGGGAAGAGCACATTTTTACAGAGAGAACAACTTGGGAATATAGGGAAGCACACCTGGGGAACAGAATATGTACAGCTGAGAGCATCTAGCAAAGATTATGTCCCGAGATGTTGCACTTACCAGATGACAAAAATGCTGAGAGTCTTATCCAGTGAGCAACACTTTGAGCCCACACTGTCAATAGATATCTTCTGGCTCATCTGTCGGCAATAATGACTTTAACATCAATGTCTGAGTGACTTGGGCCAGTGACATGGATATACCACCTCTGTTTGAGAAAAACCAGAGAAATCAGCACTGAATTTGTAGATGACTTTGATAACATCATAAACTGAAAAGCACACATCGTGTTTTCCCAAAAATAAGACCTAGCCGGACCATCAGCTCTAATGGGTCTTTTGGAGCCAAAATTAATATAAAACCTGGTCTTATTTTAATGTAATATAAGACCGGGTCATATATTATATAATATAATACCGGCTCTTATATAATATAAGACTGGATCTTATATTAATTTTTGCTCCAAAAGATGCATTGGAGCTGATGGTCCGGCTAGGTCTTACTTTCGGGGAAACACGGTAAGTATTAAAAGTTTAACTTCCATTCTCATCCTGGATTTCTTTTTTGTCCACCTATTCCAGGATATTGCAAACTCATCCCTTTTCTTTTTCCTTTCTCTTTTCCTACCTCCTTCCCTCCCTTCTTCATTCCCATCTTTTCTTTATTCATTTCTTTTAAAGATTGGAGATGAAGAGGATTGATCTTTCTTAATGGGATAAAGCAGGTAAAGACCAAGAATGTTGATTCACTCAAGGCTGTCTTAATTTCCTTTGTTTGAACATATCCTTTCACCACCACCAGAATGCCTTCTTTAATGACAAACAATTTCCTGCTATACCAGATTCCAAGACCTTAATCCTTGTGAAGGGCCATGCAAATGTTAGATTTGTAAGTCATATGCAGTTGTTCCAAGGAATTTTTATTGAGTTTTGTTGGACATGCAGGCTAAAATGCAATTTCTGGCTTTTATTAGACACTAAAAGTCTATGTTTCAACTAACTCAACAAAGAAAAATTTGGGTGCAATACATAGCAGATGGAAGGAAAGACCATCATATAAAACTATACTGGTTGTACACTGCTCAACTCCAGGAAAACCATTTACACAGTCTTTGAAGTGAATAGTGTCCCCAGGAGCTGTACGGTGTACAACCCACTCAATTGTTCACGACAGCCTTAACAGGAAGCCCTCTACATGATTATCTTAGGTCATATGTTCACTCAATTAAGTACTCATTAGGTACTTGTCATATGTAGGTTCTGTACTAGACTCTGATAAGCAAGACTGATGAAGTCTGTGTCCTCATGCAGCTAATACTCTATTAGGAGAGTAAATAATTAAGCAAGCACTCAAGATTAAAGTGTGGTAAGTACTGTGAAAAAAGAAATGTGGAGTGCCATGAAGGGAAGAGAGACCCTTTGGGAAGAAGTCAGGGGAGATTCCTAAAGGACTTGATGATTATTTTGAAATATTAAAGATGAAAAGGAAATAGATAGGCCAAGTGAGTAGATATGGTTGGGATGGGGAGAAGGTAGAGGATTGCTTAGAAGACAACATTCCAGGAAGAACATTATGCATGAAGAGGACTGAATGCTGTGTGGCACACTAATCAGCAGCTACTCCCTGATGCCAGTTTGGTTGGAGCCAAGTGCTCTCATCCTATCAGTGCCCATGGCAGAGCTGAGGCATGGGTCCTGCTTGGGGAAGATGTCACCTGGACAGCTGTGCTTAGCGACACTTGTCTCTAATCTTATGCTTTGTTCTGAAGTAATTGGGGTACTTTGCTCCCCAGTCAACTGGAAGCCCACTAGGAACAGGGAGCATCTTAGCTCCTGATATCCTGTTATTCTATCTTCACATGTGGTAGGTGTCCAGGAAATATTGAGAGAAAATAATTAAACCATCATCTAACTTAAGGTAAATCAGTGTGAGGTAAAGACTTGGGAATTTTATTTTTCCTTTTTTCAACCTTTTAATTAAGTTAAACCAACATAGACATCTAACCCGGGCAGACTCTGAGCCTGGATTTTCTGATTTCAGTTGTGCTGTTAGTGAACACATAAGAGCACTTTCCTGACATTGTAATATGACAGAAAAGGACATTTAAACAAATAATGATATTCACAGCAAAAGACTCATGATCTCATGTTTTGATTCCAATCTTATAAACACTTGAAAGTAGCTTTATAGGTGTCTTGGGCTAATTCTGAGAAAGTGTATAGTTCTTGTGCAGTCATTGGAAAGAAAACACAGTATCCTGTTCCAATAAAAGTTTCAGACATGGCAATAAATCAGGCTTGCCTTTCAGAATGCAACATTAGGCCATTGGTTTGGGCATAACATTTGGTAATATCATTGAGACACTGAAGGCAACCATCATAACCCACGTGTATCCACAGTTCCAAGGGCAGCTTCATGTTGAAGCCAGAACATGAGGACGGCATACATTTTTTGACCTGGTATGGAGAAGACCGTAGAGACCCATAGGATGAAACCCATTAACAAGACAAGCCCTGGCCTTGACACTAGGAGAGTAGCTTTTCTGAAAGCTAAAAAATCATTTTCGTGTCTCCACTGACAAGTCTGCAATGACAGTAGGACAAAGTTCTCAATTTATTTCATCCAACTTAAAAATTTTAAAAATGTTAGAGTGCAAATATGTGCATTGACTTAACAAATTGCACCATTCCTTTCTCTTCTTCGTGACAAGGTGGTCAGCAATGGTGAGGACAGTGACCTAAGAAAGTGGGCTCTCAGAATTTGGCTTATATGTTCAGCTTGCATTTAAATTAGGAGATGTTACTTCCAATATTCTCCTGGTTTGGGGATTATAATTTCTCACAAGATCTGGTTCCAGAATAGTTATGCTAAATTTGGTCATCCATGACCAAAGTGGTACAAGTTAGAGAAATACTGGCCTCTAGATTTCTTTGGAGAACAAATTTAGATTTAATGCTGCCAATACCCATATTTCTTGGGAGAATTACGCTAGAATATTTTATTTCACCTATGGGGATACTCACTAAAAATGAATAAAGTTACCCATGCAAAAGCCTCTTATTTACTGTATATTCTCATTACTTTAAATTCTGATGATCTTGGATTACATTGGGCAGTTACAACACTTAATTTTTCATGGTTTCTTGAGGCTTTCCACAAAGTAAATACACTTTTCAGGTACAAATAATTGATATGTTACAATAAAGATATAAATATCTTCACAATCAAGCATCTTTCTGTATTTGCTTTGCACATAGTTGTCCAGTGAATATTTCTGAATAAAAGCATGAATAGTTCTATAAATATTTATTCATATCAAGCAGTCAAAATATATCAAGGCTAGACAGTGACTTGGATCATTTTCAAACAACATACTTCTAGTTGCAAAATGCAGTTCAAACCGCTCAGCATTTCAGTCCACTCTTGCTCTGTTCCCTAGGTCTATGTTCTCTCACAAACCAGCCCAGCTCCCAGGAACAGTAAAATGACTGGGGTCACCTCAGTGGGTGGCCCCGTTCTCTGGGCTACGTGAATGTTTACATTGCTCTGCAGAACCCTCAGGAACTCTATTCTTTCCCATGGCTTCCTACAAAAAAAATCCTTCTTCATTACACCAGTTTCAATCCTGTGCTAGTTTCTAGAACCAACCTTTATCTTCATTGGGAGGAATTAAGAAATTCTGGTTTAACATCTAGAATATCCTTTCATACTTGCTTGGCTGCAATTTTGGCTCTGAATCTTGCCCCCAGTTCTTGTAACTGGATTTCTCCTTTGTTCCCAGGATGGTTGCCTCACCTGCTTGGGCTCAATCTGCATCTCAGTCATTGGAATGAGCTCAGCCTCCTTAGGGATGTACTGTCTTCATCCCTTTTTAGTCTCTTACAGTGGAGGAGGGCTGTGGTCTCTTGCTCCTCATGTACTCAGGGAAGAACATTCCTGAAATCTCCTGCCTGCCTGCTGCTAAGATTGTCAAACATCTCCACTGACAGTGTGCTCGTCCCATGTGTCACACACCCCACTGGATCTCCTATCCCCAGTTTTCTGCAGCCTTGGTGGCTGGACACTGATCTACCCATGTGTAAGTTCACATTCTCTGATAGTCAAATGCTGAGACAGGATGAAGTGAGCAAGGATTTCACTAGGGGACATGCCTGTGTGAAAGGAACTAGGGTGGAAAATGGAGACGGCCAGGAGAGCATTCAGATTGTCACGTTCAACGACTCCCAGAGGAGAGAAGCAGAGAAGGTGGAAGCTCCTACTCTACCCTTCAGCTTTGGGAAGGTTCGAGAAAGCTGTCAGGGCATCTTAACCAAAGTCACCTGTCAAAAGGGTACTGGGTCTCTCAGGCTCAGGTCTGCCTTAGTATTCCTTCATCATTTAGCCACTGGGAGGGAGCAGTCTGTGGGAGGGGGGCTTTGGTGCAAACCCATGACAGATTCTAGAGTGCAGCGGCTGGGGCCCTCCGTCAGTTACGCCCCCTGTAGTCACAGGTCTGCCAGGCGCATGCTCATGGCCTACACAACCTGTCAGGCTGGACTTTCTTCCAGCATCTGAAGTTGCGTCTGTACCCCAGGAGCTAGCCCCACCCCGCAAGCATGCTCTTTTACCTCCAGGTCCCGGCATCTCTCAGCTTGCCCCATCCGCTGGAGTCAAGAGACTTCATGCGTTATCACAAGTAGCACTTTCATGTGTGAATTCCCTCTTGGCATTTCTCAGCAATTTATATGTGTTTTTAAAACCCAAATTCCGAGAAAAATTAGTCGAGACATTGAGGAAATGAAAAAAGGTGTTATAATTCTCCTCCGAGAATTAAAACTGAACAACCAACATAGAGACATAACTGGCTTGATGAAAGCCACTGACTGACACGAAGTCAAAAGTAAGAGCAGGAAACTGACGCATGGAGTCAAAGAACAAGTTCGGCGTTTCCGGAACTGATCGGAGCACTGAAAAGGGGTCATGAGCTAGTCATTCAGCTCTCCTTGCAGCTGTTGCAGTGTTATATATGTGTGTTCGTTGCAAATAAATTAAATATTAATAAGTTTACATGTATAGTATACTTTATACAGATAATATGATTGGTGTTCAAGAAATGATCAGTTTTTGAAGCAAAATAAGTCCTTCAACTGGCAGTTTGCATATGTGATTCTGGGTAGTGTTGTTAATAAGGAGATCTGAATGTAAGGTTATTCAGATGCTACCCAATAACACTTGGCAGCATTTCCAGCGTTTGAATATTTGTTAGAAGCCACAATTCTCTGTAAATAATGCTAAATTAAAAATTCCTTATTTAGTAAACAATTTTAATATCTATTATAATTAATAAAGAATGCTGGAAGTTATTTTAACAATAAAGAACAGAGAATAACTCATGAAATTCCCCAGAATTCTAATTTCTCAGTCCAATTCCTGAAGATTGGAAATACTGAGACATGAAGCTTGGAGATTTTCCAGAACTGAGTAGAGAAATGGCGATGACTTAAATGGGCTGCTTTCACCTCATCCAATTACTTTTCAACCCCCTTGGCCCGTCAGAACCTTAATCTCACTGCTCCTTCACAATAAGGAAAACAATCACATCTTACAGCCTTCAATTGTCAATCTTCCCATTGTAGAAAAAGACAACACCGTTTTCTTTTAAATTATTTGTCCACTACAGGATGTGGTAACCACGTGGCTAAAAAGGAAAGTGATATTACAATTTAAGAAAAAGAAAAGAACATCATTATAATATTTCTGCAGAAGGCTTCCTACACTTGACCTTTGAGAAATGTGTCATCTCTCCAAAGAACTATTCCTGATTCTACTCCAGTGTCTTAGTTGATTTGGACCACCAAAACAAAACATCACAGACTGGGGGGCTTAAGCAACATTTACTTCTCACAGTTATGGAGGCTGGAAGTCCAAGATCAAGGTGCCAGCCAATTCAGTTCCTGGGGAAGGCTCTCTTCCTGGCTTGTACCTTGTTGTGTCCTCTCGTGGCGGGGAGACACAGAGAGACAGCAAGCTCTCTGGTGTCCCTTGTTAAAAAGACACTTTTCCTATCACTAGGGCCCTGCCCTCATGACCTCATCTAATCCTAATTACCCCCTCCCCACATCTCAAATACCATCACACTGGGGGTTAGGACTTGTACATTGGATTTGGCGGAGACACATTCAATTTAGCCCATAACATCCAGAATGGCTTCCCCAAGACCAGAACTAGCTCATGAAAACAAAGAGTTCAACGGGGAAGAGGGACCGGGAAGTTCTCACTCGTTTTCCTGGCGCTCCTTCTTCCCCTGCAGACACCCTCAGTGTCCTCATGGGGCCCCTCTCTGGGATTTGGGCAGGGAGGGAAGGGGGTAGCACACTCCCAGGTGTTGAGGGCAAACTGTGCACAGGGGGCTCCACAAACATCAACTTTCATCCTTCCTACATCCCTGGTGGGAATCCACCTCCATTTTACAGAAGAGAGACTTTGGGGTTCAAACAGTTTCAATAATTCACATGCCCATGTCACACAAACAGTAAGGACTAGACCTAGTTTTCTAAAGATGTAATTCAGACACCACAAAATCCACCCTTTCAAAGCATGCCGTTCAGTGTTTTTTAGTATATTCACAAAGTTGTGCAACCATCACTACTATCAAATTCCAGAACATTTCAGCACCCCCAAAAGAAACCCTGTACCCATTAGTAGTCACTTCTCAATCACCCTTCTCCCAGCGCCTAGAAACTGCTTATCTGCTTCTTGTCTCTACGCATTTGCCTATTTTGAACATTTCATATAAATCGAATCATGCAACATTTGTCCTTTTATGCCTGGCTTCCTTTACTTAGCATAATATTTTCAAGGTTCATCCATGTTGTAGCATGAATCACTATTTCATTCTTCTTTATGGCTGAATAATATTCCATTGTATGGATACACCACATTTTATTTATCCGTTTATCAATCGATGGACATTTGGGTTGTGTACAGTTTTTGGCTCTCATGAGTAATGATGCTACCTTATAAACATTCATGTACAAGTTTTTGTGTTAACATATGTTTTGTTTTCACTTCTCCTCAGTATATACCTAGGAGTTGAATTGCTGGTCATGTGGTAACTCTATTAACTCTTTGACGAACTGCCAATCGACCTAGTTTTGGTCTGTCTAGTTTGGGTCCTTCTTCCCACATCAAGCAATCATCACAATTCCACTCAACCTTTGCTACTACACATTCTAAGCACCCGGGGACATTTAAAAATATACTGAAGACCTGG
Source organism: Rhinolophus ferrumequinum (assembly GCF_004115265.2). Taxonomy (NCBI): domain Eukaryota; kingdom Metazoa; phylum Chordata; class Mammalia; order Chiroptera; family Rhinolophidae; genus Rhinolophus; species Rhinolophus ferrumequinum. The sequence continues at coordinate 118,740,887 of NC_046284.1, read as the reverse complement.
TGAACCTTGCAAGAGATTCTGACTTAATTCATCTAGAGTGGGACTCAGACACTGGTGTCCTTTAAAAGTGCTGAATGGATTCTACGAGGATGCCAAGGTTAAGAACCATCACATTATTCATTACATATTCTAGGTCTGTGGACCTTTCAATTGAGGTTGGTCTCCCTACTGTTAATAAAGAGAAACAACTAGCTAAACCTGTCTGGGGAAGTGTTGCCTATCTCTTGACCACATTGCATTTTAAGAGAGTAAAGAAAAATACACAGGTTCCTGGCAGAGGATCAGACTTGCCTTGGAAGCATGGCAAGATCATGGCAGGCTGGCAGCCCCTTTGGGCCAGTGTGCATCCATGGAGGTAAAAGCACATCCCCTCCCTTGAGGTCCAGGACAACACTGTCTTCTGTTCACCTCACAACAGCCTTCTGAGGTAATTATGGCGCCACCCATTTTATACATGAAAACACTGAAGCTTGGAGAGTCAGAGGACGTTACCCAAAGTCCTCGGGTGGTAGAGCTGGCATCTGAACTGAGGACATCCAGCTCTGGAGTCCTTGGTCTTAACTGCTTTGTGATAGACTCTATTCCAATAAACAACTTTAACAATGAAAAGAAATATTTCTTCACCTTAATTACTGCAAACATATTACCAAATACAGTACTCCGCATGACCCAAACCAAAACATTCTGGCGAGAAATGAACCAAAGAGTTTAAAGTTTGCCAAAGGCACTAAGAAAATAAATACCGATATCAGAAAATTCCACATATCCTAGCTTCCAAACTTGTGTACCTGACCCTAGGGCCCACAATGTTTTTCCTCTGAACCCATGATGGACATATTTAATGTTTCTTTTCTGCTCTGAGGATGGGGATTCTGGGAATGCACCATATATGATAACATCATTCTGAATCTGGGAGGGGTTTTGAAGGTTGAAAGGCTTGCTACAAGTTTACCAGTGCAGTGCAGCCTGGGCTGCTGTCTCCTTCCACCAACCAAACCATATCAGTTTCAAAATTGTCTCTCTCAGTAGCCCCTGGTTTTATTTAATTTACTGCGCTTGGAATTCGATAAGTTCTTGGCTAGCTTTCACATTCTTTCGCATCCTCGTAATTCACATATTATCTTTCAACTTTCAGTCCTTTGAATCTTCTAGTTACTCCTGGAGAAAAGCTGCTTTAGCATTTTTATCCAGTTAATGCCTCAAAAACGTAGTCAGAGTTAAACACAAGGATATATTCTTACCCTGAAGTGTCATTGTGGTCCAGACACTCTTCAGTGTCCGACATTTTGGGAGGGCCAATTTTGTTCATGGGCCCCGCTAGGGATCTACAGATGAAGGAGAGTGTCCTCACCCTACAGGAGCTCACATTTTTGTGGGAAGGACAGACAACAGCCAGTTACAAAATAAGGCAAGCATTCTGACTGAGGTATGTATATGGTGCCATCCATATCCATGACTGAGGCAGCTTACACAGACTTGGAAGCCAAGGATGTTTTTTAACTGGATGCTGTGGATCATGACAAGTAAAGAAGAGGAACAACCGTGTTCCAGGAGGCAGGAGGGCATCCCCAAAGCATCAGGTATGAGGCCACCCTCATGTGACTGGAGCATAGATTAAGGGGCATGGAGTGAAGAGATATCCGTGCCATGAGTAGTTCCTGTTTAAAAACGAGTAGTCATCTTCACAGCACTTGAAAGATAGGTATTAGTATTTATCCATTTTAGAGATGAGGAAACTGAGGCAGAGAGAGGTCACAGTACCCAATAAGGGATGAAGCTAGGATTCAAACCCAGGTAGCCTGGCTCAGAGTCCAGTTTAATTCTACCAGGCTGGTGTGGAGAGCATGTATCAGATCCTGCATGACTTTGAGAATTCATTCATTCAACACATATTCACAGAATGCTACTATATGCCAGGCATGATGATAGGCTTGAAGACAAACGAGACGACGCCCTTGAGTTCTACCCCTAAGGCAATGGTGTAGGCAGGGCAGTGGGCAGGCTACCATTTAATGAAGATGCAATGGAATGATAATGGGATACTGCCTTCTAGTGCTAGACTCTAACAGGAGGAAATGCTATGAAAACAGGAAATACTAAAGCAAATGAATTCAGTCAAAATCATGAAAATAAAAATTTAGGCTCAGCATTGAATCTAATAAAGGTAAACCTTCTAATGTGTAAGTGGGCAAAGATTGGTAAAGAACATATTGTTGCACAAAGAAGAGATGCAATACAGTCTGGAGATCATTGACCCCAAGATAAAGGGAATACAATTTCCTATAAAGGGTTAAATGGAGCAGATGGCAGGGCCAGCTTGCTGGGTTGGTAAGTGGCACCCGAGGGACCATGAACATCACTTGGGTCTCTATCATGGCTTCTCTTGGAACATTTGAGAATGTTGCCGGCACATACTAGCACCCCGAGGGCAGCCTTAAAAATCTCTCTGGCTGACTGAAAGAAGCACTGACCTAAAGAAATATAGTTCTGAATTCTTCCAGGAACACACTCAATTAGTATACTCTGGTCTCAAGTGATAACGACTCCAACAGACTGGGCACGAAACACAAAACTTCATCCACTCCCAGCTGACTGACTTGCCCCAAAGTGAACACTCCTCACCTCCCCTGCTTCCTCCAGAACTGGCCAGTGACAGGAGAGGGGAAACTATGGGCTTAGCAAGTTTTCCTCTAAAACTCCTTGAACTGAAGCACAGACAACACTTTGGGAAACTCTTTCCAAAGCAGTTTTTTTGCTTTTTTCCTCCAGGAAGTTAAGGCACCTCATGCTGGTGTAATCGAGTTTCCCTGGGAAGAAGCCGCTGCCCCCTGGGTGGTCACTGCTGCTGACAAATTAAATGCAGATGTTTGGCGGGTCGCCTCCCCATGCATCCTGCTCTTTGTGTTTTTCCTCTTAGAGATGAGAGTGGGTTCAGGATGTCCCTAACGCTGGACCTATGTACTCATTAACAACATGTTCGTGCAGTTTGCTGTTATACAAATCTCTGAAATTAATCGAACATCCAGTGAATCCATCAGTCACAGCCCATATTGTTTAGCCCTTCTCCCAGCCACTGTCCCAGCCAACGGACACAGAGGCTGTGTCCCTTCTTATTTGAGGAATGATCACGGGGAAACACAAATTTGTGAAATGTAGATTTTTAAAGCTATGTTCTTATTTATTATTTTGAGAAACAAATGTCTACAATTTTAACCTTTCAAATGAAGTTCGGGGTAAAAGGGTAATAGTTGCTTTCCTAACATGGGCTATTAGGCAAAGGTGACAAATATTGATTTGCTAGTGCATTCACCTAGTATTAGTAATTTTTGAGAAATTACGAGTGCGGAAAAGAATAGGTTAAACTTATAAAACTCACCTTTACAAATATCTTATTTCTTTTATTAAAAAAAACCCACATGTACGCTCCAATCTGTCTCCAGCTACCTCGCCCTTTATTTCCTGCCATTTATAACACAACTCCTCTAAAGAATTATCTGTACTCTGAGCCAATTTCTCTGTTCCAATGCATTTTATGCTACTTCAATTTCTTTGCCTCACTATAAAATCCATTCACATGAGAACCTCCCAAACACAAAACAAATCAGCTCTGCTTCTTTCTGATCCTCTACTCTCTCTCATTTTAAGGCCATGTCCTAATTAGGCTTGTACATCAGTTCAAGTCTGGCTTCTTGTACTAGCTCGTGGCTATGCTCTTCCATGGTGGGTCCTTAAACAGGCCAAGAGAATCATAATGAAAACACTATCTACAACTTCATTCTGCAGCACAAATATTAATCTATTGTCAGCTATTATTTGCTGGCAACAGTATCTTGTATCAACAAGCCTGTCCGAATCTGGTACAATGCCAAAAAAGCATCATGATACACAATTAAAATACTGTATTTCCACTCTTTTTAGTCAGGGCCAGTAAACAGAGTGTATGTCCATGTGTGTGCTGTGTACTCTTCAAGTACACAAATGTCACTCAGTCATCTTGCACTTCTATAATTGTGCTCACTGAATGTGCTGCTTCCCTAAGTGATAATAGTAGGTTACGGTGATGGATTGGTTTGCAAGTGCATTCACTCTCCAATGGTAAACCCTGTCAGCAACTTTTGAGTAATTATGGGGTGGAAAGAGAAATAAGTCAAAATTTTAAAATCACCTTCAAAACATGCAGTTATTTCTTCCATCACCCAATCCTTCTCCAGATACTGCCCCATTTCTCGACTTCCTTGTACAAGAGTCCTTCAAAGCATTTTCTCTACTTCCTGTTTCCAATTTCCTGCCTCTCAATCTCTTCAATCTCCTCTGATCAAGCTTTTGCAGCCAGCACTCACTAAGGCTATTCTACTGAAGGTTCACTATTCACTTCCACATGATTAAATCCAACCTCAGTTCTCAGTCCTCATCATTCATGGCTCATTAGCAGCATTTTACAAAGCTCATCACTCTGCTCCCCTTGAAACACTTTCTATACCTAGCTTCTATGACACCACACAATTCTTGTGTTCCTTCTGCCCCTCTGGCTTCTTCTACTCAGGCTCCTTTGCTGGTCCCTTCTCCTCTCCCCAACTTTTTTTTAATAGAGGAGAAAATCACATAACATAAAAGGAAACATTTTAGCTAAGCCCCAGGGGCTTCTTGTCAAGATGACAGAGTAGGTAAATGTTGTGCTTGTCTCCTCCCACAACCACATAAAAATTACAACTAAACTACAGAACAATTATCATTGAGAATAACCTAAAGTCTAGCTGAACTACAGCTCTACAACTAAGGACATATAGAAGAAGCCATGTTGAGAATGTCAGGAGGGGCAGAGACACGGAACGGTCTGGTCCCACACTCAAGCGTGGCCATTAAAAATCAGGAGGGATATCTTGGTTGTGGAGGTCCTCTCTGAGGAGCGAGGGTTTTCAGCCCCTCCCCAGCCCAGGGTTCCAGTGTTGTGGAGGGAAGTCTCTATAACTTCTGGCTGTGAAAACCAGCAGAGACTGTGGGTGAGTGAGATGGAGGGTGGCTGGAATCCCAGGCATTCCTCTTAAAGGGCCTGCACATGGACTTATTTGCTGATGAACTCACTTGCTCTGATCTCCAGCACTGGGTGGCAGCTCAAAAGGTACCAGGGACATTTGGGGAGGTACTGAATTGTCTGGCTGCAGGGCAAAGGCTGGAGGGGCAGCTTTCTCCCAGACACAAGTGCTGGCAGAAGCCATTGTTCCTTTGTTGAGAACTCCCTTCAGTCAGCCTGCACGCATGAGCAGGCACCATATCTGAGTCTCCATCGACCTGTCTAACACCTTTTGCCCACCCTGATGATTCCCTGAGATCCTGTCCCACTCAACTTTTGGGTGTACCCAAGCTGCTTCCAGTGGCTTTTCCATACAAACAGCCTGTATTGGATCAGGCTGCAGACTTTCCTAAAATCTTTCAAAGGTTCAAAAACCCTAAACAAGCAGCATCTGGCCTTGGTGTGCCCCATACCTCTTGCTAAGCAGCTCCAAGCCCATCACTAGCAGCAGCTAGCCTCAGTTCCCAGCTTAGCTTTTCCCAGGCACCTCCAAAACCAGCACAAGTGGCGGCCATCTTCAGATCACTTTGCAGCTCATACCAAGTGGCCCTGGACAGGGCACAGGCAGTGGCTGACCTTGGCCTACACCAGAGCCATTCCCAAGATTGACCCAGAAACAACACACCTGGTGGCTAACTTCAGACCACATCAGTGCACCAGTCAACCACCTCTACAAATGATACACCCAAAGGGTGACTCAGCAGGCACCAGAGCCCCATGAAAGTGAATCCTGCTTTGTGGGGTCAGCCCCTGAACAACAGTTCCTCCACTGTAGTCATGGCCAGTCCTCACAAACATTCAGCCTGAGGGTCAATCTCTCCCATTGACACGCCAACAGCAATCAAGGATCTACAACAGGGAGGGCACACACAACCCACACAAGGGACATACCTGGAGCACCCGGCTCGGTTGACCAAGGAGACTGGGCCACTGGGCCCCACAGGACACGTACTACATAAGGCCACTCTACCAAGACTGGGAGGCATAGCAGCCCTACCTCATACATAGAAATAAACATAGGGAGGCAGCCAAAATGAGGAGACAAACATGAATGTCCCAAATGAAAGAACAGAACAAAATGCCAGAAAAAAAAATCTAAACAAAATGGAGACAAGCAATCTAGCAGGTGTAGAGTTCAAAACACTGGTTTTAAAGATGCTCAGTGATCTCAGGGAGAACTTCAACAAAGAGATAAGAAACATAAAATGGAAATAAAAAAACATAAAAAAGAACTAGTCACAAATGAAGAATATAATAACTGAAAAAAACACCCAATCAGAACAACAACAACAACAACAACAGAACCCTCAAAATGAGAAGAGTTTAAGGGCGCCACTGGGACAATAGCAAGCATATCAACATTCGCATAATAAGGGTACCAGAAGGAGAAGAGAGAGAACAAGAAATTGAAAACTTTTTTGAGGAAACAATGATGGAAAACTTCCGTAACCTGGAGAAGGAAATAGACATACAAGTCCAGGAAGCTCAGAGAGTCCCAAACAAGATGAACCCAAACAGGCCCACACCAAGACACACCATAATTAAAATGCCAAAGCATAAAGAAAAAAACAGAATCTTAAAATCAGTAAGAGAAAAGCAGTTAGTTACCTACAAGGGAGCACCTGTAAGACTGTCAGCTGATTTCTCAACAGAAACTTTGCAGGCAAGAAGGGAGTGGCATGAAATGTTCAAAATGATGGAAAGCAAGGACCTACAACCAAGATTACTCTACCCAGCAAAGCTATCATTTAGAATTGAAAGACAGATAAAAATCTTCCCAGACAAGAAAAAGCTAAAGGAGTTCATCACCACCAAAGAAATGCTAAAGGACTTCTAGAAGAGGAAGGAGGAGGAGGAGGAGGAGGAGGAGGAGGAGGAGGAGAGGAAGAAAGAATAATAAAATGGCAATAACTATTAGGTTGGTGCAAAAGTAACTGCAGTTTTGCAATTATTTTTAACCTTTTAAACCACAATTACTTTTGCACCAGCCTAATACATATCAGCAATTACTTCCAATGTAACTGGATTAAATGCTCCAATCAAAAGCTATAAGGTGGCTGAATGGACAAGAAAACAAGACCCTTACATACACTGCCTACAAGAGACTCACTTCAGATTGAAAGACTCAAACAGACTGAAGGTAAATGGATGGAAAAGATAGTTCATGAAAACGAAAACCAAAAAAAAGCCAGGGGTAGCAATACTCATACCAGACAAAGCTTTAAAACAAGAGACAAAGAAGGACCCAACAATTCCATTTCTGGATATTTGTCCCAAGAAACCCAGGGCACTGACTCAAGGGAACGTGTGCATCTGTACTTGTATGTTCATTGCAGCATTGTTTTGTTTGCAGTGGCCAATATATGAAGTGGCCTTTGTGTCCATCGATAGATGAATGGATAAACAAGTGGTGTGTGTATATATATATAATGGAATATTATTCAGCCCTAAAAAAGAATGGAATCTTGCCAACTGTGGCAGCATGGATGGACCTAGAGGGTATTGTGCTAGGTGAAATAAGTCAGATGGACAAAGACAGATACTTTATAATTTCACTAGCATGTGGAGTCTAAGGAGCAAAATAAATGAACAAACAGAACAGAAACAAGCTTATAGATACAGAGAACATTTTGACTGTTGCCAAATGGGAGGTGGGCTAGGGGATGGGTGAGGGAGGGGAAGGAACTGAGAAGTAGAAATTTGTAGTTATAGAATAGTCATGGGGAGATGTAGCATAGCTTAGGGAATATAATCAATAATATTGTAATAACTATGTATGGTATCATATGGGTACTAGATTTATCGGGGTGATCACTTTGTAAGTTATATAAATGTCTGATCACTGTGCTGCCCACCTGAAACTGACATAATATTGTACGCTAACTGTAATTAAAAAAAGACTATTTAAAAAATTGAACCATTTTAAAGTGAACAATTCAGTGACATTTAGTACATTCACAATGTTGTGCAACTGCAACTTTTATCTAGCTCCAAAACGTTTCAATCACCACAAAAGGAAACCCTATACTTATAGAGCACTCACTCTCCATTCCCCCACCCTTTAATCCCTGGAAACCATTTATCTGCTTTGTGTTTCTATGGATTTAACTATTCTGGCCATTTCATATAAATAGGATCATATGATATGTGACCTTTAGTTTTTGGTTTCTTTGATATAATGGTTTGAAGTCCATTTATGTTGTAGCATGTGTCAGTACTTAATTTCTTTTTATGACTGAATAATACTCCATTGTATAGACAGACCATAATTTGTCTCAACTATTGGTGGACATTTGGGCTGTTTACACATTTTGGCTATTGTGTACTTGACCTTTTATTATCAGAGTGCCCTGGGACTCAGCCCTTCTACCTCTTCTCTCTTTTTTCCTTTCCACATCACTCTTTGGATCTTTTCCAGTCATGTGATTTCATGTAATGTCTGTATGTAGTATATTTCCAACTCTGAATTCTCTTCCAAATTCCATACTCTTATAATTTAACTACCTGTTCAACATCCATCAACATGTCCAATAGGCATGTCAAATGTAACATTTCCAAAATGGAACTTTTAATATTCCCACCACTGCCATTTTCTGCCAATCCTCCTCTTCCTTGTCTTTCCATCTCAGTTAATGACAACTCCATCCATCTTTGTACTATTTCCAGGGAGCTTAGGGACACGATTTGCTCCTCCCATATTCATCAGTATTGATTCATTAACAAATCCTATCATCTGCTCTCATCACCTCCACTCTGACCACCTAGGTCCAAACTACCTGGTCCAATCTCATCTAGATTGTTACACTGGTCCCCTGGCTGGTCTCTCAGCTTCTGGAAAGACTGGGTTTTATAACACACACTTATACATACACACACAAACATCAACTTCTCAGGACTCTCGCTTTTTGTATGTTTCCACACACTGTCAGCCTGCATCAGATTATAAAAAGTTTCTCGGGCAAAAGCATTATGACCTTCCAGGAGAAGTGTAAGTCTATCCATTATCATCTGGTGAGAACATTCTCAACGGAAATAAGCATGGAAGAAATGACTTGGATTTATTCATTTTTACATGTTCTTGTGTTCTGGCTTTATTTTCCTTGCTTCCAACTCTTAAGGAAAAAAACATCAACATAAATTAAGTTTCTTAGGTCGACTCCAAGGGAAAGGAATAAATTCTTCTTTGGTCAAATTTGATGGTAATCTCCCTTCATCCATTTTAATATATGGACTAACTCTCGATTCCCTGCCCAGCTTCTATTCCATGTATGTGAATCAGCTCCATGTTGCGTAAGAATTTAAAAGGGTAATAAATTAACTCTGTTGAACCCCATTCACAAATAGAAGATAGCATAGGAGCACTGAAAGTTTAAATCAGGGTTCGATTAGCATCAAACTATTTCTACTTGTCAAATGTATAATTACACCAGTATTATTTTCAAGAAAACAACATTTGTGATGTAATATTGTTGTCAATTTATCTTGCCATAAATTTCTGGTTTTCAACTGGGGGCAATTTTACCCACTAGGAGACATTTGGCAATGTGTGAAAACATTTTTGGTTGTCACAATGGGGAACAGGTAGCAATGGGGAAGGGGTTGCACGCCCCTTCCCTACTGTGACAACCAAAAATGTTGTGTAGAGGCCAGGGATGCTGCTAAACATCCTACAGTGCACAGGATAGTCCCTCACAGCAAAGAACTGGCTGGCCCAAAATGCCAAGAATGCCAAGTTTGAGACACTCTGATTTAAAGTTAAAATGTTTATCATTCCATGGGACCGGGGGGTATAAATTCAATTTAAAGAAATTTAAATTTTATGAGCAGATTTTTGGTTTTCAGACTTTGGTGCCTTTTATTGAAGGCATAGGTGTTACATTTTCATTTCTATGTAAATTAGTATATGTCACCTTTGAAGTCATCCATGTGGCACTAACCCAAGTTCTGGAAATACTCTGAGAAAAACTCAGTAGCAACTAATTTCCTGAAACACTGATCTAGCACCAAACTTCTCCAGAGATGAGTACAAAAGCAAGAGGCAAAGTGCATTGCACATAGTAGGTGTTGACAATATCTAGTGATTTATTGACTCCAATTCAGAACGTATTTGCAAGTTTCTGGATGGTTTGTTATTTTCTACATTTATCAACCTGATATAACACTCAGATTCTTTTGGGCCCAATAGGGTCCCCCAATTTCTATAAATGAAGGTGGTGTGAGATGCTTTAGAAAGATTTTATTCCAAAATGCTCAAACCAGCGTCTCTCTTTCTATTACAAGTACATAAAGGCATGGACATAGGTACAGGTATGACTGTGTAACCCTTGGGGACATCTTAAATTGGAAATCCCACAGGTATTGTATTCTCTACTTTAAGAGGCTGACTAAAACATTATTAGCTTCCAGAATGTGGATACTGGAAGGACTAATGAATATGTAGTACAACCACTCCTCTTTTATTACAAATGAGGAAAGAGAAGCTCCCAGAGGCCATGAGACTTTTCCAAGGCCACAGAGCTGGTAAGTGGCCAATTCTGAACAAAAGTTCTGCTCTTCTGTTAGAGTATTCTGAGATTTTCCCAACAGACTAATCTTTCTTTGCTTGATTTGCTGGGAATCAAACTTTCCAAAAGTGCTGTGTAAAATTGTGTTGTCTAATTTATTTTAAGTCTATAAACTTGATATAATTCCCTGAGCAAGTTATTTATTCCTATCCTTTTATCTGAAATTAAAATCCTTCCACTAAGTGTACAGCACAATTCTTTAAAGTGAGCAGGAAATTATTATAATACAGATGTAAAAATGTAATGTATAATACTTAATGCATAATAACTGTGCAGTTTATGATTTTTTTGCCATAAGGGCTTTTAAGAGTTATATCACTTTTGGGAGATTTTTTTCCCCCAGAATATTAACTTTTTCACCCCCAAACACACTAAATAAACTATAAGAAGTGATATGTCAACATTATTAATTTAGGCAATGACATACTCACCCATTTACTTCACACAACAATTTTTAGCCAGAGAATACAATAAGATGGAAGAAATTTCACGTATACCATGTTTCAAGAAACCCAAAGAATTTTGCTTGGTCGTTACACAAGCAAGAGGGCTGAACAGGTTGACGGCTGTGGGCCACATGTGCCATTTCCACATTTTGAAGCACAATGACATTTAACCTTAATGTTTCTCTAGATGTATATTTCTGTGCTATGACTTTATTTGTAAGTTTATTTTGAGCATAATGCAACCATAAGTAGAGAGATATTTCCAAACTCCCTATTCAGTATTGCATTTATATAGTCCTTTATAACTGCTAAAATGTCATCCGATATATAATTTAATGCTTGTGACAATTCTGTAAATCATGCACTATGGCCTCTGTGTAGAGATGAGGTCACTGTGAATGGTAAACAATTAGTTCAGTGTCCTACAGGTAGCAATTTATTTGTCAACAAATCATGCTTCCCCCACCACATTTTTTTTCACCATGGACCTCAGATATTTTTTAAAACATGTTTTTAAATCTCAAGATCCATCCATGTTGTCGCAAATGGCACTATATCATCTTTTCTTATGGTAGAAGAGTATTCCAATGTGTACATACATCACATCTTCTTCATCCAATCATCTATCGAAGGGCACTTTGGTTGTTGCAAAATAAGTCAGACAGAAAAAATAGAGAACCATGTGATTTCACTGATATGTGGGATATAAAACTGAAAACAACAGAAGAACAAGACAAACAAATGAAGAAACAAAAACTCATAGACACAGACAATAGTTTATTGGTTACCAGAGGGTAAGGGGGGTGGGGGGTGGTAGATGAGGGTAAAAGTGATCAAATATATGGTGATGGAAGGAGAACTGACTCTGGGTGGTGAACACACAATGTGGTATATAGATGATGTATTACAGAATTGTACACCTGAAACCTATGTAACTTTACTAACCATTGTCACCCCAATAAACTTTAATTTGAAAAAAAGATAAAAAAACAAAAAACATATTTTAAAGATTTTTATCAAAACATAGCTAACCTATAATATTATATTAGTTTCAGGGGTACACCCTAGTTATTCAACATTTATAGACCTAAAGAAGTGATCACCATGATAAGCCCAACAACCATCTGACACCGTACCAAGCAATCACAATATTACTGACTATATTCCCCATGCTGTACATTATATCCCCATGACTTGCTTTTTTTTTTTTTAAATTTATTTTTAATTTATTGGGGTGACAATTGTCAGCAAAATTACATAGATTTATACCTGGAAATTTGGGCCTCTTATTCCCCTTCACCTTCAAAAGGCTGAAAAATTGGTAAGGAAAATGGGTCAGAAAAAAATGACTTTTAACAACATTTACCTAACATTTTAGGTAGAGAATATTTTTTTTTTAATTAAAGTTTATTGAGGCAACAATTGTTAGTAAAGTTACATAGGTTTCAGGTGTACAATTCTGTAATCCATCATCTATATCTCACATTGTGTGTTCACCACCCAGAGTCAGTTCTCTTTCCATCACCATATATTAGACCCCGTTTCATGCATTTATCTATTTCGTATATATTTAACTAATTAATGGAATTTTTTTGTATTTAACGGTTCTTAAGAATAAATTAAAGTTGTTATGAAAGGACGGAGTTGAAAATGATTTTGAATTTTTATCATAAAGCCTAGTAGTCAAGCACCCTCCACACTTATAATTCTACAAGTCGCCTTTCCCTCTTTCCCAGTAAACTAATTATTAGAACATTTGATTCCAGATCTTCTCTTTGCCTATCTTCTCTTTGTATCTTTTCCTGCCAGCTAAATACTGAGTGTTGTAACAGACACTTCAAAAATGCCCGGAGTCAGGCCTGTGACTTTAATTGGAGGCTCTAGCTGGAGCTTTTTGTAATGAAAACCAAATAATTCTGCATTCAAATGGAAATGGAAATATTTCATCTTGAATTATCTTTATAAGATGATTCCAGCTTTTACATATGAAAATAACAGTTGAGATTTTTATCTGTGAATTTCTCAGGAGCTCCATTTTCAGACTATGTGGTCTATTTTAAACACCATATGGATTATGTACTCTACAAACTGCTCTGCACTAAAAAAAAACACACACAAAAAAAACACACACACACACACACACAAAGAACTGCAAACACAAACCACCCAGTTCTAAAGTCCCAGCTGGCACTTCTGTTACCCATAAGTGCTCTTTTCTGTTTATGTTTCTTACACCCACACGTATATATGTTTGCAGTTGGAATCCTTCACCCTTGTCTCTTAAAAATTCCTTGAGCAATAAGGCGGCCAAGAATGGGCCTTTGCTCCATTTCTGCAGATCGGTATTCAGCCCAGCATATGTGTACAAGGTCAACACGGCAGGCAGAAGGCTGCCAGGAGAACACATGGTCCAGAATCTTCTTCAGCTGTTAACAAGAGTCCCACGGAAATAAGGGTCCTAAATTGCGGGGAGTCCAGACACCTCACAGCCTTTCATGCCGGGAGCCTTCCCCGTTAACGTCCGTTGTGAATATCTTGGGTGGGTCAGTGAAGTACGGATTCTTTTGCAGTGTGTTTAAGTATGGAATTCTTCCTTTTCTCCTCACTGTCCTTCAGGAGGGCTGGTCCACAGAACTCACTGGAAACTACTGCTAATGTTGACAGCTGCAAGGAACTTCTCAGGGTCTAATACTATATCCCAGGGCACGAGTCTCAAGTAGGACGTGCAGACTTCCCAGATGGTGGCTGGGGAAGCTATTTTTAAATTAGTGGAGCTATTGGCACATGTCAGGACCCACCACACAAGTGGTTGCCTGTTTCAACCCTGATAATGTACTCCCCTGGGACACAGTCACGATGCCACACATCTACGAGTGACAGCAATGATTTCAGGCATGATGACATAGGAGAGGCAATGCAGAAAATAGACATTTTAACTGTGTCATTTAGGGTTTAGGAATTGCAAATAGTAGCAATCCCTTTTGTCCCTTTGCCCTCCAATATACGATGATTTTCTTGAGAGCAGGCCCACCCAGGTTGTCCCTAGTTCTTGCCCTGGGCTCTAATACAGAGTCTGGCACATTTTTGCACTCAATGAATAGTTGAATGAATCAGTAATTCAACGACCACCAAATGTGGGCATTCTGGTCAGTTTTCATATTTCTCCCTCCCTCTCTACAATTCCAACCCCCTTTTTCACAGATGATCATAGGAATCTGCAGATATAGGAATCAGAGAGGACATCTAGTTAGTTGTTTCTCCCCAGCCTGAAAGCTACCTACATTAGGTAGATTATTAGCATTCTTGTCTTTAAAAACTCCAGTAAGGGGCTTCAGGGTATCCTTAGCATTCTGTTCCAAAGCTGCATAATACTCATGGCTAAGAAAATTATCTTCAATCACACCTTCTGTCTTGTGCAACTGTCTAAAAGGCACTTGAGGGATGGTGACCATTTCCCTGGAAGTGTAAAGTTCAACAGTACTTTCCCCTAATCATTTTGTCAAAACCACCAAAGAACAAGACTTTTCTTGCTGCATCATTAGATGAAGAACATTCTCTGGAATCTTATTCCCATTCTCACCTTAAAATACACACACACACACACACACACACACATCTGTATGCATGTGTGTGTGTTTATATGTGTGTGCAAATGTATTAATATCATCTGCCTACTCATATAGGTTCAAGGCTTTAGTCATTTTCATGTCCTCCTTCTCTTGACCTTTGTTCATTTAATTAGCCACTGAAGTTGATCCATACTGTTCCTGAAATGACACTCACATCCTTTGGGTCCTCTCCAGATTTCTACTATTAGTTCTAGCCTTCCTTCTCTTTCATTTAGACTGTACAGTAGGCTCTAAACTAGTAGAGAGGTATTTCCAAACTCCCTATCCAGTATTCCTTATCTATAGTCCTTTATAACTGCTAAAATGTTATCAAACATACAGAGGGTGCCAAAAAAATGTATAAACATTTTAAGAAAGGAAAAAACCGTATTAATATATACCGATAACAAAAGATGAATACAAGTCATGTTTGACTTCTGCAGTTACAAGAGATGCTCAAAGTGGTTCCATCAGCATCCAGACACTTCTGATTATGGTGAACTGCTGCTTGAGCAACGCTGACCAAAGTGTTAACATCGCTTAAAATATGTATACAGTTTTTTTGCACCCTCTAATATTATTTAATGCTTATGACAATTCTGTAAACCATGCACTATGGCCTCTGTGTAGAGATGAGGTCACTGTGAATGGTAAACAATTAGCTCAGTGTCCTACAGGTAGCAATTTAGTTATCAACAAATCATGCTTCCCCCACCACATTTTTTTCACCATGGACATTAGATATTTTTAAAAACATATTTATAAAGATTTTTTTTAAAATGTAGCTAATATATAACATTATATTACTTTCAGGTGTATACCATAGTTATTCAACATTTATAGACCTAAAGAAGTGATCACCATGATAAGTCCAGCAACCATCTGACACAGTACCACGCTATCACAATATTGACTCTATTCCCCATGCGGTACATTACATCCCTGTGACTTATTTGTTTTATACCTGGAAATTGGAACCTCTTAATTCGCTTCACCTTTCCCTGCCTTTCTTAATTTTGCAGTTACAGTTCACATTCAATATTATTTTATATTAATTTCAGGTGTATAGCATAGTATTTACACATTTATATAATTTAAGAAGTGATCCTCCTGACTAGTCTAGTACCCACCTGGCACTATGCATGGTTATTACCATATTATTGACTATATTCTCTATGCTTTACTTTACATCCCCATGACTATTTTGTAACTACCAATTTGTACTTGTCAATCCCTTCACCTTTTTTATCCTGCCCCCAACCCCCTTCCATCTATCACCCCGATAAATCTAGTACCCATCTGACACCATACATAATTACTATAATATTATTGCCTATATTCCTTATGCTATACCCTAGATCCCCATAACTACTTTGTAATAGCCAATTTGTACTTCTCAATCCCTTGACCATTTTTTACCCACCCCCCAATCCCCTCCCATCTGGCAACCATCAAAATGTTCTCTGTATCTATGAGTTATTTCTGTTTTGTTGTTTATTTTGTTCTTTAGATTCCACATAAGCGAAATCTAAAAACATATTCTTAAAAAATAAATTTTGAAAGACTGCTCAATGGGAACTTAGGTGGGAAAAGACAAAATTTGTCTTTATATATCATTAATAAAGCTATTAGCCACTAAACTCTCAAAATCAGGATTTACCGATCAAAATTAAATACATTCTACTTAAAACCAGTGAATTTACACTATGGAAAAATGATGAGATACTTTTTTTGTGAGTTCCTAAGGGCATGTGAAAAGCAATATATTACCATGAAAGGATTCCGATATTCCCTGTTAGGATTTAGGGATCTTGCCAAGTAAAACTATTTGCTGGGTGCATACATTGTATTTCTCCATGCTTTTCTCCCAGCGTAGGATGACTCTTTCCAGTATCCCCAACCTGCCAAAACCTGCCCAGCCTCCAAGCCTCAGCTTATAGGCAGGCCACTCCTCTCTCTTACCCCCAACCTTCTCTGCCACTCTCGGTTGTTGTTTGTAACTCTGTTAGGGTGTTCATCAGATTGTAGCCTATACCATGGTTGTCTAGGTACATGATCTCCACCCTTAGAGAGTCGTTCATACATTCACTGATTTAACAAATAACCTTTCAGTGTTGCTACCATTCCAAGCCTATTCTGGGCTCTGAAAACAGAAAGAGTAATAAGAAAACTTCTGCCTAAAGAGTGCAATCTTGTGTAAGCCACCTGCTGTCTTTGCTGTGTCACATATCTCGATGAATAGTGCTGCTGCAGCCGATCCAGCATGTCCGACTTCAGGCTCCACTTTACAGAGTGCTGTTTACTCTTCTACCTCTCCAGTGTAGCCTGAGACTGTAAATCCATCAGAAAGAAATCTTGCATTTCATCCTTGTATTAAGCATCTAATAGCCGACTGCACTTCAAACAGAGTGGTTCTTCTATTGAGAAAGAGGTATCCTTTACATGAGTCTAGCATTCCATTAACCGATGAAAGAAAGTGTTGTTTAAACATGCCTTTTCTCCCTGAATTCTTCCCTTAATTAATTATGTAGCTCAGAGTAGCAAAGGTAGTAGAGAAATCTGTCACAGCTAGAGTTCTTTTTCCACTAATGAACTAATTAGAGCTTATTTGTCATACTTATATATGAGAAGGAGTTAATTTTACAAAGTGTCCTGAGTTCAGTAGTGACAAGAAGTCCATGGCATCCTTAAACAATTCGGAACAATTGTTTGAGTGCTTTGGTGCTAATTATAATTGTAATTGTCAGTTCATCATTTATATAACAAACCCTTCTAAGGGCCTCTTTCCACAACCAGTGTAAACTAATACACTAAGGAAAACAAAGAAATCTAAGGGCACAAAGGCAAAACAACTTTCAGAACTTAGAGTAGACCCTGGAAATTACAGACTCCACCATTATTTTATGTCTCAACCAATTCTTTCAAACCAGGATTTGAGATGTTCTCAAGTAAGTACGTAAATTGCAAACAAAAATACGAAATTGAGGCCATGGAAAGAAGTAGAAAGAAAATGTACAGTATTACATTTGATGGAACTAAACAAGTATAACTTGGGAGCTTCCTGTTGGCCAAGGCAAAAAGAGAATAATGACTGAGTTCTCCTCAACAGAATGGACCACATATGTGTTTTCTCCTTGGCTGAACTGCTCCATTGAAGATTGGATGGTAGCTTATTCATTTTCGCTTCCCAGTTTGTTAAACTGCATTTCCCTTTCCAAGTAGCGGTCTGGGCACCATTAAATTTTACTAAGTTTCCTCTGTAATTGAAGACAGTATTGTGTTAATAGCTTATAACTGGGATGCCTGCCTTCCCTCCTGGCCCCCTGTAATCCATTCTTCGGAGAAAAGTTGGAGTGATGCCTCGTGAATGTAAATCAAAGCATGTCTTTCCCATGCCTGCTATCCCCCCAAGGCTTTCCATCACAGTTAGCGTAAATTCCAGACTCCTGTACTCTGACACCCATGGACCTACACGATCTGGTCAATGCCTCAGCTCTCCCCTCCCTTCCCCATGCTCAACTCTGAAGCAGTGTGGTCATCTGTATCTGAAACACACCAAGCTCTTTTCTTCCTCTTGATCTTAGCTTTTGCTGTTCCCTCTTCCTGGAAACCTCTTTCCCCTGATTTTCACATACCTGCGTCTTCATTCATTCAGATTTCAGGCCAATATTAAATTCTCAGGTAGCACTTTCCTGACCATCACAGAACCAGTCTGTATCACTTTTTACCACATTACCAGGTCATATTTTCTTCAGCACACTTACCATCTGAAGTGACCTTGGTCCCTATCTGTGTTTGTCTGTGTCATCACACTAGAGCGTAAACTCACAAGAGAAGAGTCCTGGGCATGTTGCTTCCCTCTCCATCCCCAGAGTGCAGAGCCATGAACGACACATGGTGTGATAAATGCATCAATAAAGGAAAGACAGTATACTATAAACTGAATTTATAATATGACATGAAAGAGAAGTGTAAATGTAGTTAATTCCCTTCCCAAACTACCTGGTTATGGTCCAAATTGGTGTATACATCTAATGCAGGGCTCAGCAAACTTTTCTGTGAAGAGCCAGAAAGTAAATATTTTAGGCTTTGTGGGACATACAATCTCTATCTCAACTACTCGACGCTGTGGTGACAGCACAAAAGCCACCATACATAATATGTAAACAAATGGGTGTGGCTGTGCTCTCATAAAACTATATTTACAAAAATAGGCATCTATTGAATTTGCCCTGTAGGCCATAGTTTACCAACTGTTGATATAATGTGTAGATCACAATTAGTATCAGAGAAATAATAGTTGCTGTTAAAAGTAAAACCAAACAGAAAAAATTCAATGTTAAAAAAATCCAGAAATACTAGAGTAAAAATCTTATGTCTAGAAAAAAAAACTTAAACCAAGAAATACGTGAATCCATGACAACAATAATAAAAGAAAGACCAAGTAGTAACAATGCCAATGGCCACGTCATCGTTTAGGCCACACTCACGGGCTTCACCCCGTGATTGAGAAGAGATGACCCTCTTTCTAGAAGATGCTGATGAGATCACACTTGGAAAAATGTAGACAGGTCCAGGCACTTCATTAAAGAGAAAAATGGAAAAAAATGTCCAAAAAAGATTGGGAAGCATTCACAGTCACTGGCGTACATTCAGAGGCATGTGGCCAGAAGGAAGGCTGGGGAAGCTAATGGGTGGAGAATGATTAAGAAAGCCCCAAGATATGTAAACAGGTGGGATAAATGAAGGCTACAGAGGACATGCAAAAGTGGTTATGTAAGAATATAGCAAATACTGTAGAAAGAAGAGGTATATGCTGTTCATCTAGCTGGAGATTTGAAACATGAAATAGAATGAAATTTGGAAAACACATATTGAAGCCAAATTTTCCTATCAGGGTTGAGAATAAAACTATTCTCTTAAAAGTCTCTTCCAGTGATTCAGAAAATGTTTCCAAGAATGTATTTACATGTATTTAACACTTGACAGTTTTCACAGTACATTTGGACACTTCATTCTCATTTGATCATTGAGGCAGGCAAGAAAAATTTTATTATCCCCATTTTGTAGATTAGATGGAGGTTCAGAGAAGTTAGTTATTTATTAGCTAGGAAGTGGTGATAAAAATCCATGCTTTGGAGATCTAAATGGAAATTATTCAAGTTCTGATCTGGCCATTTACTAATTTAAGAAAGAACTTTCTCTAAACATTTACGTCATCATGGACTCAAAGAATGTTACACTTGGAGAATTTCTGGCTGGATGTGAGATTTACCTGGAGTGATTTTTCTTTAAATGTAGCAATGCTTGGGCATTACCCCAGATCAATTAAATAAAATTTTCTGGTAGTGGGATTCAGACACCAGTGATTTAAAAATATTCCAAGGCATCACCAAAGTTAAGGATCACTGATCTAGTACAGAGGTCAACAGACGTTCTCTGTAAAGGCCAGATAGTAAATATTTGAGGCTCTGCTAGCCATATGGTCTCTGTCACAGCTACTCAACTTGGCTGTTGCACAGTGAAAGCAGCCATACACAATATATCAACAAATGGGCATGACTGTATTCAAAGAAAAACTTTACCTACGAAAACAGGTGATGGGCCTGATTTGGCCCAAGGGCCAGGATTTGTCAACCCCTGATCTAGTAGAATCTTTTTGTGGGAGAGAGGCTGAGAGACATTACATATTTGGCCCTAGGCCTCATTGTTCATCAGTGACAAACTCCAGACTCAGGTTCTGCTCTTCTGCCCACTGGCCTGAGATGGTCCAACTACCAGCTCTCTCTTGAACTCTCAAACCATGACTCTGGACATGCTATGCTTCTCTTTTCAGAAGCTTAAAATATTATTCTCAGAATAACATATCAATCATTTAGTGGGAAGAGGGCTGCCTTCACACATAGAGAGTTGTGGTTTTGAGTCCCAGCTCTTCCACTTATTAGCTGTAGATCCTCTGGCACTTCTCTCAAATCCTGAGTCTGAGTTATAACCCAGGGATGAGATTCCCCACAGAGAATGTCTGTGTAGAGGAAATGAGGACTAAATGATCTGACACCATGCTTGGCACATAGTAAGTGCTCAATAAACATTGATTCCACAACCTTTACTATTTTAAGATTCTTTTTTTTACACTTCACGTGGAAAAAAATTTGCAAACACTAGAAAATTAGGAAAAGTTAAGCTTTTCACCAAAATTTAGTCTCACCATCAGAGAGAGGAGCAGGGACATATTGAAAAGGGAATGGGAAGAAAGGCAACGGAAGTATGTAAAAAAGTGCCCCAGAGATTCTGATGGTCATGGTCCTGTCTAAACTCACCACCAGCTGAGAATCACTAGCCTAAATTTTGAATACTTTCCCACCATCACGGAAGTTGAGACGAGATGAAGTGTGTGCAAATTATTTTTCATTCAGAGATACAATAAATGGAGTGTGGGTTTGTTCACTCCATCATCCTAAACTTGGTTGCTTGAATATTAACCTAAATCTCACAGTTCATTATTTTCCATTGAATATAAGGCACGGGGTTAGTCAAATTGTGAATTCTAGATTTAGCTGACATGATTGATCTATACTGAAAGCATTAGTGAATTTACTGACTTTTCAAAATATTTCACCGTGACCATCAAGCTACCTATTTTCCCCCATAGTTTAGACGATTTGTCATATATTCTAAAATACTGGGATGGTCTGTTAGCAGGAATTCTTAGTTGACTATACAACACGCATTCCCTTTACTCCTTGCTAAAGCATCCCTATTTCATCCAAACATACCTTGCTCCCACGCCATCATGGGTTTCATGTTAGGGAGGCTGAAACTATTTTCAGCTCCACCCGTGGACCTGATTGATTTGGGATAATATATTAACCCTCTCACCAGTGACTGGATAGAGAATAGGTATGTGATCTTATTATAGCCAATGAGAGATGAGAGAAAGTCAGGTAGGGGATTCTGGGAAAGGTTGCCTTCTGCGAGAGCAACAGGAAACTGTCTCTCCTCTCTCTTTGGAAAGCTACCTATTTTGTGTCTGTAGGTGATGCCTGGAACCTCTGCTGCCATATTGCCTGAAGTTAAACCTATCATAAAGATGACCCAGGCAAGTGGTGTTGAGAACCTGAATTCTTGACATCATTAAGTCATAGAATCAACCAACCTGAACATGCTCTATCTATGAATGTTTCTTTGTGTGAGTTAATACCTCTGTTTATGGTTTAAGTCAGCTTGATTGAGAAAGTCTTAATTCTGAATGCAGGCTATTGAAGCCTTTTATCTGACACTACTTCCTCAATGCATTTCTCTCCCATCTCTTCTAAAATCAGTTTTCAAATTAATCTTTCAAATTATGAAAAAAAAAGCATAGAGTAGCTGCACTGCTACGTTTCGTAACATGATGCTTCAAAACAAAAGCAAATAGTCTGGCATTTTCAAGATTTTAGAAGAGAAATGTCCTTTATTAACAAATTTCTGCAGGCAAACCTGAAGGCTGGATGGCAATAAACCCAGAGACAATATCCACTAATCCTTAGGGAAAGCAATGTCTTTGGAGCTCAGACCACTAGAATGCACACATATTTGCCAATCTTGTACACAATTCAAGGAATTTTCTCTTTAATCCATCACTTCTAATTACAATCAAATGTTCATGAGAACAACCAAACAAATGAGAATAACTTGAAAATACAGTTGCAAAATAATATAGGGTATAAATTATTTCTCTCATCTCTGTGTTTGGACTTCCTGTACTTATTCATCCCACAATTATTTACTGAGCTCCTACTATGTGGTAGGTGTACGGAATATAAAAATAAAAAGGGAATCATCAATCCCTTAAGGGGAATCAGAGGCTATCAGCACTGTCCAACAGAACTTTCTAGAATGGTGAAAATGTTCCATATCTGTACTGTCCAATACAGTAACCATTAGCCACCTGTGGTTAATGAGTACTTGAAATGTGGCTCTTGCAACTTAGGGATAGAATTCTTAATTTAATTTTAATTAATTTGAACTTATATAGCCACATGTACCTAGTGGCTACCATATTGGACAGCACAAGTCTAGATGGTAAAGCAGACAAAAAAACCAAAGGTGATTGACATGCTGAGATCAATACCACAAGAAAAAAAAAGATGGATATGGCCCTACAAAGTAGGACTCCAGGTGAGCACCAAATCATTCAGCCTGGGGCTAGAAGGCAGGATAAGAAAATACACTTAAAAAAGTTGACCCTTGACTTGAGTCCTAAAGAACAAAGAGAAGTTAATCACTAAGTCCACTTTCTGTTTCTCTGATATTAAAAAATTGTGTTAGAATATTCTACTTTGTCATGAAATTAACACATTCCATTTTATCAATCTAACCACCTCTCGTTCACTAGTTTACTTCATGTATTTATTTCCTTGCATCAAGCATATTCATTATATACACACTTTAGAGCTTTCCTGAATCACTCACTCTACATTTGATCCAGAGGGATTTATACTAAACATTTTTCTGTTAAATATGTAATACAAAAACACCCACATGCCAGTTTGAATTGGATATCTGCTAATTTGCTGCTGAGTGCAAACTACCAAAATAATTTTATTTGATCTTATTCTATGAGTGTTTTTCTCTCCCATCTATTCTAAAGATTGGTTTTCAAATTACTGTTCAAAATACATATTTGACAAAATTATACCTCTAGTGATATAAACAGCAAGTGTGTGGAAATTCCTTTTTCTTTCTGTCACTTAAAGTTCAAAGACATAGTCTTTTCTGACTCTCGAGCTCTTTCTGAAGCCATGAGGCTCACTTGCCTCCTGGATTAGCACAGAGTGCCAATGTCTGTGAATTGATTCCAGGTCCAATCATGCCCTCCATGTTCCCTAAACACAACCTTCTGTCTGTTCCCAAGGAGAGGATCTGGGAACATCTGAGTTTGTGAGTTCAGTGGGCTTTAGAAGACGAATAGGTGCAGAATGCAGAGGACAGATGGGGGTAGCGGTACTGCTGCCTGATGTGCAGAATCACTGCGAGACCCTGACAACAAGGAAATGGAGTGTTAATACGTGCTGGAACTCAGGAGATAGTAGCAGGAACGGAAAAGCCTGAGGCAGAAGTGAGGAGACATAGAACTGGTGGCTTAAACTTACATTGAACACTGGAGGGACAGGGAGGGCCATGGCTTTAAAGTAGGCGACTGGACAGATGGTGTAAAATGTGGAGGAAGGGACTGCTTCATTTGGGGGTGGGATTCTGTTGGATTTTAGGAGCAGTGGGCTGTGGGAAATGCACATCTGGAGGCCAGTGATACAGAATTCGGAGACATCACTGAGAGGAGTGACAGAGATGAGGAGAGGGAAGTAAGGTACAACTTAGGGAGCAAGCACATAGATGAACTGATGCTCTTGCAGGTTTCCAGGTTGTTGAAAAGGCGCACGAGACCCCTGATGAAGGAATTAAATGAGACAAGTGGAGCAGGAGGGAACCTGGGATGGAGGTGCGTGAGGAACCACAGGTCCGTAATTCCCACTGAACAATCGGCAATAAGTTCTAAGAGTGCCTTACTCCAGGAGAGAAAGCATAATGCAATGGTTGAGACCTCTGTTGCCATTGAACCTGTTTTGGAATCCTGACTCTGCCACTTCCTGGCTGTGTGACCTTTGGCAAATCGCATTGTCTTTCTGTGCTAGTTTCCTTCTCTTTCAAATAGCAATAGCAACAGTGCCTTGCGTGTGCCATTATAAGGATTAAGTGAGTTAACAGCTGTAACATAGGTAATACACGGAAAAGGGGGAAGAAGGCAGATGCTCATGGAGAACTGGAGATCTTCACGACTGCACGACTGAGAGTGACGGTGGCGGTAGGGACAGGCATCGGAGGTAAGGTGGAGATGGAGGCCCACGAAGTGCTGGAGGTTGAGGAACTGGCAGACGAGCATGTTGGGAATGTTCTCAACATGAATGTTAAAGTAAAGGAGAGTGAAGATAAGAGAGTAGAAGGAAGATTGTCAGTCTTCCTTGTAGAAGACTGTTGGCACTCAAATTTTCAACATCAACATATATTATTGATCAAAGAGGCCCGCCTCTGTGGTCAACAGTTTATATACCTTTACCTCATCTTCTGCTCACAACAATTCTGCAGTCAATGTTTTCCTCCTCTTTAGAAAAGAGAACTTGGCACTCAAGTGTTTTATGTACAATGCCAAAGCTGCCACACACTGGACCTCAGAAAGGGGCCCTTAGAAGCTGGATTCATCTAACTGCAGCTATGATTGGGGAACAGGAGAGCACAGGCAATAGGCTGGACCTCTAGGGTGGAGGAACTGTGGAGCAAAGATAGTGATGGCGCCGGGAAGGCAAGGAAGAAAGAGGAAGAGGCAATCCTGCAAGGCTGAAGGAGAGTCAACACTGCTTTCTGTATTCCCCCAAATTAAAAGAGGACCAAATGGTTCACATCACATTTTTCTGTTATTGCAGTTATTCGCTGAACTGACAAAGCCTTTTGCTCTTCACTTTTTTTGGAGGAGAGCATAATCATTCAGGTTGGGTTGAGTGTCTGATGAGGTTTTACGTAGTCTTATTTCCTAGTCTGAAAACATATTCCCCATGTAACAGTTCCATATTCTTTTTGGAATGTGTAGGTTGATATCCCCCTTCTCCCTCCTAGCAAGCTGTCTTCTATGATATATACCATTTCATCCCTTTAGCTATTGGGAAATGCATTTCTGGACACCAGTCTCTTGGCAATTGATGCATCATTTTTCCATTAAAGAGAGTACTCATGCATTCACCAAGAATTGCAGGTTTAAAGGCTTGGTAATGATCTCTGGTTGCTTGTCAAGCAGAATTTCTATGTGAACATGAAAATACAACGTTAATATGATTTGCAACCTTTCCACTGGGTTCCTAATTTCCTCCACAAAACAGTGATTTTTCTCCATGCTTAAAATCCATGACAGGTGCTTACTGCCTTTGCTCTTCTTCTAAGACTGACATAGGAAAAAGTTAAAAGTGTTCTAAATGAGTAATCCCCCTACTCCACAATCTTTTAACTCTGATTTATTCCTAAACTGAAGGTATTCATCACTAGTTGAGCTAAAATAAACTAACTCTTATGACATATAATTAAATTATTGGCAGAAATAAAATCTAAAATTCCTCCAGAGTACTTCACATAAACATCAGCAGAATAATTGAGTTGAGGTAAAATATTTTGCTGAAAGGCCAAAAAGAAAAAAAGAAAAAAAGCCACCTGAAGGAATTTGTTTCCCTAATCTCTGACAATGTTTAATTTTCTTTTCATGATAATTACAGAAAAAAATTTCACTTGTGTGTAAAATCGTCTTTTCTTTCAATTCTTCTTTGCCTCCCTTCCTTTTCCACATCTTTACCAGAAACAGGAAATAAAAACATTTGGAAAATGTTTAAACTCTTAGCTAAATGATAGCCTCTCAAGAGCTGGTTAAAAGTAATTATGCATTTACCCAGTAGTCACAGCTTCAAGAAAGGGGGAGTGTTCTATTTCCATTCTGCCCATCTGATTTTCCTTTTAGTTGGCCCAAGAACATTCAATTATCCCAAAAACTTTGTTATGAGGGCACATTAATTTGGGAGAACAGCGATTTCTGAACTCCCAATTAAATAGCATTGAGGAATGCCCGAGTGTGTATATACGCACATGCACGCTCCTGCATCTGCGCTCCACTGAATCACTCTGCACTTTCGCCTATTCAAGAACTTGTAAGGATGACTTCAGCTCTGTCTTGCTTGGGAGTTTCTCCTGTATTTCTGTCACGTGATATTCCAAAATGATATGGTCATTTCGGAAGCCAGAATTGCAGTGTCCACACCACATGGAAAATTTTTAAGCCAAGGTTTTCAGGGTTCACCACAAAATGAACAACAAGTCAATACAACAGTGGTTCATGAGGCAATAAATTTTTTCTTTAAGATTTTGTGGTATCATTTTCATATTTATTTCTAAGTTTTAAAAATTCTCTTAAACACCTTTTCCCCTTTTCTGTGGAGCAGCAATTTTTAAATTATCTGGTGGCTTAATAAACTCCTCTTATTTTTCTCACACTCCCTTCGATTGTGCCAGTATTTTTCAGGCCACTCTCCTTTCTGGATGCAGAAAGAAAAGAAACGTTGCAGTTGGATTAGGAAAATCTGGACTCAACCACAACTCTGGAGTTGGATTAGGAAAATCTGGAATCAACCACTGCCATTTATTAGCCACATGGACGTTGGCTGGTCCTGCAGTCCCCCTGAGCCCAGTGGGCTTACGTGTAAAACAATGACATAAACACCAACTGCGCAAGTGGAGGATTAAAAAAAATGGTAGTTTATGGAAAAGCTTTTTTTTTTTTTAATTTATTGGGGTGACAATTGTTCATAAAATTACAAAGATTTCAGGTGTACAATTCTGTATTACATCATCTATAAATCCCATTGTGTGTTCACCACCCAGAGTCAGTTCTTCTTCCATCACCATATATTTGATCCCCCTTACCCTCATCTCCACCCCCCACCCCCCTTATCCTCGGATAACCACTAAACTATTGTCTGTGTCTATGAGTTTCTGTTTCTCATTTGTTTGTCTTGTTCTTTTGTTGTTTTTGGTTTATATACCACATATCGGTGAAATCATATGGTTCTCTGCTTTTTCTGTCTGACTTATTTCAGTTAGCATTATACTCTCAAGATCCATCCATGTTGTCACAAATGTTCCTATATCATCTTTTCTTACTGCCGAATAATATTCCATTGTGTATATATACCACAACTTCTTTATCCATTCATCTATCGAAGGACATATTGGTTGTTTCCATGTCTTGGCCACCGTAAACAAAGCTGCAATGAACATTGGAGCACACGTGTCTTTATGTGTACATGTTTTCAGATTTTTTGGGTAGATACCCAGGAGAGGGATTGCTGGGTCATATGGTAATTCTATTCTTAATTTTTTGAGGAAACTCCACACTGCCTTCCATAACGGCTGCACCAGTCTGCGTTCCCACCAACAGTGTATGAGGGTTCCTTTTTCTCCACAGCGTCTCCAACACTTGTTACTATTTGTCTTGTTGATGATAGCCATTCTGATTGGGGTGAGGTGATATCTCATTGTGGTTTTTATTTGCATTTCTCTGATGATTAGTGATGTTGAGCATGTTTTCATATGTCTATTTGCCATTTGTATGTCCTCTTTGGAGAAATGTCTCTTCAGGTCCTCTGTCCATTTTTCAATTGGGTTGTTTGGTTTTTTGTTGTTGAGTTTCATGAGTTCCTTGTATATTTTGGATATTAGCCCCTTATCGGAGGCACTGTTTGCAAAAATCTTCTCCCATTCAGTTGGTTGCCTCTTTATTTTGTCGATGGTTTCTTTTGCTGTGCAGAAGCTTTGAAGTTTCATACAGTCCCATTCGTTTATTCTAGCTTTTACTTCCATTGCCTTTGGAGTCAAATTCATAAAATGCTCTTTGAACCCAAGGTCCATAAGTTTAGTACCTATGTTTTCTTCTATGCAGTTTATTGTGTCAGGTCTTATGCTTAAGTCTTTGATCCATTTTGAATTAATTTTGGTACATGGTGACAGATAGCAGTCCAGTTTCATTTGTTTACACGTGGCTTTCCAATTCTTCCAGCACCATTTATTGAAGAGGCTGTCTTTTCTCCATTGTATGTTTTTTGCTTCTTTGTCAAAAATTATCTGTCCATATTTATGTGGTTTTATTTCTGGATCCTCAATTCTATTCCATTGGTCTATGTGTCTGTTTTTCTGCCAATACCATGCTGTTTTGATTATTGTAGCCCTGTAGTACAAGCTAAAGTCAGGGAGTGTGATACCTCCAGTATTGTTCTTTTTTCTTAAGATTGCTTTGGCTATTTGGGGTCCTTTGTGGTTCCAAACAAATCTGATGATTTTTTGTTCTATTTCTTTAAAAGATGCCATTGGGATTTTGATGGGGATTGCATTAAATCTGTATTTTGCTTTGGGCAATATGGCCATTTTAACTATGTTGATTCTTCCAATCCATGAGCATGGAATGTCTTTCCATTTCATTGTGTCTTCTTCAATTGCTTTTAAAAATGTCTTAAAGTTTTCAACATATAGGTCTTTCATATCCTTGGTTAAGTTTATTCCTAGGTATTTTATTCTTTTTGCTGCAATTGCAAAAGGAATTGTTTTTTGTATTTCTTTTTCTGAGATTTCATTGTTAGTATATAGAAATGCAATGGACTTTTGTATGTTGATTTTGTAGCCGGCAACTTTACCGTATTCGTTGATTGTTTCCAATAGCTTTTTCGTGGAGTCTTTGGGGTTTTCTATATATAGCATTATGTCATCTGCAAAGAGTGACAATTTAACTTCTTCATTCCCAATTTGGATGCCTTTTGTTTCTTTCTCTTGCCTGATTGCTCTGGCAAGGATTTCCAACACTATGTTGAAAAGCAGAGGTGATAGGGGACAGCCCTGTCGTGTTCCTGAACATAGAGCAAAGGGCTTCAGTTTTTCACCATTAATTATGAGATTAGCTGAGGGTTTGTCATATATGGCCTTTATTATGTTAAGGTATTTTCCTTCTATACCTATTTTATTAAGTGTTTTAATCATAAATGGATGTTGTATCTTGTCAAATGCTTTTTCTGCATCAATTGATATAATCATATGATTTTTGTCCTTTATTTTGTTTATGTGATGTACCACATTGATGGATTTGCGGATGTTGAACCATCCTTGTGCCCTGGGGATGAACTCCACTTGGTCGTGATGCATAATCTTTTTAATGCATTGTTGTATTCGATTTGCCAGAATTTTGTTTAGGATTTTTGCATCTGTATTCATCAGAGATATTTGTCTGTAGTTTTCTTTTTTTGTGTTGTCCTTACCAGGTTTTGGTATCAGGGTAATGTTGACCTCATAAAATGAGTTAGGGAGTACTGTCTCTTCTTCAATTTTTTGGTTGAGTTTGAGCAGGATTGGTATTAGATCCTCTTTGAAGGTTTGGTAGAATTCACTAGTGAAGGTCCCGGACTTTTGCTTTTGGGAAGGTTTTGGATGACTGATTCAATTTCGTTACTGGTGATCGGTCTGTTTAGATTTTCCAGTTCTTCATGGTTCAGCCTAGGAAGGCTATATGTTTCTAAGAACTTGTCCATTTCTTCTAGGTTATTGAATTTGGTGGCATATAGTCCTTCATAGTATTTTTGGAATGATCCTGTGTATTTCTGTGGTGTCCGTGATAACTTCCCCCTTTCCATTTCTGATTGTTAATTATTGTCTTCTCTCTTTTTATCTCAGTGAGTCCAGCCAAGGGTTTGTCAATTTTGTTAATCTTTTCAAAGAACCAGCTCTTTGTCACATTAATTTTTTCTATTGTCTTTGTTCTCTATTTCATTTAGTTCTGCTCTGATTTTTGTTACTTCCTTTCTTTTGCTGACCTTGGGTTTCACTTGTTCTTCTCATTCTAGTTCTTTAAGGTGTAACATGAGGTTATTTATTTGGGATTTTTTTTTGTTTGTTTCTTGAGATAGGCCTGTAATGATATAAATTTCCCTCTGAAAACTGCTTTTGCTGCATCCCCAAAATTTTGGTAGGATGTATTTTCATTGTCATTTGTTTCTATGTATATTTTGATCTCTCCTGTAATTTCTTCTTTGACCCGGTAATTCTTTAAATGTATGTTGTTTAATCTCCAGGTATTTGTGTTTTTTTCTTCTTTCTTTTTGCAGTTGACATCCAATTTCAAAGCCTTGTGATCAGAGAATATGCTTGGTATGATGTCAATCTTCTTAAATTTGCTGAAGCTGATTTTATGTCCCAATATATGGTCTATCCTTGAGAACGTTCCATGTACACTAGAAAAGAATGTATAGTCTGATGTTTTAGGATGAAGTGCTCTATATATGTCAATTATGTCCATTTCATCTAATGTGTCATTTAGGGCTGCTCTTTCGTTATTTATTTTCTGTTTGGATGATCTATCCATAGCTGTCAATGATGCATTTAAGTCCTCTAGTATAATTGTGTTTTGGTCAATTTCTCTCTTTAGTTCTGTTAGTAGTTGCTTGGTGTATTTCGGTGCTCCCTCGTTGGGGGCATAAATATTGATGACTGTTATGTCTTCTTGTTGTATAGTCCCCTTTACCATTATGAAATGTCCATCTTTGTCTCTTGTTACCTTTTTCACCCTGAAGTCTGTTTCATCTGATATCAGTATGACTACACCTGATTTTCTCTGGATACCAGTTGCTTGGAGTGTCAATTTCCACCCTTTCACTTTGAGTCTATGCTTGTCCTTGTAGCTGAGATGTGTCTCTTGGAGACAGCATATGGTTAGGTTTAGTTTTTTGATCCAATCTGCTACTCTGTGCCTTTTTATTGGTGAGTTCAGTCCATTTACATTTAGGGTGATTATTGATATGTGAGGATTTCCTGTCATTCTATCTTGAGTTTTCTGGTTAAGGCTCTGTCTCCATTGTTTCTTTGCCTTTTTGTTGTTGTCTATTATTTCTGTGTGGTGATATTCTATGATGTTTCCCTCTGTTTCTTCTTTTATTACAGTATATATTTCAGTTCTGGAATTATCTTGAGTGGTTACCCTTAAGTTTATGTAAAAGAAAGTTTGATATTTAGAGTATTCCATTTTCTTCAGCACGCTTACTTTCTCCATTCCCATATTCCGGTTCAGGCATTTACTCTCCCCCTTTTTATGTTTTGGTTGCCACAAATTGTCCCTGTTGATGGTAGTCGAATAGCCTCCTTTAGTATTTCTTGTAGTGCAGGTCGTATATTAGAAAATTCCCTCAGCTTCTGTATGTCTTGAAAGGTCTTTATTCCTCCTTCATATCTAAAGGATATCTTTGCTGGATATATTATTCTTGGCTCATAATTTCTCTTTCAATAGTTTGAATATTTGGTTCCACTCCCTCCTGGCTTGTAGAGTTACTGCTGAAAAATCTGATGATAATCTAATGGGCTTTCCTTTGTAGATTACCATCTTCTTTTCCCTGGCTGCCTTGAGGATTCTTTCTTTGTCATTGATTTTAGACAGCTTCAATACAATGTGCCTTGGAGAAGGCCCGTGGGGATTGAGGTAATTAGGTGTTCTATTTGCTTCTTGGATTCGAGGATCCAGTTCTTTCCACAAGTTTGGGAAGGTCTCTTCGACAATTTGCTTGAATATACTCTCTGTTCCCCTCTCTCTTTCTTCTCCTTCTGGTATGCCCATTATTCTTATATTGCTCTTTCTGATGGAGTCAGAAAGTTCTTGTAGAGTTCCTTCATTTCTTTTAAGTCTTAAGTCTCTTTCTTCTTCCATCCGTGTCATTTCCAGGTTTCTATCTTCGATGTCACTGATTCTTTCCTCCATCTAGTCAACTCTACTACCTAAGCTGGTTATTTCATTCTTAATTTCTTCTATTGAGTTCTTAATCTCCAGAAATTCTATTTGGTTCTTTTTTAAAATTTCAATCTCTTTCGTAAAATGCTCATGTTGTTCTTTGATTGTGTTTCTGAGTTCATTAAACTGCTTTTCTGCGTTTTCTTGCATCTCGTTGAGTTTTTTCAGAACTGCAATCTTGAATTCTCTCTCATTTAAGTCACATATTTGCATATCTTTAAGTTCTTTTTCTGGAGACTTTTCACTTTCTTTCTGAGCTGTCTTGTTGCCTTGGTTATTCATGGCAATTACTGATTTATTATTTCTCTTCCTAGACATCTACAGGAGTGGCTTCTGCAACAGGTTGATAGGAAGAGGTCTTTCTTTTGTTTTCTAGTATTTGTTTGTAGAATGTTTTATTTTCTCTCTAACTGCAGCCTTGTTTTTCTCTCTCACATGGTAGTACTATGTTTTCTCTGCACTATTCCAGCTTGTCACACAATGGGGGGATTCCCTGGGAGATGGGCTTCTCCTCTGTTAATAGTTCGCCTGGGTCACAGGGCGCAGTGTCCGCGTGGGTATGCAGAGAGCTTCTGAAGTTCCAAAGCTCTTCCTGCACCAGATGCAGAGCCCGTATGTTTCAGCAGTTCTGTTTACTCCTGCAGAGTTCCGCCCATATAGGTGGGGCCAGGGGCGGGGTGAGTTGTGAGAGGTGGCCCAGAGCAATGGCAGCGACCACCACCACCGCTGGTCCTGTTTCCACAGCTCCCTCCCCTTTGCTGGAACCAGTTGGACTGTGAATCTGTGTCTGCAGTCCACAGTTCTGAGAACAGCAAATATTCTGTCCTTTTGATCTGACACTGCTACTCTTCTGCTTCTAGCACTGGGCAGGTGGGGGCGGGGTGATCTCTGGCAGGGTAAGGAGGGGGTGGCTAGTCTCAGTGCCTAAGGCTTCCATTCTCTGCTCGGCAGTGAGGGCTTAAACCTCCTTTTTCAGCCTTCTTCCCTCAGTGTTTTCTCCGAGGTCTCTGCTGTGAGCATTGGGTTCAGCCGTGTTATATGCTGTCCCCTCAGCCCTGTGGGCCATAAACAGAGCCCTAGCAGTCCGAGTTCTTCCCTTTCCTGCAGCTGCGGTAGTTCCGGGATGCAGCGAGCTCGGAGCACTGAGCTAGGTCTGCATCCTGCACCCGCGCGCCTTCGTCTCTGCACTCACTTCTCCCTTCCCTCCTGCCCCGTTTGCGCGATTCGCCCACCTTTACGTGAATTCAGTAGTGGGCGTCTTCGTCTTGTCTGTCTGCTGTGCAGGGAGTCTTTTGCGGAGTTATAGTTGTTCGATTAGTTGTAAATTCCAGGGGAGATTTACAGAGGCTCTCCTCACGCCACCATTTTGATGACATGTCCAGATGCATTTCTGTGATGGGGAATATTTGGCAAAAGAATGCATTGACCTTCTCCTTCTAGGAAGCAAGGACACTGTCTCAGATATAAGCACTCACTGCTATTAGGACAAACTTCTCCCCACTCTGATCACCAAAAAATCTCATTTTCTCATTGTTCAGAACTAACCCAGGCCCATTCCCCAGAAGGTAACTCCACTCCTATTGTTTTGGATCTCAGTCTACTGATAGCATCTACCTACAATGTCATATTCTCTCATCTCTCTGCCCCTTGCCTTCTCCTCCCTGCATCTTATCCTTAAGGCTCTACCTCCCTTCCGGACCTTTCCAAAGAAACGTAGGTTGCTCCTTCTCGCACCTGCCATGACTCGGGGATGGGGTGAGAATGACTTGCAGTGGAATATTCCTTATTCTCCTCTGCAGGTTCTAGGTTCCTGCCCCACCACAGACACAAAATATTCCTAGTTTTTAAGTCTTTTGCTAATGCTTACTCACCTTCCCTTTGCTGGTTCATTCTGGGACACTTTCCCAGGTCCTTAAAGACACTGATCATCCACCACATTCTTCCCTTTCACTTGCCATCATCCTTTAAGGCTCTAACAACCCTTTTGAAGCCTCTTCTGACACCACACTTCACAGATCCTTGTCCCTTTGGGCACTAAGAACTCATTTCTTTGGCACTTCTCTAAAGAAGCATTATAATACACTTGACCATTTATTGTTACCAGGATCTCAAACTGTGAGAGCCCTCTAACACCAGTAGGCCACAACCTTCTGTCCTT
The DNA here is from genome assembly GCF_004115265.2 of Rhinolophus ferrumequinum. Taxonomy (NCBI): domain Eukaryota; kingdom Metazoa; phylum Chordata; class Mammalia; order Chiroptera; family Rhinolophidae; genus Rhinolophus; species Rhinolophus ferrumequinum. The sequence goes on along the minus strand of NC_046284.1, from coordinate 118,706,654 downwards.
TCAACTCTTTCAAATCCTAATTCCTGCTCCATCTCCTGCCCCATAATAACATCCACTTCCTTGACCCCTCCCTGCTTTCCCAGTGCATCACCAACTGTGGTCGGATGAAAAATGCTCCCCCTGGGATGAACAATGCAATCCCTGGAACCTATGAATATGTTACCTGATATGAAAAAGGGGACTAAGAGGTGTGATTAAAATAAGGATCTTGAGATGGGGACAGGTTCCTGGATTATACGGGGGCCCTAATGTAATCGCAAACATCCTTATAAGAGGGAAGCAGGAGGACCAAAGTCAGACAAGGTGATATGAGGATGGAAGCAGAGATTAGAGTGATGCAGCCATGGGCCAAGTAATGTCAGCAGCCTCTAGGAACTGGAAAAGACAACCTGTTCCCTTGAAGCCTCTAGAGGAACCAGCCCTGAAGACACCATGATTTCAACCCAGTGAAACTCATTTTGCCCTTTTGACCTCCAGAACTGTAAGATAACAAATTATTTTTTATTTGATCTACTAAGTTTGTGGTAATTTGCTACAGCAGTGATAGGAAACTAATACACCACACATGCTGCCGAATAGCCTGTTGACCCAGTTCTGAGAGTGCCAATAGTCAAAACTTTTTGTTTTGCCCTAATCTTCACCCTAGAATTCCTCTCCTTTGGGACTTTCCTGGAATCCTGCCTTGACAATCCCCAACCTTGATTGACTTCTGTCCCAGTAATGGACTTGTTTCACTCCTCTCATCAATTTCTCCATGATGTTGGAGCAAATGCCAAGCTAGTTAATTAGGATCATTCATATATCTCTGGATTTTAGATTTTTTTCCTCAAGATTTCTCAAGAGTGGCTTACTAATAGATGCTGCAAATATTTCTACTCTACCTGGAACCTCAATCCAAATCCACCCACTTCACTCTTGGATAAACTCACCCATTCTGAGAGATTAAAATCATCTCCAGCCTTTCAACTTTTCTTCTGTATTTAGCTACTTCTTTTTCTTCCCCCATCTCAAAATCAGTGCCCTTTCTCCTTCGCAAATCTACACCTCCTCCATGTCTCCTGAATCCATGCCATCCCGAATATTCCCTGACCTCAGTGTATCCATTAGCTTCTGTCATTGGGGCAGATAAGCAGGGGTCATGAGTTCCACTCCTATAGGCAGGGAAGAACCATCTAAGCCATCCAGGATAAATCATTCTTTAGATTTTTCCTGAAAATCTCCAGAACTAGAAACCCCATATCTTCTTTTATTTCCTCTTACAGTGCTTTCTTGCCTTAACTATCAAGAAGTTCTGAGAGAGAACATTCAATTGTTCTGCTTTTGAGAGAAACACAGAAAAAATGATAGCTATAATGACATTAATAAGAATTCTCTGAGATTGTGGAGACTACAAATATTATATACCATTGTCTCCATAAATATAAAATGATTCTTTTTTTTGTTTGTTTTGGAAAATAGAGTCACTCTTCCCATGTGTCTGAAAGAACTGTATATTTTATGTAATAGGCACTCACTAAATGTTTATTGAACAAATGGTCAAAGCAACTCATTAAAATTAAAATGCAAATTTTCCATGAGCTGATCATCCAGGGCCATAACTTTTAGTCCAAACAGCTGGACCTGACTTCAGGTAAGAATCTCTCCATCTCTGTTTCTATAAGTTGGTTACAAAATATTATTTTCATCAATGTATAACCGTTGTCATATAGCTTCCCACTGTTGAAAACAGAATTATGTGCCTTCCGCTGACTCTAATATATTCTTGTTATAGGTTTCAAAACCTCACATAATAATTCCAGCAATTTTTGCTGGCAATTGAAGCCCATGGATGAAGAGGAAGAAGCATAAAAGGGAAAAGTTATTAAAAAAACAACTGACTCTGCATAGATGTTAAAGATGTCAACATTTTTGGGGAAAAGAATCTTGCTTATTTTAAAATGTCTAAAATTATTCTAGCCAAATAAATACAGAACTATGCTCTTGCAGAAATATAATCCTTGTGGAAAAGATACAGATTTTTTCATATAGCTGTTTATTTTTTGCTTAAATTAATTGCATGTGTATATAAAGTACATAGACCTATATTTTAAAAACATATTAAATATATTAACCTTCTCAAAATTTCTATTTTCCATCTATGAATTTACATATATGTGAAACATACAAACCATTTCAATCATAGTGCCAGAATACATGTAAAATCCCAATTTATGAAAATACTTTCAAGATATGTAAATAAGAGGAGCAATATGGATTAATGAAAAGAAAGTACATGTATGAGTCAAACTGATCTGAATTTGACTCTTCATCACTTACTATACTATATTTAACAAGTTCAATCCCATTAATACCAAAAATCGGGTATAATAAATTCAGAAAATATGAATGAATGATAGACATCACTTAGTAGGGTTAATAGTCAAATATTTGATATCAAAAAGCTTTCTAAATATTTCGCCATGATTATAAATCAAAGAGAAAAGATAATTGTTCAGGAGATGTACAACCGTCTGGAAAACAAAATATTCCTAAGAAAACCCTAACATAACAGGAAAATGGATTGAAATGAATAGATCAATAGATCAAAAGACAGATTACTGATATGTTTGCCTTAAAACAATTTGGGCTAAAAATGAAGCTGGTTTCCTAAAGTGAAGCTTGGATAAATTTTAACATTTTACCGTCATAATTATCATATGCTCTTTGATGAGAGAAAAATAGGTACATAATTTGGAAATCAAGAACTGACCTTAAAAAACTGGGAAATTAATAATGTAATTATCATCTTTTAGGGCTATTGTGGGCTTAAATCAGCCTCTCCCAAAACACAGGTTTCCCTTCTTCCTTCTGTTCAAGGACTGTGTCTTATTCTTTATTCCCCAAGAGTGTCCAACACCATGCTTTGACCAAAGTAGACATTCAATGTTTGTTAAGTAAATCAATGTCTTGAAAATCAACCTACAATGTACATGATCTGTTTTCCTCCACACTAAGAGAGAACCACCCCCACCCAAAATCAATCAAGTTAATCATTTCCTCTCACGTAAGAAATACATCTCAATTTCTTTTGGAGAATCTTACATTTTGAGTTTGTAAGTTTCTTCTAAATTATTTGTCTGATATGGGGCTTGACAACCATGTGGCTAAAAAGAAAAGAGATACCAAAATATAAGAAAAAGAAAACATGTTATTTTAGCCATGCCATTGCACAGAAGGTTTCATACACTTGACCTTAGTGAACATGTCATCTCCAAAGAGCTATTGTTGATTTTATTCCAGAATGGCTTTGCCAAGACCAGAACCAGCTCATGAAAACAAAGAGTCCAATGGGGAAGAGGGACCGGGAAGTTCTCACCCCTTTTCCCTGGTGCTCCTTCTTCCCCTGCAGACACCCTTAGTGTCCTCATGGGGCCCCTCTCTGGGATTTGGGCAGGGAGTGAAGGGGGCAGCACACTCCCAGGTGTTGACGGCAAACTGTGCACAGGGAGCTCCACAAACATCAACTTTCATCCTTTCTACATCCCTGGTGGGAGCCATCCTCCATTTTACAGAAGAGAGACTTTGGGGTTCAAACAGTTTCAATAATTCACATGCCCTTGTCACATAAACAGTAAGGACTAGACCTAGTTTTTATTCAAAGATATAATGTATATACCATAAAAGTCACCCTTTAAAGTAAAATTCAGTGGTTTATAGTAGATTGACAGTGATGTGCAACCATTACTATTATCTAATTTGGGAACGTTTTCATCCTTCTAAAAAGAGACCCCAGCCCCATTAGTAGTCACTTCTCACCTCCAGCCCTAGTTAACCACTAATGTACTTCCTGTCTTTGTGGATTTGTCTATCCTATGCTTTTCACATAAATGGAATCATATAGTATATGGATGGTCGTTTGTGATTGGCTTTTGTCACTTAGCATAATGTTTCCAAGGTTCATCCATGTCGTAGCATATATCAGTACTTTGTTTCTTTTTTTCTGGCTGAATAATATTCTCTTATAAGAAAAATATATACTTTTAAAGCATTATACTGATAGACAAAAAATATCTGTGATGATAAAGGTCAAATATCATTGTGCAGCAAGATAGATAGATATGTAAAAAAAGGAAACACCAGTTTTCAACTATCACATTGGTCAAAATCTAGAAATCTTACAATACTCTGTGCTAGTGAGGCTGGTAGGAGAAGAGAGCGCACCAACTGACAGCCAGTGAGGAAATGGGGACCCCAGTCCTACAACCACAAGGAGTCAGCCAACAACCTGAAGGAGATTGGAAGCAGATTCTTCCCATAGGCCCCCAAGGAGAACCCAGGTGGCTGACTCCTTGATTTCAGCCTTGTGAGCCTCTCATCACAGAAATCAACCAAGCCAACTTGGACTTCTGACTTCTGACAGAACTACGAGATTTTGCATTGTTTTAAGCTGTTGTGTTCGTGGTGATATATTACAGCAGCAATAGGATATATATATATATATATCCTATCCATATATATATATATATATGGAGTGTATTACTTGTCTTTTAACTATAAATAAAGATTTAAAGTTAATGAAAATCCAAATCGACCTCACTAAGATAGTTAAAAATAAGGTTAATTTTCCAGGAACATAACTACCTAGTCAAAAGTTCATGGTAGGTTTTTGTTGTTGTTTTGTGTGCCTACACTTATATACATTTAGTCTGAAAATCACAATTTTGATTAAAATAATTCCCTGGGCAGCAAGTCTGCCTTGTAAAATTTGAATGGCAGGCTTATTTTGCCAAGGCTCTCTGTCTCCTAAATCTAGAATCTTCTTTAAAGATTATAATGCCAGGATATAAACAGTTTCTTTAATTCCTAGAAAGTTAGTTAAAACTGCTCATATTAAATCGACAGACACTAAAGAGACAGACACTTGGCTTAAAGGAGAATGTTTGCCTAATTGAAATGTCTGAAGGTTAAGCCTGTACTTTGTCTAACCTTTAACTACATGATTCTTCCCTTTGGTGTTGGGTATGTTCCAGAGTTTTACTAAAGGATTTTATTGTTCTTACATGGAGAAAAAAAAAAAAGACCAAATAAATTATCTTTAATACAGAATTAAGATGAACATTCTAAGGACACCATTTCTCTTTATCATTTAGCTCTTTATAGCTAAAAACTTTTTATAAAAACAGAAACCTTCCAAATTTAACTACCTTCTGAGAGGAAAAGGGAAAATATATTTCCTTTCTAATTTGTTGAAAAAGTTAAACTAATCTCACTGTTGAGAAAAATCAACCAATTAATCTCACCATTAGGTAAAGTATACTTCTTTTTTAAAACCATCTCTCCTCTTATAAGACCTGTGTTCACTGCTGGCCAATGTCTACTGCAATAGTTCTCAACCAGGGTAATTTTTCCCATTAGGGCACATTTGGCAATGTCTGGATATAGTTTTGGTTGTTACAAGTGGGGGATGCTACTGGCATCTAGTGGGTAGAAGCCAGGGATGCTGCTAAACATCACAGTTCACAGAACAACAGAGAATTGTCTGGCTCTCAAATGTCAATAGTGCTGAGGCTGAGAAACCCTGGTCTAGATGGATCTAGAAGGATGAATCAGTAATAAATAAAAATGTGAGGTTCTTCATTTAGGAGAAGTAGTGAAAGCCATGCTAGCACCAGATTGTTATGAAAGGGAGAAAAAGGAGAGAGAGGGAGGGAGGGAGGAAAACAGAGAGAGAGAGAGAGAGAGAGAGAGAGAGAGAGAGAGAGAGAGAGAGAGAGAGAGAGAGAGAGAGAGAGAGAGAGAGAAAGGAGAAGGAGGAGGAGGAGGAGGAGGAGGAGGAGAAGGAGAAGGAAGAGAAGGAGAAGGAGAAGGAGAAGGGAAGGGAAGAGAGAAGTTCTTTTTACAAAGTTTCCCAATAACTGAATTGAGTATAAATTTAAATTTATTAAAAGAAATTAAAATTTAAAGTCCAGTTCCTCAATCACACTAGCCACATTTCAAGGGATCGATAGCACATATGTTAAGTGACTACCAGGTTGGAAGCATAAATTCACAGTATTCTTGGGCAATAGATAACATTTAATACATGGCAAAAAGGAAGGAAGGCAGGGAGGAAGGAAGGGAGAGAGTTGACAAATGTCCACATTAAGGAAAAGGAAAGAGGAGGCAAAACCCAACTGGTGAGAGAGATGAGAAGACAAGGAGAATGGAGGGTCACAAAGGTCAGGAGACATTTCTATGGAAGACTTAATTATTAAATCTGACTGGTACTGGAGGAGTGCTCAGTGATCACTAAGGGAAGGCCACGACTTTCCTACTGGTATATCATGGGTGATCCCCAAGATATAAGCTTTAAGTGAGCAGATGAACTTTAAGGAAAACTCAAGGCTTGTGGGAGTAGAAACAGATATTTGTTTCTATTTATTTATGTTTATTTTACTTATTTGTTTTCTTGAGTTTTTTGGTTGTTTTCAACAGAAAAAAAAATGGAGAATCTGGTTATGCTGACAGAATGACCACCAAACAGTCTCAAAAAAATCACTGTGCTGAAAATTCCCCCTTGGAGGTAAGTATAATTTCCAATAATAATTTTAGGAAAATTCCAGAATGTTAAGCAATCACATTTCCAGAGGCATTCATCATGTATGATGTTGAAGTGAATGATGAACTTTAAAAGGCAGCAATGGAAGAAATAGGAAAGAGCAAAGATGTGTCATGACAGACCAAAGCTGGGATTATCCATGCCCTCGTATTCCCAATTACTACCGTGTTTCCCCGAAAATAAGACCTAGCCAGACCATCAGCTCTAATGCATCTTTTAGAGCAAAAATTAATGTAAGGCCTGGTATTATATTATTATTATATTATATTACATTATATTATATTACATTATATTACATTACATTACATTACATTATATTATATATATATGTAATGTATATAATATATACATTACAATATATTATATTATATTATATTATATTATATTATATTATATTATATTATATTATAGACCGGGTCTTCTATTATATTAAAATAAGACTGGGTCTTATATTAACTTTTGCCCCAAAAGATGCATTAAAGCTGATGGTCTGGCTAGGTCTTATTTTCGGGGAAACACGGTATGTACAGATGCGAAAGTTGGACAGTGAGGAAGGCTGATAGGGGGAAAAATGACTCATTTGAATATATTGTTGGGGGAGAGCTCTACGGAAATCCTGATCCACCAGAAAGATGAACAAGTGGGTCCTAGGGCAAATTAAGCCTGAGACATCGCTGGAGGGAAAAATTACAAAACTGAAGCTGTCCTCCTTCAGGCACATCATGAGAAGACAGGGCTCTTTGGAAAAGACAATAATGCTGGGGAAATAGAAGGCAGCAGGAAAAGAGGGAGACCAAACATGAGATGGACTGACTCCATAAAAGAAGCCATAGGCTGAGTCTACAGGAGCTGAGCAGGGCTGTGAGGACAGGACACCGTGGACGTCACCCATTCATAGGGTCGCCAGAAGTTGGAGCTGGCTCAATAGCACATCACAACAACATGAACTGTCTCGTGAAAAAAGAGAAATAATCTAGTACAAAGAAGATGATCTTCCCTCCTTTTTCCTCTTATAGCCAGTTATAAAGTCCAGCTCATGCAATAACCAAAAGAACAAAAGTCAACTCAATCTAAATAATTAGACAACTGGGTTGAGAGAAATACGGAAAGGAGAAGAGAGTTTGGGTTAAATTGGTGTCTGGCATGAAGAGAATCAATTGGTAAACTGATATGTGTTTTTTTCTGAATAGTATATAGAGCTGAAGTTGATTTTCTCATTTGAAACCAAAATGGATTTGACATCACAACTAATTCTTTGAGTAAACCATAAGAAATAATCTATGTGGCTGCCTGCTTCCTCCACTTCCTCCATCCTAAACTGTTTTGTTGGTTGCCACGCTGAACTGTGAACTTTCACACCAGGCCTGAGAAGCCATTCCTTTACGCGGAACCCATACAGCCTTGAGGGATATGCCCTGTGACTCCTTGCAATGGATGTGAGAGCTGGAAGGTCAGTATGGAGCAGCAGACATGAGTCATTCACACAAGAACTTCTGCCCTTTGTAAAGTGCAACCACAGGAAACAATAGATTTTAGATTTCTAGGAAGAAGTCTTCTCATCCAGTTGCTAAAAAGGGAACACTTTTCCCCAGGCCCTTGAGACAATTTGTTTCTAGCATTCTCTTGGCTTTGGGTTGGAGAATCTAGCTCAGTAATAACTAACAAATACCATAATGCATCCACTCTTTTTAAAGTCTCTAACATGCCAGCTTAGGAGCTAGAATTGAAGTCCAATGCCATATGCATTGCAGCCTCTGTCGGTTGGTTAGCTTTGCCTTGTGTCACTGTGTCTTGTCCTGAACAGGTCTACATGAAGGGGTGTGGATATATTTGCAACTACTGGAAAATAAGTAAAGACATCATCCTTCTGATGTGAGGCCTGGAGTATCTTCCATATAAAGGGAGAACATTCTATTATTCTTGGTGATAAAAAATAGATATGTAGGAGATATTCACATAAACAATTCTACTTGAACACTTGAGCTGGCTGCTCTCACCGTGCTATGCTCTCCCACTGCTTTTGCAAGTCAACAGCTCTCAGTCTGTCTATCTACTCCCCTCCTGCCACCCCTTCAAGACTTTGAGCTGACACATACTTCTGTCTCTCTAATCCCTCCCCATCCACCATCTTGTCCAACATTTCAGAAGGACACTGCAGGATCTTGGCATTTAACTTGTGAAAAGTCGCCAGGCCTAACTGTATCAATGTCCCTACTGAATGCTCATACAATGAAATGATAGTTTAGTATGAAAAACCCCACTGCTTTTGTAAATGCTGCGATAATACTCATTACATCCATACAGAGCAAGAGAAAGGAGCTCAGGCTTAATCCATTTTAATCTCAGTTATTTCCTAATATAAAAGACTGTAGGCCTTTTCACATTCTTTTGGAAGGATTAGTGAAGGCAAACATGAATAACAAATTGACATTTCTGAGTTCTGGAAGAGCCAAAAGCAATACAAAAGGAAAGCAGACAGATCAAATTTCTGAACAGAATTATTTTTCTAAGCAGAGTTTAAAAGTTAACATTAGGAACAAATGTTAAACAGCTCTGCACAGTTATTTTTCTTTACCTGGAACACATTTTGCCAAACAGTTAAACTGACAAGTTAGAAAGACACATCTTGATGTTATAGAGACAAAGGAACTCTCTCTATGGGACAGGCATAATAAGATAATTTTTTTTAAAGAACAGTATCTTGGATAACAATTTTTATATCCCTCTAGTCACTTTATTGTCTGAGATGTTCCAAAACTAATGGTATATATATATATATATATATATATATATATATATATATATATATATATATATGATAAAATATATATAGGTGATAAAAAATTGGTGATAAAAAATATATATATTTTTAGTGAAGAGTATGTTGATTCCCATCAAATCGTTGAGTATAAGTGTTAAAAGAGATTTTGAAATAATCTACTTTGGCCTCTTCATTTAATAAATGAGGAAAGCAAGATCCAGAAAGAGTCTCTAAGTCATCCAATGCCATAAAACCAGGGATCTATGACAATTCAGGACTAGGACCCTGGTTTGCTGATGACTCATCGAACAATCTTTTCATTTATTATGGTCCCTCTCCTGCAGAAGATTATATTTTATTGTTATATAGTATTAACTACATAGTATTTTATATAGTATTGTTATGTAGTGTTATATTGTATATAATTTCTCCTCCATTAGAACCCTATTCCAATTTGCTTTGATGTATCTTGACTCAAAATAGCAAGAACAAATTGATTCTTATGGCCCTACTTGTCTTAATGCATCACAAAGTCACTGAGAAATGCTGTAAAGTCAGGTCTACCCAAGCCCTGTGACAGCAATTCATATCTAACTAATAGAATTATAAAATGAAAAGATCCCTAAGAGATTAGTTCCATGATGAAAGGCTGGATCCTAACACACGCCATCATCACCCTTAATCCTAAACAGGTTTAGTCTAAACCCGGTTTTCTCAACCTCAGCACTATTGACTTTTGGTACCAGATGATTCCTGGTTGTTGAGGACCGTCCTGGGCACTGTAGGATGCTTAGCGACATCCCTGGCCTCTACCCACTGGATGCCAGTAACACTCCATCCCTGAGTTGTGATAACCAAAAATGTCTTCAGACATTCCAGATGTCCCTTTGGGAGGCAAAATCACCCCAGATTGAGGATCACTGGTCTAAATCCTTCAGCACCTCTATAAACCTTTACACAAAATAGGAACAAAAGCAGAGATGAAAAGTGGGGTAAAAAGGAACTCACTGGCACCTCTGACTATGAACATTTCTTGGCTCTAAAGCCATTTAAATGTTTTGGTGAAAAAAAGAAAAAGGAAAGTTGTTTTAACCAACCATATGCCTTTCCTCACTCCCACCACACTATTGCCTTCAAGTGTGTTTTTGTGGCCATGAAAATAGAGCCTGCCTTCTTGTAATTATACTATTATTCTGTAGCAAATTTCGGAAACAGCCAATTGGTGCACTTCCAACCTCCAGCTCTCTCTTCTTCTCCCTTCCTTAGCCAGGAGGTTGGAGAGAGGGAAGGAATCAGAGAAGAATGCCTCATGGGCTCAGCTCTGGCCTTGTTCAGATGCCTGCATTCAGCACCAGCCTCTCAGGTCTCCAGGACCTGCCAACCGAACCTTCAAACATCACCTTGGCTCTGCCCCAACTTCATGCCACGAGGTTCTCGTTTGCTCAGCATTTTCACACAAGACCACAGAACTTTGGTGAAAGATGGTCAGAACTCAGCAATAGTGACGTGGTGAAACGGGTAGGGAAGAGATAATCCCCCTTCTTACTCCAAATAAGTTTATCATCGTTGATTCATAGCTTGGCTCACTGCTCTTAACATGCCAATGACAGACATGCTGTAGAAATTTAAGAGAGATGTTTAATAGGTGCGGTTCTTACGCAATTTCTTCTCTGGCTTTTTATAGATCAAGACATAAATAAGAAAATGTCCAAATCTGAAGTGTAAAGCTCTATGAATTGTTGCATATGTATACATGCGTGCAACTGTCTCCCACATAAGATCTAGAACAATTCCATTGCCCAGAAGCTCCACCCAGTTAACATCTACCCTCTTACCCCACAAGGCAAGCAATACTCAGCGTCTATCAATGAAGATTGGCTTTGTCTGGTTTTTAGCATATAAATTAAATTGCATAATACGTACTCTTTGTACCTTTTTCACACAACATGTTTCTAAAGTTCATGTATATAGGTTTGTGTTTCAGTGGTTTGTTCTTTTTTGTTGCTATTTAGTATTCTATCATGTAAATATACCACAGACCCTGTTAATGGATATTTGTGGGGTTTTAAAAACTATATTTGAATAACGTGCTATGAATAACACTGCAAAGAAAATGCTACAAACCTTTGTTTAGATATGTGCATTTGTTTCCCCTGGGTATGTGACTAGGATTGAAATTCTAATATTACCAAACAGAAAATGCCAATCGTTCAAGCTCATTTTTTTCTATCAGTACAAAGACTTGAAGGCCACAACAATAGTCATCCATTCATGTTGCATAAAGGAAAAATAGATGAAGTGTTTTTATTAACGAATCAGGAAAAATATACAAATATATGAAAGCAGCTAATAGAAGGGTGAACATCAAATTTGCCTAAACTAGAGAAATTTTCACAGTGGAAGGGCACTATTAATATTTGCATTGGGACCATTTAACCTGCACTTTCCTGAGAAAACTGGAATGTTGACGAAGTGTGGTTACTCGTATGGTCACTCGAGGTAATTGTAACTGAGAAGATGAAAGCGAGGGCCAGGTATCTAACGCCAACTTTAGAATTAGCTTTCTTTTATTTTTTCTTGACCTTGGCCAACTTGCCTTTGTCCTTTAATCATGACATTGGTCAGACTCTTCTTCACTGAAATTTTATAAGTACTCCATAAATAGCAAGTCATAAATCATAAACCTCAAAGCTAGTGGTGCTGTCTAGGAAGGACTGAGGGCTGGAATGCAGACTTCCAGGGTGGAGACGTATGCTTTCAAGAGCTTGGCTATACCCGCATCTAAAGTGCCACTCTACTAATTTATGAGGTTCTCTCTTCTCTTTCATTTTCTCTCCCAGCTCTGAATACATTCTGATTTAAAGTAAGTTTAGGCTAGCCACATATGCTCTATGTTATTTCACTGAAAAGAAGTGAACTGCAAATTACATCAGCGGTTCTGACACATTTGGCAATATCTTTCTTCTTCATGCTTCAGTCACTGGACTTTGTGATGAGAATCCCAGAAGCCCAGTGTGACAGTGCCTGAAATCTTCACTAAATCAAATATCATGAAATTGTTTCATCAAGCTGACTCTCATCATTGGAGGGAAGAAGGTTGAAGTGACCCCATTGAAGCTGATGTGTTTAGGCATACATGGGAGAACAATGAGGCTTTGTTTCTACCGTGTTTAAAAGTTTGAAAGCAACACAAGACAATAACCACAAAGTAGCAATGCCTTCTGACTATAAGTGACTACCAGTTTTTAAAGGCATTTAAAACTACCTTTGTCAAAAAAAAAGAGATAGAAAATCAAAAACTAAAATGTCTCTTGAAAGGAAAACAATACATACTGGCGACCTTTAGAACGTCCCCAGATTCACTGTATTGAAATGGTTAGTTGCATAGAAAGAGGCAATTTACGTGGAATGATGGTGTTCTGATCTTAAAGACATTATGTTTCCTACTGCAGGAAAGCAGCCATTCCACGATAATTCACTGGGAGGCATAGCCCGTGACAAAACCACGGGCTAGAAAAAGGACAAGAAATACAGCACGAGATGAAAAAACAAAAATCATATTTATGACCTAAATTCCTTGTGGACAAACCCTTATTTTATAAAATCACCATTATCTTAATGCTGCTTTCATCATTTCTAACAAAGTATAAAACATTTTTGGCTACGTCTGTCTCTTCTAGCTGATATCTAAAAATTAACCAATGGGGTCACATTTTTATTTTATTTTAAAATCTGTATCTATACTTCTGGACATCTAGCCCAGAGAAATGAAAATGTATGTCCACATAGAAACCTATACACAAATATTCATAGCAGCTTTATTTGTAATAGTCAAAAAGTAGAAACAACCCCAACATGCATCACCTAATGAATAGGTAAACAAATGGCTCCATCCATCCCACGAGATACCACTTAGCAATGAAAAGGAACAAACTCTTGATGCATGCAACCATTTGGATGGATCTCCAGATAATTATTCTTAGTGAACAAAGAAGTAATCTCAAAAGGCCACACACTGTCTGACTACATTTGTATAAAATGATCAAAATAGCAAAATTATATTGTAGAGATGGAAACCGATTAGCAGTTGCCAGAGGTTTGAGGTGCTGAGGGGGAATGGGTGTCAGTAAAAGGGAGGAGCATGAAGGAGCCTTGTGGTCATGGAACAGCTTTTTATCTCCATTGTGGTGGGGATTACACAATGTACAGACGTCACAGAATGGAACTGTACACACATTGTACCAATGTCAATTTCAGGACTTTGACATTGTAGGGTATTTATATAAGATATAACCACTGGAGGAAACTGAGTATATGGTATATGGGAGCTCAGTGTTATTTTTGTAGCTCCCTATAAATATAATTATTTTAAAGTAAAAAAAAATCAGAAGCCACAGCTATATCTGAATACACACACACGCATGCATGCGTGCACACTCACTCACTCACTCAATCACTTACTCATACACAAGTCTTGTCCCCTACCTTTTGAGAGTCATTACCTCCTGGAAAAAAATCCTTCCTAAGGTGAATTTTCCTAATTATAAAGTAAAATCAATAGCAAAGGGAAAAGTTTTTATGAATTTCTGACACCCAAATTAAACCAATTTGTGCTAAAGCAACACCTAGTCACATTAAAATGAACCCAATCATGTCAATATTTAACACGAGTTGTTATAACACAACAGAACAAGGAAATGGTCTATTAATTCCTCACTAACGGTTGTTATCTGTGCATGTCCACACTTACCTAGCAGTTAAGTATTGTGCATGGAAGCCTGTAGTCATAAAGCACGCATTTGTTTAAGTAGCTGCACAATTTGTTAAAAATAAAAAAGAATACCAACGACAAAGCTATCAGTGATAACAATACAATGTGCCTGAGATCATCACTATTCTAAACTAGGAAACCAGGAATTTTCTTGGAGGAAGAGACAGGAAGAAGCAGCAGCTGCCGTGTGGCTGCTCTCCTTCCACAGCACACAGCTGCCCAGGAGGCAGGGCGGATCCAGCCCAGCCTCCTTGTGTCAAGAAATGTCCATAAATGTAAGTAGGAATATTAGACCAAACTCCTCTGAAAAGTCCCATTCTTCTAACCGGAATAGCATAAATTGAAAAGAAAGAAGGCTGAAATGGCATATGCCTAAATCTCCAAGGTAACTCGCAAGTGGATGTTAAAATTAGGAGGCTGTTTGTTCCTCTTTTTTCTTTTTTTTACATTTTCAATGTTCATATTTCACTTTTAAAATCTATTTTAAAGTTATATACACACCCACACATATGTGTGTGTGTACATATGTGTGTGCATACGCACCTTCAATGGTAATGCTTACCAGGGGTCCTTGATCTGAGATGAAACTGTAGTAGACACTTTTGCTCCCTTCAGGTCCCCAAGGTCCTTCTCACTCTTTCTGGGCCAGAAATTATGGCACCCAGCCCTGCCCTTGGACTACGGGAGCACCTTTGGCTGCACTATACCCTGACACACCCGGGAGTTGACCCCTCAGCTCAGGACTAACGAGACAAGAGCATGAAAACGCAGCTCCCTTTCTCCAGAGGAGAGGGCAACCTCAGAGGCAGAAGCTGCTCTCCTGAGCTACTTGGGGGTGTCAGGAGGAGGTTGGGGCTCTGCTTCCCACTGCACCCCTGCTTAGCTTTTGCCCTCACTGCCTGCTTGCCCTACTCCCCCAACCTGCCTTCATCTGGAAGCATTTTCTTAACCACTTACATATAAATCCTCATTTTAGAGTCTCTGGGGACCAAACTTTTTTTTTTTTTCACACTAAAACTTTTCTGAAGTCAAGGAGTATCTTACAACTGACAGAACATTTAATGCAGCTTTTATTCCTGAAAAAGCTATTATTGATGGGATGTTGTATCTTATAATTGATGACATCTAAGACTATAAGCTGTGTGGGGACAAGGTGGGTCTATTTGATTCTCCAGTGTGCATCTAATGCCCCAAACATTGTCTCAAACATATTTTACTCAATACATTTTTTGTTGAGTTAATGGAAAGAAAATATATAGTTTGATAATCTGTCTTGTATTATAATTCAAATTATGAATTTCCTTGACAGCATGTCTGTATTTATATTTCCCATAATACTTAATACAAAGTCTTGTCCAAATTCAGCACCAACAAATGTCGACAATACTTGGAAGGGAGATACAAAAATTTTTGCAGAGGGAAAAATATAAACGGGGAAAAGCAGAGGAGAACAAAAGGAAGGCGACAGAAGAGACTGGGGACAAGAGGGAAAACAATGGACTAGAGAGGGGTGAAATCACTAATTAGAAATGCGAAGTGGTAGATGCAAGTCAACGGTCAAGTGAAAACAAAGAAGAAATTATGAAAATTAAAATGGCTGGGAATAAGATGTGAACAGGAAATATCTGATTTACATTGAATTTAAGAGGAAGGATCCATGCATTTTTCAAGACCAGCAAATTAAGATCGGGAATAGATCTCTCACAGTGTGCAAAATTTTCCATCCAGCAAGTAGGGACAGGTAGTAAGAAGATGCCTAACACAGTGCTGTAACACGATGCTTTGCACAGCTCACCACAACACCAGGGACTTCTAGGCACATTCACAACATGGGAAGACTGCAAAAGCCAAGCTGGAAACACTGGACATCGAACTCTTTGGGCCAACCAGTGAGCACTCAAATGCCCTTCCATCTATCCTTCACCAGGGCCACGCATCAGGACTGAGTCATCCTTCTCTTGTGTTCTTTAAAGACAGCGAAGCAGACACAGGGGTGCTATTTGCAGTATGGTGAGGACCTGATCAAAGGTAAGGTGACTTTTGAAGCTGTCCTGCATTAAGAGGTGTCTAGATAAGACAATAGAGTAGGGGAACAAAAATACACCATTTCAGTGGGAACAAAAGTATCGTTATCTGTGTTTGTGTTAAAGCACATATATGTCCACGTGTGCTGTGATGTGTCTAATCACAGTTGGCAAGTATTACTGTGGAATTTGCCGAGTTAAGAGAGGCGATGCCATCGTGGGGAATTAAGTCAATGTAAAGGATGTAATGCTTCCTTTGATACACAGAATTCAACTCATCCCAGCGAGCTCCCCTTGTATGTGGGATGCCCAAACTCCCCATGGAAGGGGCAGAAAGAAGGGAAAAGGTGAAGGAGATAGGAAACACAGGGCAGGGGAGACACAGCAATCGGAAACAAAAATTCATAATCTATGGATGGGAATGTGAGCGGTGCAGGCATGGGCAAGGCCTCCAGTGTCACCCCTACCACCTTTGTTGCTCACTCAGGAAGGGGGAAACAGGAGAAAGAGCATTGGAACATCAGCCTGTCCTACCCAGGGTCTCCTGCCATCCTTCCCCACCTGGTCCATCTCTCATCTCTCAGAGCCATCTCTTTCACCCAGACTCTGTCTGGAATCCAGGTGGCCCACTCAGCCCAGCTGATTTTGTGCACAGGTCTCTATATGCTCGTCCGAGAAGAGCCAGCATGGCACATGTGGCTAGAGTGAGTAATGAGGCAGTGCTAAGGGAGGCAAGCAGAGAAGTGGAGTCACCTAAGAAGAGATATCTTCCACTGGAACCTCTAAATCAGTGGTTCCCAAACAGGGACATTTTTGTCCTGCAGGCAAGTTTGGGCAATGTCTGGAGACACTTTTGGTTGTCATATTCTGTTGGTTTCTAGTGAGTAGAAGCCAGGGACGTTGCTAAACCTCCTGTAATGCAGAGGACAGCCTCCCACATCCAAGAATTATGTGATCCAAAATGTCACTAGTGCCATGGTTGAGAAACCCTGGCCTGAAAGAAGCCACTCCTAAAGGTCATCTGGGTGATACAGAAACAGCCAGATTACATGGGCAAGAAAGACAGAGCTGAATGGAGCCGGGCATGTGGTATCTCTGGACTTCAGAAGGACTTCTAACTCAAGGTGATGAACAAATAGGAGCTCAGAATCATGTAGTTGAACCATCAAGGGCTTCTCAGTCAGAATCCAGAGCCCACCTCTTCCCAACTGCACAAGCTCAGGTGTTACTAAATGTTTCTCATTCTCAATTTGTTCATCTACAAGACCAGGGTTCTAACATCTGCTCCATAGGACTTTGCAGGTGTTAAAGCAGATATTGAACATGAAGCACCTCTCAGGAGGCACTCAGCAAAGACGACTTCCTCTCCTTTTCTTCCTCTGGATAATTTCTGAATGAATGTCATCGAGGTAGAGGGAGGAAGGGGGCAGTTTAATCCTCTTCCCACAGTGCAATATTTTCAGGGTTCCTTGATCCCCCTTCACTACTTTTCTTTTGTCTTTCTCCTCTGCCTCCTTTTGAGAATTGAGATTTCCCACCCATCAGTGATCACAGACTCAGGCAGGGGCTTGAGGTATCACTTTTTTTTTTTTAAGCTTGTAACTCAAGAAGACATAGCAGACTGAATTCACCAGGGATCTATGCACAAAAGAGACCAAGAAGCCTCTTGGAAAATTACTCATCCTAAGAGGACAAAGGGTCAACAGCAAAAGTGTGTTTCAAAGATGACAGGTGAGCATTGAAAGAAAGGGGTCATTCTAAGCACTGCATAGGTCCTGTATTCGAGCTGTTCCCGAGTTCAATCATTGTGGATTCACCCTGCCTCTCTGCACGAGGAAACACTAAGAAATATCTACTAAAATCCAAAATGTTTCTGCCAAATGTCCCAGGGTTACCACAGCACAAAGGATCAGAGGATCCGTGACTGCAGAGGAGGAGCTGGATTGTCGGAGGCATTGATGGCAGTGGCTGCTTCATTCTGATGACCGTGTTCGTGACATGGAGGCCCCTATCCAGTCTTGACAGAGGGCATTGGTTGCAACTGCAGCAGCAATGATCTCAAGAGACACCAGCAGTGGAAGTAGCTCCTTTGGGGCCACTGAGAACAATCAATTTCCTCCCCAGAGAGACCCAGAGCATGGGTGGATAGAAATGGTATGCACCCCCCCCAGTACCAGAAAGACACACTGGGAGAGTACGGGGGCACAGCCCCCAGAAACCACCAGCGCCCTGGAGAGATGACTCAAGCAGTGGAGGCAAACACTGGTGGTAGTCATTGGTTTCTTTTTATTCCCCAGAGATATAAATATAGTTCAATAACTTTCTGGTTATGAAAATAACACTCATTTTAGAAAGGCTGGCAACTTCAACACCAAAAAAGAAAACTGGCAATTGTCAGTCATGCCACTGCTAAAAGATGACCACTGCTGAGGTTGCAATGCATTTCCTTTGCTAGGGATATTTGTACGTAGTTAGGGATATGTTGGAAGTCCATTTCCATGCCCATCATTTTTTTCCCAGCGCACACTGAGGTGGTCCAAGAAGTCAATGCTGTGGGAAGACTTGCCATGGCCTCTGCTCCTCCAGCTCCCATGGAGTGTGGGGAGTGGGGTTACTGTTCTAATAACTTAGCTGATCCCCAACTGATACTTACAGGTTACTGTGTACTCACTTCTCTGCTTCTATTTAGAAAACACATTAAGTTCAAATCTTTCCCCTTAGGGTGAGGGAAAGTGAAACTGCAGTACCTTGACTTGCCATGCGGTGCAGTAGGAGACCATGGAGAGCCCAGGATCCCTCCCTCACCCAGACAATCACCGCATACAATCTCCCTTGGAATGAGACAGCCTGGAACACGTGCAGTAGAAATAAAGACCTAAGGACGAAATAAAAGCCTAGCTCTTTATGATATATTAGAGGAATGCAAAATATTAGAGCTAAGGCATTCACACTGAATCTCTTACATTCCAGTATTCATATTTGAAGCTCCTTTTCTTGTTCTTTATGTCCTTCTGGGACAGGAAGTTCATTCTAAATCAAAACCATTTAAAAAATATGCATGCTTAGCAAAAGGATCCTGAAGTTTAAGAATCATTTTTAAAATCAGATTTTTCAATTCGATTCAATAAACATGCATTAAATGTCAGCTCCAAAGTCTCAAACTCCATTCATTTGTAGGTACTAAAGGCCCCCAAGAGGTGAACCCATTCTAGCCCAACCCCAATTAATCCAGCCTCCAGCCCTTAATATACATATTTTTGAGTGCTCACTATGTGCTGGGTTACTGGGCAGAGCTTTTTGAACTCTTGTCTAATATGTTCTACAATTATCATACATTTCCCTCTTTACTATAGACAAGAAATATTTCACTTTCTTCTTAACTCTCTTAAACGCATGTATGTATGAATGTATAACTCTCCTATACACACATATACAGGAAGATAAATTGCACTTAAAACATGGTTTCAATGTTGAGAGGCAAGAGGAAATATTGGGGACTACGGTGGCTCAGAGTGATCACTGTCCACTTAAAGATTCACGACTGATCTTGGCTGATTGATGCCTATGGGTTTGGGGGACCAATGTCAAGTTTAAAAAAAACCCCACAAATATCTGAATTTTTAATTTAAATCCTCCTTTTCTAAAAATTTAGATTTTAAAAAATACTGTGTAGGTCAAACAAAAAATGACTAAAACAAGAAATGTACTCTCATACATTATTGAGAGTGTGCATGAATTGGTTCAATCTCTATGGAGGGCGATTTGGAAATATCTGTCAAAATTAAAAATGTACATTCTTCCTGAGTCAGGTATTCCAGTGCTAAGTATTTATCCTGCAGAGACACTCTCACATATGTGAAATAATATGTGTTCAATATGCATTGCAGCATTGCAAGACTGCAAATCATATATGAGTTTTGACAATTAAGTTCGCGAACTCATCCTAGCAAAAGTGCTACACACCTCATTGCTGAATATCACTACGGTCACCTTTGAAGTCCTCCCCTTGGGAAGCTATGCACCGACGCCAGTGCCTAGTCCACCCTTCAAAGCAATTTTGGAAGTTTTTCTGGAATGGCCATCAGAGCTGTTGTCATATTACCCTTGATGTCCTGAATGTCATCCAAATGTCTTCCTTTCAGTATTTCCTTTATCTTCAGGTAAAGAAAGAAGTCTTGGGGGCTAGATCAGGTGAGTAGGGAGGGTGCTCCAATACAGTTATTTGTTTCCTGGCTAAAAACTCCCTCACAGACAGTGCCGTGTGAACTTGTGCATTGTCGTGATGCAAGAGCCATGAATTGTTGACAAAAAGTTCAGGTCGTTTTCATCTAACTTTTTCACACAGCCTTTTCAGCACTTCCAAATACTAACTGGTTAACTGTCCAATTGGTACAAATTCATAATGAATAATCCCTCTGATATCAAAAAAAGATTAGCAACATCGTTGAAACAAGTTCACGAACTTAATTGTCAGACCTCGTACATGCCCACCAATGTAAGACTAATTAAGTTACAGCACACCTAGACAATAGAATTCGATGTCATTATTTAAAAATTGAAGCAGCTTTATGTAGAATGATTTCACAGATAGAGTACCAAGGTAAAAAAACAAAAAAACAAAAATGGTAGCATATATAAATATGCTACCATTTCTGTAAAAAAAAAAGGGAGTATACATATATAATTGTCTATGTTTCAAGATGGCCAAGGGCCACTTAATCTCCCTCAGACTTGTATGAGAGAAAGAAAAACAATCTGTTCAACTGTGGACTCAGGGCTTTTGAGCACTCTGTCATGGACTTCAGGCAGTTATAATATTAGGAGCACCACACTCATCCCCTCCTATTATCTTCCTGCCCCCACTTCCAGATGGGCACCCTGCTTCCAATTTCTCAGTGCAGCTGGAGCCATGCCCTAAATAGTTAACCAAAGCTGTAATCATCAGACTTTACTATTTCTCTTTCCCTGGATGGAATTTTCCTCTGGCCTTCCCTGGCCACTCCCTCCCTTGCCACTGAATACTGTCTGGGACATGGACCTCCCACCCAGAATGAGTCCTTCCTTTGCCATGCCTCCGTGGGCATGAAGGAATGGATTATTGTCTCCCTCTTTTGAACCAAGCCCTTCTATGGCCTGCTCAGAGCACCAAGTCCTGAGGTGCAGGAATAGTCCATGGACCACAAGAACCACATTACTTATATGGTCACATAAACCTTGCACATGCTGCATACACTTGAACATTCATAAGCACAGCGTAGTAACGACTCTGAAGACTCTGCCATGTAGAAAGAGGATTGTCCTTTCTCACCCCACATTTGCCCAAGATTATTTCAGTAATAAATTTTCCCTCTTCTTGTTGAACATCATGTGAACATCATGCAAAACTAATGTTTCTCAAGTATAACACACTTGGGAAAATCTATTCTAACCCAAGTCCAGCTTCCATTCTTTTCTCCAGCTTGCCCTTTAGCAAAGATACACCAACTACCTTCCCAAACAAAGCCACAAGGTTATGACTAACCACAGAGAAGGAGACTCAATAGGAGAGGGAGAGAAATCCAATAAGGAGGAAAAACTACATGTCGAATTCTATAATTTCATGGTTACGTTCATTTCAGACAGAGAAAATGAACCTGATCGTGGAAAGTAATAAATCGGAAACCAGGAAGCAAGTGGGTGGAAGAACAGACAGGAATGTTGAAGGCTATAGCAGGCAATGTGTCATAAGTCAGGAGCTTAGACAATACAAATGCCTCAGAAGAGGTCAAGGTCACTGGTTCCACTCTGGACAGCCCATCAGAAGCCATTAAAGAGCCACTGGAGTGAGACAATTATAGACTCTTCCCCAATAGAAGTTTCAAAGATGACTACTGCAGGTTTGACTGATCTGAATCCCCAGAGGCCGACACGACTGTGTATGTTTCACACCTAAGGGGAGCCATTAAGATGGCAGACACTGTAGATTTGAATATTTATTGCCATAACTTTCTGGCAGACTTTTTGTAGCAAAATTTTTACATTATGAAAATATAGAAATAGACTATATTTCTAACGCATGCGAAGGTGCCATATGAGCCAGCAGCCCTTCCTCAAAGGTCTACTAAGTCCGAAGCCATCTCTTCATCACGTGACCTGCATCCTACACCTGGCTCCACTGGACAGTTTTCTACACCCTTCTTGGTCTAAAGTCTTCATCAGCTAAATGAAATTTGGTTCTACATAAACTTCCAGTTATTTGAATATACTACACACTTTCTCACCTCTGAGTTTTCACACACGCTGTTGGTTCTACGTGAGATGTTTGTCCTCCACTCATCACCAGGCTGACCCTCCAAATCCTTCAGGTTTCAGCATAAATGCAAAATATGCCGAAGTCCTTTACTTCTACTATTGTTAGGGTCCCTACTGAAAGCTTCCACAGACCATCTATCATCCGCCATCATAATTCACATCACACTTCACCATAATGATTTATTTCAGTGTTCGGCTTTCTTTCCCACTAGACTTTAAACACCACTAGGATGGGAAACATCTCCTTTGTGCAGGGCTGTCTCTTCACTGCCAAGCGTATAGTAGGAACTCAATAAATATTTGTTAGACGAAGACACGCATGATCTCAAAATTTATATGGAAATCAACAAGTCTCATTTTTATTTTTATTTATTTATTTATTTTTATTTATTTATTTTTTTTGGTATCCCAGGTAACAAGTCTCATTTTTAAAGAACTTTTTCTGGATCTAGTGTACCTCTTTATTTAAATGTATTCAAGTAAGCCAAATTCACTTGTCTCCTGGCTTAAGAAAGTCAATTCTTAAATCCTGATTTCTTATCTAAAAATGAAGTGTTTTACAGGTAGAAATATACTCCTGTAACGTTGTATATGTTTTGAGTATGTGAAAATTGGTTTCTATTTAAATTTTACTCAGCAACCTACCCACTGGTTTACCTGTTTAGTAAATTCAGATTAATTAGGAATTTTTTACTTGAAAAGAGTGGGCTCTTTATATCAAAAGGGGAGTGGAGTTGAGCAAAGCTCTCTTATTATTAATATGGAAATGTTTCCGTGAGAAAGCAAGATGAAGAACACCAGCAGTGTTGTTTGCATGAGGCCCCCTATAGCCTCATTGCCCCCCCACCAAAGGACTTCGTGTGTGGTGGTCATGTCCTGGGAAGCCAGAAATGGCCCTGTCAAGTAGGTGCTCTTATTGGGAGCAGGGGCAGTGTTTAGGGGAGAGACCATGTATCCCTGAACCAGGCACAATTCACCACTCATGAGGCAAGACTCTCAGCACGGGCATGTGTTTGGGAGCACAGACTCCGAAGCTGGACTGCCTGGATTCAAATCCTAGCTCTGCCCTAACTTCCCCGGGACAACTTGGATAAGTTACTTAGCCTCATGGTACCTCATCCCCTCATCTGTAAAATGGGAATCATTTCATCTACTACATCCTAGGATTCTCACACAGGTCAAATGCTTCGATGCGTTCAAGTGCTTAGAAGTATGTCTATCATGCTAAGTGCTCAACATATGCTAGATAGGACTTTCATTTCTTTTATGGGACTGAGAGGGAGCTGCTTCTGTGAGGTACAGAGTAGCTAAGGCTCTCCAGCTTAGTCTGAGGCCGTGGACAAAAACTGAAATGGCAAAATCTCTTTGGGTGGGGAAGCCCACAAGTGCTGAGCCCGTTTAGAGATCAGATTAGATCTCTTGGGATTCTCCAAATTCTTTGACTTTGGTGTGGGCAGTGGCAGCAAGAAAGAAGACAGAAGGCAGGGTGAAGACACCAGTTAACACAGGCAGGGTGGCAGAATGAGGAAACAACAGCAGCCAAGAAGCAGAGATGGGAAATGCCAGGAGACAAAGACCATTAGCCTCCTTGGTCAAACGTTTGCCAGGCTTTGCTCTGTAGGTGCCTTTTGGAGAACAGGATAGGAAGAGCCTCGTGGTAGGAGGCATCCAGAGCCCAAATCCTGTATAATTGTCCTCCACTTCTTTAACTCAACAGTGAAAATCCCATTGGACAACACAGAGGTGCTGAGCTGGGAGATCAAAAATTAAGTTTCTCTATCAGTAAGTAATTTGTTAGCCTATTGTTCTCACTTCATAGTTCTGTACCATTTCCTGCCATTAAATATCAGAAACTAACTTCCACCTCAAATTGTAAAAAGGTTTACACTTTTGCATTAAAGACTACTTATACATCACTAACTTGTCAGGAGTGATGTAAAGTGATATGTGTGTGTGTATATATATACATATATATATATATGATATATATTTTATATATATATGAGATATATATAATATATAATATATGTTATATATATATATATGTATGAAAAATATACTGAGGGTGCCAAAAATGTATACACATGATTTGTATTCATCTTTTGTTATCAGTGTATATTGAATACTACAATTTTAATACAGTTTTTTCCTTTCTTAAAATGTGTATACATTTTTTTGGCACCCTTTGTACATTACACACACACACACACACACACACACACACACACACCTCTCAAGAGGTCATTTAGAACAGGAAGACACTATCGTTAACTTCATTTATAATAGTTGGTGTATTATAATCTGGTTGTTCCTTTCACAAAACATCTGTGACATTGTTGGAACCTGTCATTAAGTCCCTTGGCAGCAGACTCACCTCTAATCTTGGCAAGGCACTCGCTTCTTACTGCCCTGTTTTCTCACCCATCTCCACACGCTGTACCTGAAAATTGTGGCTGGCCTTTCATATGTAATTAGAGCTGTGACTCTTTGCCAGGCAATTTCTCCCTCCTCTACTAATTAGTCCAGTTTTCCCTTTAAGGCACGTAGGAACTATCAGTTAAGTCAAATGAAAACAATAGGGTGGGTGATGTCAGTTTTCGAAACTGTTGATTACTTTCCATATTATATCACATGGTCATGAGGATTACCCTGCACTTATGGGTAAACTATTCAGCTACTTGTTAGCTCAGTCCAGACACATCCAGGCCTGTCCTGGTTAACTAACCTTTTAAGCCATGTGACACAAGAAAAACAAATCCTTTTCCATGAGGTGTTAAACCAAATATCATACTAAGACCTTCCTTTCCTGGTGGCTTTTGTAGTCACTTTTCTCACAGCACAACAATTCCAATACAAGGATTTGGAACCAAAAGCAACAAAAATAATGGTTATCTTGAGTATCTCTTAAGAAGCTAGAGTCATATTTTGCAAATATAGCATTGGCCCATTTTTCAAGTATCCTAATAGGGTGATAATGGAATGAGAAACTTGCTGGTAGGGGCACAGGTTGTTCTAACACTTACAACATACCAAGTCCATAGGATACCCTAGCACAAGGAATTGTAGCTTCAGATGTTGGCTATGGGACATTTGCTGTATCCTCTTACTTTCTTCTTCAAAGTTACTCAAAAATTATGGTCCAATAATCAGCAACATCAGCACCACCTGGGAACTTGTTAGAGAGCCAAATTCTTGGGACTTACCCCAGAAACTCTGGGGGTAGGGGGCAGCAGTCTATGTCTTAATGAACTCTTGGTGATTCTGGTGTACCTTTCTCAGATGGAACTCTGAGCAGATATGGGCAAAGCTAGTCTGCACAGATTTCGGTGGAATCCTTAAAGCTCACACTGTTACTATGAGTTTTAGCTCACAGAAAGCAGTGTTAGGATCATTGTTAGTTCCATGAAGAAAAGGAAGAAGGAAAAAAATGCGCCAATTTCCTGGTAAATTTCCCCAATGGTTTTAACAATCTTTACCATATGCAAAGCATAATGTTCTCAAAGATTAAATACCACTCTTGGGACTTAAAGAAAAGAGGAATAGAAGACCATACTTGGGAAAAGAAATTTCTCTCTTTCCTGCTATGGAAGAAATATAACACTCATTAGGTCATTCCACAATGTATTGCATTGGTTTCGCAGACAAAGAAAACTTTTAAGACAGAGTGGCCAAAATGATTCGGGACACCTTTCTGTACTGACTTTTCCAGTGCTGACACACAGCTTCTATCAAGAAGGTTTTCCTAAAGAGATTAACCTAATTACTAAAATTCTCTTTGCTCCAATCACAAAGGAAGGGGAGGGGAGTTCAGGTGAAACTGCCTTGAAAAGAGAGCGCCAGACTTGTGCACATTCCCCACATTTGTGGCATTCTTGAGGCCATCAGACCACTCTTCATGACAGAAAAGAAGACTGAATGGAGGCAGCACAAACAGCAATTATTCAAGACATTTCCAAGTGGATATATCACAAAAACACATTTCTTTAGAGCCATTAAGTGGCAGTGAGGATAAGGGAGGGCATAGCAGCTAATGGAAGAGCATGAACTGAGCAAGACTCTTCCCGAACTTATCAGCAGGAGAAGGCTTTGAGGGGATAGAGATGCCTGGGCACTGAGGTCATCTGACCTCAAGCAGTGACCCCGCCACTTCCCACCCCTGTCTAAATCCAATTGCTTATTTGGATTAGTTCTGCCACTTTACGATCGGTGCTTTAAGGAAATCAAAATAATTCAGTGTGCTAAGTGAAATTATATGACCAGGAGTAGCCAGGTAATTTAACAAGGAGGCACAGCCACTTTGTTCATTAGCATGGACCTTCATCAAATGATTAAGTCCCTCATTGCCCCAGTGACCTGATGTGTCCAGTGGGAATATTATCGCCAACTTGTTACTAGACGACTCCTAAGAGAAATGGATGAGGAGAGTTGGGTACTTCTGCATAGTATTCTACAAATTTGCATGCATTTTTATTTTTTAATTTGAAGAACACATTAGGAATAGTCGATATTCCAAGCCCTTGTCACTGAAATTGAATGAGGAAATCACTGAGCCAGTAAGCAAGCATCATATTTTGCCTAACACTGGATGTTAAAAGGAGATCAATCACACGTTTCTATTACCAGCAGAGCTCTTCTTCATTCAGTGTGTGCATATGTGTGTACCTGTGCGTGCATGCGTGCATGCGTGTGTGTGTGTGTGTCTGTGTGTGTGTGTGTGTGTCTGTGTGTGTGTGTGTAGGAAACAGTACTTTAAGCCAACTAAAAGCCTGGACAGTGCCAAGGAGTCTGAGAAGCTTGAGGTAAGCAAGAGTGACATAAACACCATTACATGGATTCTTTGGGAATAAATATTCTATAGCTACCAAGTCTTCAAATAAGGAAATCTCTGAGCCAATAGGACAGATACCATGTCCTTGGTCATCAAGGTGGCCTTGCAGTCACTATGTGCCTACTAAGGGCATTTCTATCAGCTACCTCTGAACCCTTCCCTAAGCAGTACCAGTCCTTAGGACTTAGCCAGCTGGGGTTGCTGTGTCATGGCCCAAGGGCAGGCCAATTAAGATTCATTATGTCACATCAAGGGAAGAATTCCAAACCCTGGGCCCTCCATCAAGAATGCAGCATCCTCACCCTCCCATTTGAAGCCCTGAGATGTTTTCAGTAAAAATAACCTTAGCTAATCATAACTGCTAGGGAGGATAGAGATAATCTCGGTGAGGTCACAAGGAGCTAAAAAAAAAAGAAAGTCTTTAGAGATCAAAGAGCTATACTAAGAAGGGGTCAGAAAATTCAGGATACAATGACTCATATCCTTCTGTTCTTCAAAGCCTCAGATGGGGCTGGGATACTGGGATGCTGCGATGGGGGAAGTTATCCACAGGTCAATCCTTATGCTGAATCAATTCCTAGTTCCACATTTTACTGTCTCAAACAAATTAGTAGTATGTAGCTAAATAACGTTCAAAACAGAGAAAGTCATCATTGTGACAGACTTGTAAAAGGCAGTTGCAGGAAATTGCACAAAATAAGCAGAATAAATATTACTGGAGTGAACTGGATAGTTTATGCAACAACCACCTGATACTCCAACTTTCTTTCAAATTTCACTTTTCCTCCCCTCTCTTTTTTTGCCAGATGAATGTACTTCCAGCTGGACTTAGGAGAAGCGATGGTGTCAAACAACGACTTGTTAAGAAATACACACCTGTCATAAATGCAAGACTCTCTCAGGGGATATATTGAATTGCATTCCCTGCTTCCTATGAAAAGGTGCAATGAAAAAATGAATTAACTATCAACTACCAGATGTTTCTAGCATCTCTATTAGTTTGGGAGAGATGAAACAATTGCTGCATTGTACAGATGTATAACTCACATAAACATAAGTATTTAGGATGTGGGCAGAATGCTCAACTAAATGTGTCTTGAGAATAATTGATCTTTGCTTTCTGGCAATGCTTCATAATAACAGGAAGAAATATCTTCTTGAATTGACACATTTTACACCAACACAAAGAATAAATGGACATTTTTCTAAGGATACAATTCTATGGATATACATTTTTAGTTTGACTTCTCTTCATTGCATCAATTATAATTATCTTGACTTCCTGTTGATTCTCATACATGTATATTTCATGATTTGAAAGCTTTCTAGTTATGTAAAATTCTAAGTACTGTGAATCCAATTCTGTGAATAACAAGAATGGATTCTAGTGAGGACAGATGGTGTGGTCAATGGTGTGGTAAGCAGAGAGCTGCCTGCACTTTAAAATTATTGAGGGAGAATATATACAAAATATTTGGGTTACTTTTGACTTCAAAATCAAATGTTCAAATATATGGAGCAGGTATTAATACGTCATTCAAGAAAAGGGACAAGAGGATGTCATTGCAACAGCCTCAATCTCTGCCTCTGGCTCCACATTACTGTGTCTCTTCAGCAGCTGGGCTTTGCATTCAGCCCCTTGTCACCTAAGTTCCAGAGGAGGACCACAGAATGGAAAGCCAGGGTGGGCACCATTTTGTGTCATGTAATACAGTGCTCACAAACAGGCTTTACCTAGACTTGGCTCATAGGCCAAATCTGACAGATTTTCCCTAGTGGCTGCCTAGGCCCTTTCTGAAGGATTCTGAGATTGTATCTGGGCTTAGGCAGAAAAAGAGTTGGAGTCTATTAGCAAAATATGCCAGTACTCCAGAAAGAGAGGGTGGCAGCTCATTGGCAGGAATTTTCCAACTTGGAGCCTGGTAGGAGTTAAGAAAGTGGGCTTTGTGATCAACTAGACCTTAGTTTAAAACCACAGCTCCACTACTTACAAGCTCAGACACGCTGGGAAATTTACTTAACCTCCCTAAGATTGAATCATTTTTCTCTCAAGTAGAGATAACAATGAAAATTACCCAAAAGGTCTATTGTAAAAATTAAATGAGATAAAGCATATAGAGTTCCTACCCTTTGATGCCATAGAGTAAGAGCTACAAGAAGTATAACTGTGGTTATGGCAGTAATAGTAGCCCTAACAGTAGTAATAGCAGCAGTAGTACAAGCATCAGCAGTAACAGTCTCGTAGCAACAGTAGTAGCAGCAGTAAAACCAGTAGTAGTTTAAGGACATAGACCTGAAATTTTTCTGGTACGGATTAGAGGAGAAAACTAATATGAAAAAGACAAAGAGAGAGAGAAAGAGAGTGAGAGAGATTGAGAGAGGGGTGTTCTAACTAGCCAAGTAAACAGGAACTAGAAACCATCACTGCAGATTATGGCACAAAGGTAGTCATCCTTCAATTGAAGTGACCCCCTCAGACCCAGAGAGTTTTACCCTTCTCTCTTGGGTGCTCTCAGTACTGTGGGATGTGCCATATCGACTGGACTAAATCCATGCTGATACTCCTGAGGTGAAGGGTGTGATTTGAATTCACTGAGTAAAGTATCAACCAAGAAAGAAATGAGGCAGTAATTAGTGGTCAGGTGCTACTAAAAATCTTTGAAAGGTAGAGAAATAGAAATGGAGGGAAAGCCACCATCCCTTGAGCTGATCCCTCATCCCACTGGTACCAGCTCTATGACTCCATTGTTTGAGCGGCACACAAAGGTAAATTCTCAGGTGTCTTGGAGGTTGAAAGCACATCTGGAAGAGGAAGGAAGAAGGGAACTGATGAGCAGTTGAATGCTGGATACTAGAGTCACTAATTGCAGCAGAGTGGGTTTGAGAGGATCAAAGGTTATGGATCTTTTACAAAGGCTGTATGCTGCAGTAAATAATGGTAACTTCAATAGGAAAAAAGAACTAATTCAGAGAGAGGAGTTTAAAAATTGTAAAGAGCACTGTTGGTGGAATAATAAAGAAATAGCAGCTATAGGTCAGAGACTTTTATTCTGGGAATAAACCTTTGAGATCATTTAATCTAATCCCATCATTTATAGATGAAGAAATACATGTCTTATGGATAACAGACCTGTTGAGATCACATATTAAAACCAGGATTTATTGTACTAGAAAGAGGGAGAGAGTCCAGAAATGGATATGCAGACTTAGGAGTTGTCTAGGTACATGCAGTAATTGAAATCATGTGTGATGATACAGTGCACCCTAGCAGAAAGAAGAGACGCATTTCAGCTTCCAAGCAAAGCATGTAGAGAGTGACACACCCAGAGTGAAATGGCCAAATGGACACCACCCAAACATAGAGAGCTATATGGTTAGAACTCTGTGAATAAATAGAGGAAACTGGACATTTATATTTCACATTTTTTGTCATATCAACTGAACTTTAATTATTTTTTTACTCTTGGGATGAATCTTTCTGCTTCTCAAAGATTGTTAAGGAAATAAAGGCAGGTTCAAAATCTACACAGTGTGATACTGTTTGGCTAAAAACTGTAGATATATACAGGAAAAAGAATATCATAAAGTTTGAAAAGTTTTGTTGGTCAAGCATCAAAAACTCTTAGATCAAGGTGAGCCAAACACTTATGATTATATTACAGAAGGAAAAGTTAATTCATCATTCTTGAAAGCAAAGATATACGAGTCAAAAGAGTTTCAATATTAAATAATGTGGATCTATAATCTCAGATAACTCCAACAAAAATTATGAAATGCATGTGAAAAGAGGAGGGAGAACTAAAAGCAAGCTAATGACTTCATCTTACATGAAATTCAAATAATTGTATTTCTTTTGTGAAACTGACAGAGATACATAAGCTGCATTTTTTAAATTTAATGGTAACCATTATAATGAAAATGCATTCGGTGTTTCTAGAGGAAAACAGCCTAGGAATTAACTAATAATGAACACTTACTATGTACCAGGCACATTCAAGATATTTATTTATATAACCCTCTTAATAACCCTGTGAAATGGGTGCTATTTTTATCTCCACTTCACAAATGAGGACATTTGGCACAAAGAATTAAGAGCTACTAACTCTTGAAATGTTGAAATGGGATCCAAGCTTCGGCAGGTACATGCTTGAGCTAATGGTCGTAACCACTATTCTACATGTGCATCAAAAGATGGAAACCAGCGGATCCAAGATGGCAGAGTAGATAAACACTGTGTCTACTTCCTTTTGTGAACACATCAAAATTACAACTAAATTATAAAACAATCAACCTGGAGAACCATTTGAAGTCTACCTGAACAGAAGTTTTATAACTAAGGATATAAAGAAGAAGCCACATCAAGACTGGTAAGAGAGGCAGACACGTGAAACAGGCTGGCCCCAAACCTCCATATGGTTATTGAGAATCAGGAAGGATATCTCAGCTGCAGAGGTTCCCCACAGAGGAGCAAGGGACCCCAGCCCCACACCAGGCTCCCCAGCCCAGAGTTCTGGTGCCAGAAAGAGGAGCCCTCACAACATCTGGCTGTGAAAAACAGGGGGGATCCCAACCATCCAGGTGGGACAGAAGACTGTGGGAAACCCAGATGTCCTCTTAAAAGGGCCTACATACAGACTCACTCATGGGCGCTCACCCTGGGCTCTGGTGGAGGGACAGTGACTCAGGGGGTGGTGGAAATATATGGGGGCAGACTAAGATATAGGACGAGGGCTGGAAGATAGTCACTATTTTCCCTGTGTGGAATCCTTCTCCCATGCAGTTGTCAGGTGGGTGCCATCTTTCCTGTGTTGACCTCTCCCCCATAGGCCAAACCTGAATCTTAATTGGACTGCTGAGCTCTGCTGCTCCACCCTGCTGACTCACTGGGACCCCTGCCCCACCCAACTTCCCCAACACTAGGGGCACTTTCTCAGAGAATAGCCAGCCCTGCCCACACTGCACTCTTTCTTGTAAAACTACTGGAGGCCGGCAGGCCTCAGGTGGGTGGCAATTGGCCATGGTGTGCTCTGAGACTTGCTGAGTACTGTGTTACCCTGAAAAAAAGACCTAGCTGGACAATCAGCTCTAATGCATCTTTTGGAGCAAAAATTAATATAAGACCCGGTATTATATTATATTACATTACATTACATTATATTATAAAGACCGGGTCTTATAGTAAAATAAGACCAGGTCTTATATTAATTTTTGCTCCAAAAGACACATTAGAGCTGATGGTCCAGCTAGGTCTTATTTTTGGGGAAACACGGTAGCTCAAGGCTCAGCACTGGCACCAAACCAGAATCTACATTAACCTGGTGACCACAATGCTTCCCACTCTAGTGACTCCCTGAGACCCTGCCTTACCCAACTTGCATACCACATGAGGCTTTATCAATGGCTGAACCTTAAGGGATCCAGCAAGTGGCAGCAAGCCTCGGGGTGTCCTGGCTTTTTGCGGAGCTACCCCAGGCCAAGTACTGGTGGCAGATGTCCTCAGTTCACAGCGTGGTCTCTCCCACATGCCTCAAGGTTTAGTACTGGCAGCAAACAACTGCAGATCACTTTGTAGTTTGCATCAGGTAGTCCCTGGCTGGTCATAAGCAATGGGTGACCTGGGTCTACACCAGAGCCCCTTCCAAGAGGCCCCAGAACCAACATACTTGGAGGTTGGCTTCAAACCACAGCAGAGCACTGCCCAATTAGTCCCACAAGTGGCACGCACAAAAGGAAGTCTCAACAGGCACCAGAGCCCACTGGGGCAAATCCCAATCAGTAGGGTAAGCCCCCTGCACGGCAGCCCATAAGTTGTGGATACGGCCAAACCCCACAGCAAGCCTGAGGATGAATCCCACCCACTGACATGCCAATAACAATCAAGGCTCAACTACAATGGGAGGGCACACACAACCCACACAAGGGACATTCCTGGAACACGCAGAGCAGGTGATCAGAGAGACTGCCAGGGCCCCACAAGGTACCTACTACATAAGTCCTCCTGGAAAAGACTGGGAGATGTAGCAGATACACCTAATACATAGAAACAAACACAGAGAGACAGCCAAAATGAGGAAACAAAGAAATATATCCCAAATGAAAAAAAAAGCAGAAAACTCCAGAAAAAGAACTAAATGAAATGGAGGCAAGCGACCCACCAGATACAGAATTCAAAACAATGGTTATAAGGATGCTCAAGAAACTTAGTGAGAACATCAACAAAGAGATAGCAAGTATATAAAAAAAGACACAGAAACCATAAAAAAGAACCAGTCAGAAGTGAAGAATATAATAACTGAAATGAAGAATGCACTAGAAGGAATCACCAGCAGACTAGATGAAGCAGAGAATTGAATAAAAAATTTAGAATATAAGGTAGAAGAAAACATCCAATTGGAACAGCAAAAAGAAAAAAGAATTTTAAAAAAATGAGGATAGGTTAAAAGACCTCTGGGACAACATCAAGCATAACAACATTCACATCATAGGGGTACCAGGAGGAGAAGAGAAAGCGCAAGGGATTGAGACCCTATTTGAAGAAATAATGACTGAAAACTTTCCTAACCTGGCAAAGAAAATAGACAGACAATTCCAGGAAGCGCAGAAAGTCCCAAATAAGATAAACCTAAATAGGCCCACACCAAGACACATTATAATTAAAATGGCAAAGGTTAGAGACAGAGAGAATCCTAAAAGCAACAAAAGAAAGGCAACTAGTAATTTACAAGGGAGCTCCCATAAGATTGTCAGCTGATTTCTCAACTGAAACTTTGCAGGCCAGAAGGGATTGGAATAAAACATTCAATGTGATGAAAAGTAAGGACATACAGCCAAGGGTACTCTACTCAGCAAGGCTATCATTTAAAATCAAAGGACAGATAAAGAACTTCTCAGGCAAGAAAATGCTAAAGGAGTTCATCACTACCAACCCAGTATTAAAAAGAATGTTAGAGGCACTTCTTTAAGACAGAAAAAAAGAGAGATCAAAATTATGAATAATAAAATGGCAATGGCTACATATCTATCACCAATTACTTTCAATGTAAACGGATTAAATGCTCCAATCAAAAGACAAAGGAGGGATGGATAAGAAAACAAAGCCTTACATATGCTGCCTACAACAGACTCACTTCAGATTAAAAGACACACACAGCTAGAAAGTAAAAGGATGGAAAAAGATATTACATGAAAATGGAAACAAACAAAAAAGCAACAACAAAAAAAGCTGGGGTAGCAATGCTAATACTAGACAAAATAGACATTAAAACAAAGGGTATAACAAGAGACAAAGAAGGATCCAGTAATTTCACTTCTGAATATTTATTGGAAGAAACCCAAAACGCTACTTTGAGGGGATATATGCATCCATATGTTCATTGCAGCATTGTTAACAATGGCCAAGATGTGGTGGCAGCCAGGTGTCTGTTGATGGAAGAATGGATAAAAAGGAGATGGTGCATATGTCAATGGAATATTGCTTGGCCATGGAAGGGAATGGGATCTTGCCTTCCGCAGCGGCACGGATGGACCTGGAAGGTATTGTGCTGAGTAGAGTATGTCAGGCAAAGAAAGATAGATGGAATGTGATTTTGCTTTTATGTAGAATCTAAAGACAATATAAACAAACAAACAAATCAAAAACAAACTCATAGAGACAGAGAAAATTTTCATGGTTGCCAGATGGGTGGGAGGTTGGGGGTGTGGGTGAAAAAAAAGGAAGGGTTTAAAAAGTACAAAATGGTTGTTACAAAGTGGTCATGGGGATGTAGGATATAGCATAAGGAATATAGTCAAAAATATTGTAATAATTATGTAGGTTGTCAAATGGGTACTAGATTTATTGGGGTGATAGATGGGAGGGGTTGAGGGCAGGGTGAAAAGGTGAAGGGATTAAGAAGTGCAAATTAGTAGTTACAAAACAGTCATGGGATGTAAAGTAAAGCATAGGGAATATAGTCAATGATATGGCAATAACCATGCATAGTGCCAGGTGGGTACTAGACTAGTCAGGGGAATTATTTCTTAAATTACATAAATGTCTAACCACTATGCTGTACACCTGAAATTAATATAAAATAATATTGAATGTCATCTGTAATTGAAAAATTAAAAAAGGGAGGGAAAGGTGAAGAGGATAAGAAGTCCCAATTTTCAGGTATAAAGCAAATAAGTCATGGGGATGTAATATACACAGCACAGAGAATATAGTCAATAATATTCTGATAGCATAGTAGGATATCAGGTGCTTCTTGGACTTATCATGGTGATCAGTTCTTTAGGTATATAAATGTTGAATAACTATGGTGTATCCCTGAAACTAATATAATATTGTATGTCAGCTATATTCTTAATAAAGATCTTTTTTTAAAAAAAGGATGGAAACCAATAGGGAATAGGGAAAAAAGAAAATATTTTTAAAAACATAAGTTAAAATATTAGGAAATCAAACATATTAGGATAAAAATAAACATAAATTTATTAAACTCATTTAAAATTATTTCAGCAATAGCAGTATATATTATTTACTAGAGACTTAATACACAGGGCAAAATGATGTAGAAATATTAAAAATAAAAGATGGACAAATATGTATCAAACAATTAAAAGAAAAAATAGAAAGCATTAAATTCAGATTTTGATAAATATATATAGCGATACTACACTCATCAAAAGTATAATCCACAATAAAATATAATAGCTTGGATCAGTGTTGTCTACTAGAACTTACTATGACAAAGGAAATGGTCTATACTTGTTCAGTCCAATATGGTAGCTACTAGCCACATGTGGCTATTGAGCACTTGAAATATAGCTAGAGTGGTAGATGAACTGCATTTTTTATTTTAATTAATTAAAATTTAAAAAGCCACATATGGTGAGTGGCTATATTATTGGATAGCACATGTCTTAGTATATACGTAAGTAGTAAAAGTTTGCTATACTTAAAAGGAGAGTTTAAAAGAAATATGTTTTAGTGTTAGATTAGAAAACAATCTTGAAATAGTAAATAGATCAAAAACAAATACAAATATAGATAACCTGAATAATACAATTACAAAAATTACTTAACAGTTACACATTAGAATTGTGCCCTCTGCAAAGAATGCATATCCACACTCATGAATGTTTACAAATGGTCACACACACACACACACACACACAAACACACACACACATCCACATACACACCATACACAAAAAAACCCTCTATTTTTAGATTTCCCCAAAGTAGAAATTTCACTGGCTACAATGCAACAAACTAGAAATTTATAACACAATTTTAGTTAAATACACACAAAAATCAGCAAGTTGGAACTTTTAAAGCATTAATATAAATTTGTATCAATTTATAAAGCAAAATAAGGTCTACAATGAAAGCTAATTACAACACATCAAGAATTACAGGCTGGATCCAAACTATATATAAAGGTAACTTTATGGCATTAAATTTTATTGATATTAATAAAAGAAGACAATGAAAATAAATAAGCTAACTGAAGAAGAGAACAAGATAATAAGAAAAGTCAGTGAAAGGAAATTATAAAGGTAAAAGGCAAAATTAATGAATTAGAAAATAGAAGAAAGCACTAATTAAAAAACCAAATACCTGGGAAATCAAAAAATACAGAAAATAATGCAGAGTAAACCCTTAGTCAAGTTTTAGTAATAAATATTAAGAAGTATCAAACACAAAAATGTGAAAATGAGAAAGGGAGTGCACAACAGTCACAGAGATGATGTTTAAAATATTATAATTATATACTAACACATTTTAAAATCTTAATAAATGGATTATTTCTAGTAAATTATAAATTACCAAACTGACATAAGAGAAAACTTCTGGTTATAACAATAACGTTTAAAATTTCTTCCATGGTTATCAAAAATCATCTCCCCAACAGCTGAAACTAATATAAAGCAATACTGAATGTCAACAACAAAAACAAAAAAAATGGACAAAAAATCATCTTCCCTAAAACCCATCATGTCTAAAAAGGTCTTCAGATGAGTTCTATCAAATCTTCAAGAGACAGAATACTAATGCTCTAGAAACATTACAGACCATAAGATATATGTAAACATATGTCTGACCAGGAAATATGTAAACATAAGGGTGACCAGGAAAGATTATAGAGATTTTATAGCCTATACCATTATTAATTCCGTAGGTAAAAGTCAACATTGAATAGAAACAAATCAAAACAGTGTATTAAAACAACTGCCATATATTATTAGAATGACTCACCTTTGAAAACATGTTTGAAAACATGGCATTTATCTAAGATTTACTACTAGGAATTTTATTATTTTGAATAAATAATTGGATATGTCAATGGAGGAAAATGTTATTTCAAGTAGAAGTTAAGGGGTATTTTGTTAAATTCAAGATTTATTCCCCATCTAAAAAAACTTAGAATCTGGAAATATATGACTATTTTTGTAACATAATAATTAACATCTGTTTTAATTATTATTAGGAAAACAGTCTATCTCACATTTAACTGTCTGCACAAATGCATTCTCATGGAAATCAAAAGCAATTAAGGACGCCCAATGTTAACACATTATCTAAAATTGTCTTAGAAGTTGTAGTCAATGTACTAAGAAATGAAAGAAAAAAGATATTTATAGATATTCCCATAGAGAGGGAAAATTCTTATTTTGTGATTGACTTTTATCTACCTAAAAATGTAAAAATGAAAGAAAACTAATGTTGGTACAAATAACAGAGTATAGTAAAATATCTTAATAAAGTACCTTGACAAAAATATAGAAATATAAAATACTCTTCTATATACCTCTAGTAATAAAATAATGACATAAATATTACAGCTATGAGGAAAAAACCCAGATTTAATCTAGAATTAACACGAAATGTAAACAAATTATTAAAATAAGATTTGAAAACATGAAAAGGCAGTCCATTTCCTTGATGGAAAGACTAACAAAAAGATGTCAATTCTTACTATAACAAACTAAAATGCTTCTGCACAGAAAAAGAAACCATCGACAAAATAAAGAGGCAACCAACCAAATGGCAGAAGGTTTTTGCAAACAACACCTCTGATAAGGGGCTAATATCCAAAATGTATAAGGAACTTATACAACTCAACAACAAAAAAAACAAACAATCCAATTTAAAAAATGGGCAGAGCACCTGAATAGACATTTCTCCAAAGATGACATACAGATGGCTATTAGACATATGAAAAGATGCTCAACATCACTAATCATCAGAGAGATGCAAATCAAAACCACAATGAGATATCACCTCACAGCAGTTAAAATGGCTGTCATCAACAAGACAAATAAAAACAAGTGTTGGAGAGGCTGTGGAGAAAAAGGAACCTTCATACACTGCTGGTGGGAATGCAGACTGGTACAGCCACTGTGAAAGGCAGTGTGGAGGTTCCTCAAAAAATTACAAATAGACTTACCATATGACGCAGCAATCCCTCTCCTGGGCATATACCCAAGAAATCTGAAAACATTTATCTGTAAAGACATATGTGCTCCAATGTTCATTGCAGCTTTATTTATGGTGGCCAAGACATGGAAACAACCAAAGTATCTTCGATAGATGATTGGATAAAGAAGATGTGGTATATATACACAATGGAATATTATTCTGCCATAAGAAAAGATAAAATAGTGCCATTTGTGACAACATGAATGGATCTTGAGATTATTATGCTAAGTGAAATAAGTCAGACAGAAAAAGTCGAGAACCATATGATGTCACTGATATGTGGGATATAAAACTGAAAGCAACAAAGGAACAAGACAAAAAAACAAAGAAACAAAAACTGATAGACATAGACAATAGTTTAGTGGTTACCAGAGGGTAAGGGGGGAGGGAGGTGGTAGATGAAGGTAAATGGGATCAAATATATGGTGATGGAAGGAGAACTGACTCTGGGTGGTGAACACACAATGTGATATGTAAATGATATATTACAGAATTGTACACCTGAAATCTGTGTAACTTTACTAACCATTGTCACCCCAATAAACGTTAATTAAATAAAAAAGAATAAAGAAAGATTTAAGAGGCACGTTCCAAAAGAAAGCTGGTACACATTAAACAGAATAGACTTGAGAGCAAAAGGGGTTTTAAGGTAAAAGTTATCTTCATAAAAAGATAAATGAAAAAATTCACCAGGAATACATAAAGATCCTGAATATGTGTGCATCTGACAGAGTAGCTTCAAAGTATATAAAGCAAAAAGTGAAAGTTAATAGATAGAGAAATTGTGAAAATGATACGCATAGTAGATTATAAAATAACTCTCTCAGAAACTAAGTATATAACAAGGAAATAGAAGATTTGAATGACACAATTAACAAGCCTGAACTAACTGAAATCTCCCTGTACCCCAAAACATCAGAGAATTGAGGTTCTTTTCAAATATTCATGGCACATTTATAAAAATGACCATGTAATAATAGTTCACAAAGAAAATCTCAACACCAAGGAATCACCATCATACCGCCTATGCTTTCTAATCATTAATTCTGTAAGACACTGTTAGAAATTAATCTTTTATTTATTTTGTCGTTTGACTAAAAATGCAATTTCTTTATAAACCACCTAACATATAGATACTTTCATATGCAGACTGCTATTCAAGAAAAACAAAATGGTAAATTAAGAGTTCAGACATCTTAGACAAGACTTGACTTCTGGGCTTCAGAAAGATGTGGAAACTTTTCCTGAAGAAATTTTGCTTTCTTTTTCTCTAAACATTTCTTCCTTGCTTGGATGCAGGCTTGTTTCTCACATCTCAGTCTGTCAAAACGCTCCACATGGGCATTGCAAAGAATCGTTTCCTATTATACCTTTTATTTAGGTGCCAAGGTATAGGCCACTGCTTAAACTTATGCCAGATGATTGTTCCAAAGATGTCTCTTCTCCAAGCACCAGGTCTAGTTTTTTCCCGAGCAGTCTGAAGAAGTCTTCGGGCATCCTCTCTTTCCCGGGCAACTTTATGTAACGCACCCATGGATTCTATGACCTTTTCTAACCACTCCAGGCTTGGCATTGGCAATATCTGCCACTTGGCCTCCTGCTCTAGAGCAGGAAGCATGATATATAGATGATGTACTACAGAATTGTACACTTGAAACCTATGTAATTTTAATAACCATTGTCACCCCAATAAACTTTAATTTAAAAAAGAAGACAAAGAAGGATGTTTCTTTCTTTCATTAGAACACACAAAAGTTTATGTAAATCTTCATTACTTTTGTTCCTTTATGGGTCCATTAAGCTCCAGATTTCACTTTTTCTTCCCCCCAATTTTTTGGGTCATCAAAAAAATTCTTGTAGTCCTTTCCTTGACAACGTGGTATGAAGTAATCTACACGGGTGTAAAGATGTGACATTTGGTGTAAGAGTATTCTTCGGCAACAGATTAAGTGAAAACCCTATGCTATGTAGCAGGGGCCTGAGGATTTGTTAATGACCTGGAAGTCTTCAGGGTGGCTGAGACTTTTCTGCAAAGAATGGCCAAACTGGCTGTCGTCATTTTTTGCATACGTAACCAAACTACGTTTTGAGAAATTAGTCTTCAAATGATAGAAAAAACATAGTAGGAATCTAAAAATCACACATCTAATTTCCAATTACACATGCCGTTATCAGCCTAAATACACACATTTGCCTCTACACCCTCCCCAAACTCCACTAAATTTACAAGGCTGTAAAAGGGCCAAAATTCACAAGGATAAAGAAATATGAAAAAAGGCCCTACCCACAACATTTTGGAAGCTGAAATACAGATGGAATTTGCAATGGCAATGAGAAACCCCCAAAGCAAGCCAATTCATGCCACAGAACCCTGGAATCACTCAAGAATTGGAGCCACTGGTTCCCTTTAAAATTGGCTTACAGGCAAGGCAGAAAATATTACAATTAGTCGCATTTTAAAAAGAAGCTAAAGGCATGTACGTATATCTTCCCTCACTAAAGGAATCTGGAAACTACTCTTATTTTGGTAAAAGATTGCAGATATATTCTCAGGAGGTGATGGGTTGAAGGTCCTCTGGACTCAGGGATGGTCAGAAAAAAGGGTGCTATCGTGTAGACAGGGCAATGAAGTAAAATTCTACTGACTGATGAGTGAAATTCCACTGAGAAGTTTTCAGCCAGCATTAAATACCCCAGAAAGGAGTTAGGGCACTTCTCCCTGGGGCAAGAGTCACGGATCCTGAGAAGTGGAGGCCCCTTACGAAATAACTCACCGCAATGATCTCACATTGAAGTCCACCACTCTAAAAGGCTCTTCTCCCCCAACACCCACACAGGAATCCAGAACTACCAATTAGCTCCTTTTAATAAGATGGAAACTAAGGCTCCCTAGACCTTCCAGAAAGCCTCTAGCATCAAAGATGGAAATCAATATACCAAAGAGGAACCAAAGAAGACAGAGGGAAGTCAGGGAAAAAGACACTTTAAAAGATTAGAATATCATCCAAGAAATAAGAAAAAATATGGCATTCATGAAAGAAAGACAGGATGATCATTTGAAAAAGAAAGAAATATAGGACTATAGAAAGTAAAATCATAATAGAAATTAACACTTCTGAGAAAGACTAAAAATTCAAGTTGACTGCATTGCCTAAAAATTAAAACACAAAATCGAGAAAACAAGAGAGAAAGAGTAAAACATTAGAGGATGGGTAAGCATAGAAGACCTAAAATCCAAATTACTAGAAATTTCAGAAAGAGAGTGCAGAAAATAAGACAGGGAGAGAAGTATGTAAGAAATAATACAAAAATAAATTTCCCAGAACTTAAGAAGTTTCCAGATTGAAAATTCCTGTCAAGTGCCCAACACAATGGACCCCTTTAGTCAGGTTGAGCACTGCTGTTTTATTATATGATTATAAAGTAACATACAATTAACTAATTAATTATATCCCAGTGAACAGTACAGACACAGTACTGTTTTCATGGACCTACTAACAGTCTAGCATCATGGTACATGGGAAAAGCAGCCCAGGGCATCTTTGTATCCTTAAAGGATCAACTTTCCTATGTCACCATGGGGAATATTCCTAGAAATGCTCGAGTATTAAAAATATAGTCACAAGAGTCAAAATGTGGAAGGAACCCAAATGTCCAATGGATAATCAAAAAGTGATATATAGCTCTAAAATGGAACATTATTCAGTATTAAAAAGGAAGGGAACTCTGACACTGGCTATAACATGGATGAACCTTGAAGACTTCATGCTAAGTGAAATAAGCCAGTCACAAAAAGACATACTGTATGATCCCGTTCATGAGGTATGCAGAGTAATCAAAGTCAGAGACAGAAAGTAGGATGACGGTTGCCAGAACCTAGAAGAAAATGGTGAATGACAAGTTATTGTTTAATGGGGACAGAGTTTCAGTTTTGCAAGATAATCAGGAAATGGATGGTGTAATGGTTGCACGACGATGTGAATGTATTTAATGCTACTAAACTGTACACTGAAAAATGATTTATCAAATATATGGTGATGGAAGGAGAACTGACTCTGAGTGGTAAACACACAATGTGACATACAGATGATGTATTACAGAAATGTACACCTGAAACATATGTAGCTTTCCTAACAATTGTCACCCCAATTAACTTTAATTAAAAAATGATTTAAATGATGTATTTTGCTATATACATTTTACAATTAATTTTTTAAATAAGGTATTAGGGAGCTACTGGGAAGTTAAACATTTCAAATTTTATCTTTTTTTAAAAAAGAGAAATATAACTTCCATTTAACATTCTCAGCATATGCATGGTGGATGTATACATACATATAAACATGTATGTGTGTATAGCATTTTTCTTTCAATATTTAACTTTGTGTCTATACTTCACACTTATCTGAAGCACATAGGTCTTCATGAAGATAATCACAAGACTACAGGCAGTAACTCAGACTGTAATTTTCCTAAAAATGGCTTTGAGTTCATAGTGGTCAGAATTATACTTAGTATCGTTTGCCTTCTAATTACATGGACTAACGTCAAGGACTAATGTGCAGCAATTAAAAATGAAAGAAAAGAGGGATGACGTCATAGGAATGGCGGCAGCGGGGCGCACTTTCTGAGTTCTCCTCCGGATCTTATTACAAACGGGACCTATAACCCATCAAAGAACTCTTTGCTCATCACAGAGAACAGCTAAGAGACTCGTGGAAGGATTACTTGAAGGTGAGCTAATTGGGCGAGCAGGGAAAGGAAGGAAGGGAGCGGAGTGAAAACTCGGGGCCCCGGCGGGGTCTCGGCTGGCGGCGGCGAAAACCGTGGTGGCACCACCAGTTCCGGGCACGCACGGGATCCCAGGGCGGAACGGAGAGCACAGAGACCAGGAGGTGGGCTCTTTCCCTGCGTCCCACGGCTGATTTCTCCCGCCGGGAGGGTGGCTAGTGGGCCCTAGGGCGGACAAAGAACACAGACTCCATACCTGGACCCCTCCCCCCAGCTCTTCCAATCCTACCCCCACCCTTCCAGAGACTTAAACTGGCCCCTGAACTGAGGAGTAGTGTCAGATTACAGAGGAGCCGTAGTAGTGCTCAGGCTCTGGGAAGACTGACAGGCAGCCCTGACCCAGGGAAGAGGCTGGAAAGAGTGTGATTTTGGCTGCGCTAGGAGAGAAGAGACTCTTCCACCCCCAGCCACCACCTTTTCTGGCCTGCAGGAAGAGGGTGATGCGCGGCTGGGCTGGGAGAGAGAAGACCCCTCCATCCCCAGCCCCCACCCTTTCTGGCCTGCCTAGGGCGGGGCAATTGCAACTACGGAGGCACTCCCAGGGATCAGCAGTAAGGCAGACGCAGCTCTGGGCTTTCAGCAGCTCAGAAATCTCCCGCCCGCACCCCCCATACACACACACACTGAAGAAGTGCCCTAAGACTCAGGAGTAGTGGACACGGGGCTGGTAGGGCTACTCTCAGTGTGCATATGTGCAGGCAAGGGCAGAAACTGCACTGACTTTGTAAAAGCTATCATCCAGACCCCTCAGGCCCACACGTTTAAATCTACAGTCCCAAAGTCACTCAGGGCACCAGGATGACCTGCTCTGCCTGCACAATAAGTAGGGGGCTCTTTGGTACAGCAGAGGACAACCTGGACACTACTTGGTGGGCTTAAGCCAAGACTGGCGCTGCTTTTTGTTTTGCTTTGTTTTGTTTTGTCTTTACATCTCTGATATCTTTACCTGTGTCGAGTGGGGGTTATCGGGTGTTTTTACATGTGAGCGTATTTGATTTTTTTCTTTGTTGTTGTTGTTGTGCTTGGTGATTTGCTTTGTTCTGAGATTGCCCTACCAGGACCCAGCTTAAGAGGCACAAGATACAACATATCCAGAGGCCAACTCCAGACCAAACCAGAGTACCGCCGGGTTTGACCTACAAGTCACACACCCAGAGGGAATTCTCTGGAGGCACAAGAGCCCATAGAGGCCAAACTACATTTAAGTGGTCAACCCTCACGCAGCAGA
This sequence comes from Rhinolophus ferrumequinum, assembly GCF_004115265.2. Taxonomy (NCBI): domain Eukaryota; kingdom Metazoa; phylum Chordata; class Mammalia; order Chiroptera; family Rhinolophidae; genus Rhinolophus; species Rhinolophus ferrumequinum. Next base: position 118,661,916 of record NC_046284.1, on the reverse strand, counting down.
ACGCCCTGCGGTGGGCAGAGCCAAGTCTCACAACGAGTCAGCCTAGGAGTTAACCCCACCTACTCACAAGCAAAAAGCAATTAAAGATCTTCTTGAACAGGACAATATACACAACACAAGAGACACCTTTGGAGCACACGCAGAGGAGAAGAACGAAGTAGTGCAAGTCAAATATAAAGGATACGTACTACATAAGATAACCTAGCAAGAACTAAGAACTCTAGGGGATCTACCTAATACATCAAAGCAAACACAGAGAGTCAGCCAGAATGGGGTAACAAAGATACACGTCCCAAATAAAAGAACAGAAGAAACCTCCACAACTGGAACCAAATGAAGCAGAGGTAACCACAATTACCGAAATTAAGAACTCACTTGCAGGAATTACCAGCTGGTTAGATGAAGCAGAGGATCGAATCAGCGACTTAGAAGACAAGGTAGCAGAGATCACCCAAACGGAACAACAGAAAGAAAAAAGAATAAAAAACAATGAGGATGGCTTAAGAGACCTCTGGGATAACATCAAGCGCAACAACATGCACATCATAGGAATACCAGAAGGTGAAGAGAGGAAGCAAGGGATTGAGAACATATTTGAAGTAATAAGGTCCGAAAACTTCCCCAACCTGATGAAGGAAACCAACATACAAGCCCAGGAAGTGCAGAGAGTTCCAACCAGGATAAACCCAAACAGGTCCACACCAAGACACATTATAGTTAAAATGGCAAAGCTTAAAGACAAAGAGAGAATCCTAAAAGCAGCAAGAGAAATACAGAGGGTTACATACAAGGGAACTCCCATAAGACTATCAAATGACTTTTCCACAGAAACATTGAAGGCCAGGAGGGAGTGGCAGGAGATATTCAAAGTGATGGAAAACAAAGGACTACAACCTAGATTGTTCTATCCAGCAAGGCTATCATTTAAAGTTGATGGAGAGATAGAGTTTTCCAGAAAAGAATAAGCTAAAGGAATTTATTACCACCAAGCCAGCATTGCAAGAAATACTAAAAGGACTTCTGTAAATAGAAGAAAGATCAAAACAATCTAACTACAAATTTTAAAATGGCAATAACTATGTACCTATCAATAATCAGTTTAAATGTAAACGGATTAAATGCTCCAATCAAGAGACATAAGTGGCTGACTGGATAAGAAAGCAAGACCCTTGTATATGCTGTATACAAGAGACTCACCTCAGAACAAACGACACACACAGGCTGAAAGTGAAGGGTTGGAGTAAGATATTTCATGCAAATGGAAATGAGAAAAAAGCTGGAGTTGCAATACTTATATCTGACAAAATAGACTTTAAAATGAAGAACATATTAAAAGATAAAGATGGGCACTATATAATAATAAAGGGATCGATCCAACAAGAGGACATAACCCTAGTAAACATCTATGCACCCAACATAGGAGCACCTAAATATATAAAACAGGTACTGACTGACATAAAGACAGAGATCAACACTAACACTATCATAGTAGGGGACTTCAACACACCTCTGACAATAAGGGACAGGTCTTCCAGACAGAAAATCAATATGGAAACAACAGCCTTAAATGATACATTGGACCACTTGGATTTAATCGGTGTTTTCAGAACATTTCACCCCAATGCTGCAAAATACACGTTCTTCTCAAGCGCACATGGAACGTTTTCCAAGATAGACCATATGTTAAGCCACAAAACAAGTCTTGATAAATTTAAGAAAATTGAAATCATACCAATTGTCTTCTCTGATCACAATGCTATGAAATTAGAAATGAACTACAGGAAAAAAACTGGAAGACACACCAATTCATGGAGGCTGAATAACTTATTACTAAATAATGAATGGGTCAAGCAGGAGATCAAGGAAGAAATCAAAAGATATCTCGAGACAAACGAAAATGAAAACACGACGACCCAAAATCTATGGGATGCCGCGAAAGCAGTCCTATGAGGGAAATTCATAGCATTGCAGGCCTACCTAAAGAAACAAGAAACATCACTAATCAACAGTTTATCGTCACACTTAAGGGATCTGGAAAAAGAACAGCAAAATAAGCCCAAAGGGAGCACAAGGAAGGAGATAATAAAGATCAGAGCAGAAATAAATGAAATAGAAACCAGAAAAACAATACGAAAGATCAATGAATCCAAGAGTTTGTTCTTAGAGAAGATAAACAAAATTGACAAACCTTTAGCCAGACTCATTAAAAAAAAGAGAGAGAGGACCCAAATTAATAAAATCAGAAATGAAAGAGGAGAAGTGACAACAGACATTGCAGAAATACAAACAATTTTAAGAAATTACTATGAGCAACTATATGCCAACAAATTTGACAATCTGGAAGAAATAGACAATTTTCTAGAGGCATACAACTTTCCAAGGCTAACTCAAGAAGAAACAGAAAACCTGAATAGACTGATTACCACCAGGGAAATTGAATCAGTAATCAACAATCTCCCAACAAACAAAAGCCCTGGACCAGATGGCTTTACAGGTGAATTTTACAAAACCTTCAAAAAAGAATTATCACCTATTCTCCTCAAGCTCTTCCAAAAACTCCAGAAGGAGGGAAGACTCCCAAACACTTTTTACGAAGCCACTATCACCCTGATCCCCAAATCAGACAAAGACACCACAAAAAAAGAAAACTACAGGGCGATATCTCTAATGAACATAGATGCAAAAATCCTCAACAAAATATTAGCAAACAGAATTCAGCAATACATTAAAAAGATCATACACCATGATCAAGTAGGATTCATCCCTGGTATGCAAGGGTGGTTCAACATCCACAAATCAATTAATGTGATACACCACATCAACAAAATGAAAAATAAAAATCACATGATCATATCAATAGATGCAGAAAAAGCATTTGATAAAATCTAACAGCCATTTATGATAAAAACCCTTAAGAAAGTGGGAATAGAGGGATCATATCTCAACATAATAAAGGCCATATATGACAAACCCACAGCTAACATCATACTCAACGGGGAAAAGCTAAAACCATTCCCCCTAAGATCAGGAACAAGGCAAGGTTGCCCACTATCTCCGTTTCTATTCAACATAGTGCTGGAAGTTCTAGCCACAGCAATCAAACAAGAAAAAGAAATAAAAGGCATCCAAATTGGTAAGGAGGAAGTAAAATTATCATTATATGCAGATGATATGATACTATATAGAGAGAACCCTAACGACTCCACCAAGAAGCTATTAGAGCTGATAGATGAATTTAGTAAAGTAGCAGGATACAAAATTAATATTCAGAAATCAGTTGCGTTTCTATATACCAATAATAAAACATCAGAAGGAGAAATTAAAAAAAACAATCCCATTTACAGTTGCTCCAAAGACTATAAAATACCTGGGAATAAATTTAACCAAAGAAGTAAAAGATCTGTACTCAGAAAATTATGAGACACTGAAGAAAGGAATGAAAGAAGATATAAATAGATGGAAACGCATATCATGTTCATGGATAGGAAGAATTAATATAGTTAAAATGTCCATACTGCCTAAGGCAATATACATATTCAACGCAATTCCAATCAAACTACCAACGACGTTTTTCACAGAAATAGAACATATAACCCTAAAATTTATATGGGACCATAAAAGACCCCCTATAGCCTCAGCAATCTTGAGAAATAAGAACAAAGTGGGAGGTATAACAATACCTGACTTCAAATTATACTACAAGGCTACAGTAATCAAAACAGCATGGTACTGGCATAAAGACAGACACATAGATCAATGGAACAGAATAGAGAGTCCAGAAATAAATCCATGCCTATATGGCCATTTAATCTATGACAATGGAAGCAAGAATGTACGACAAAGACAGTCTATTCAATAAATGGTGCTGGGAAACCTGGACAGACACATGCAAAAAAATGAAGCTGGACCACCTCCTTACACCATATACAAAAATAAATTCAAAATGGCTTAAAGACTTAAATGTAAGATCTGAAATCATAAAATACCTAGAAGAAAATATAGGAAGAAACTTCACAGACATTACCCGGAGTAAGATTTTTACTGATATTTCCCCTCACGCGAGGGAAGTAAGAGAAAAAATAAACATGTGGGATTATATCAAACTAAAAAGTTTTTTCACAGCAAAGGAAACCATCAATGAAACAAAAAGGGATCCTACTGAATGGGAAGATATTTGCCAATGATATATCTGATAAGGGATTAATATCACAAATCTATAAAAAACTCACTCAACTCAACTCCAAAAAAACAAACGACCCAATTAAAAAATGGACAGAGGACTTGAAGAGACATTTTTCTAAAAAGGACATACAGATGGCAAACAGACATATGAAGACATGCTCAACCTCACTAACCATCAGAGAAATGCAAATAAAAACCACAATGAGATACCACCTCGCCCCAGTCAAAATGGCTATGATCAATAAATCAACAAACAACAAGTGCTGGCGCAGATGTGGAGAAAAGGGAACGCTTGTGCACTGTTGGTGAGATTGCAGAGTGGTGCAGCCACTATGGAAAACAGTATGGAGGTATCTCAAGAATCTGAAAATGGAACTACCCTATGATCCAGTAATTCCACTCCTAGGTATCTATCCGGAGAAATCCAAAACTCCAATTAAAAAATCTTTATGCACTCCTATGTTTATTGCAGCACTATACCAATAGCCAAGACATGGAAACAACCGAAATGCCCATCGGTAGATGACTGGATTAAGAAACTGTGGTACATTTATACAATGGAGTACTATGCAGCCATAAAGAAGAAAGAAATCTTACCATTTGCAACAACATGGATGGACCTAGAGAACATTATGTTAAGTGAAATAAGTCAGACAGAGAAAGACAAATACCATATGATCTCACTTATATGCGGAATCTAAAGAAAAGACTAAGTGAATGAACTAATCAGAAACAGTTTTGGAGACAAAGAGGAAAAACTGAGGGTTGCTAGATGGGCGGGGTGGTGGGGGTAAAGGGGAAGGTGAGGGGATTAGAAAACAATCAGTAACCACAAGATGGCCACGTGGTTTTGAAAATTAATCTGGGGAACATAATCAATAATGTTGTAAAGATTTTGTAGGGTATCTGATAGACACGTGTCCCATTTGGGAGACCATCTCAGGGAAGATGTAGATGCCTGATCACTGCACTGTACACCTGAAGCAGAACAATAATGAATGCCAACTATAATATTATATATATATATATATGTATATATAGGTAGGTATACATTTACAATAGGCAGAGTACAGCATTGAGAGTGGAGATAGTGGAAATGGGATGGCTCGGTGTGATGTCAGAGAGATAGTGGATGGGGGGCGGGGGGTCCACAGTGTGAGGGATATAAAAGATAAACGTCTAAGTAAAACAAACAAACAAAACAAACAAACAAACAAAAAAACAAACTCATAGATACAGACAATAGTTTAGCGGTTACCAGAGGGTAAGGGGGGTGGGGGGTGGGAGATGAGGGTAAGGGGGATCAAATATAGGGTGATGGAAGGAGAACTGACTCTGGGTGGTGAACACACAATGTAATTTATAGATGATGTGATACAGAATTGTACACCTGAAATCTATGTAATTTTACTAACAATTGTCACCCCGATAAATTAAAAAAAATTGAAAAAATAAAAAAATAAATAAATAAATAAAAATGAAAGAAAAAAGAAACGTGATGGTCATAGGAGCTTTGCGTTCTTTAAATAGATTGTTAAAAATGTGTAATAGCATGTGCTCAAAATACAGGGCAATGAAAAAGTGTGCCTCCTTTAGTTTTCTGCTGAGATGCATCTTCTTATCTTTCTCCTCTCCTCCCATTGTCCTCTTATCAGGTTGGAAACCGACTTTAAAAAGTTATCTTCTCTCCCATCTCAGGCTTGAATGAAAGCCCTTACTTGGTTAGTATGCATTTATTTATGGTCTCTAAGTAGGGAGATTTTATGAGTTCCCTGATAACTCAGGTCTGTTTTAACTCTCTCTTCTCTTAAGTAATCAAAGTTTTTCATTTCTTTCCTGTTTGCCTTTAGTGGGAAAGGATGAAATTTGTGTTTTAGGTTCAAGTAATGTTTTAATGTGCTTGCTGAAGAAACAGTTGAAAAGTGGATTAAAGAAAATTTCAAAACTATAGCCTCATATACTAGACGACCCCATGCATGTGAAATTCTAGAAAAGGCAAAAAATTAGTGACAGAAAGCTCAGGTCTGGGGCCAGGGATGGGGTGAAGGGATTCCCTGTGAGAGGGAAACTTCTTGACAGGGGCGGCGCTCATGGACTGCAGAGCACACCACAAGTCACCTACTGCACACTACACATGGGTGGATTTTTATCATGTATAAATATTACGTTCATTTTTAAAAAGTGCTGTGTGAGAAAGAAAAAAACCAACCAGCCTGTAGCTCACTATTCAAACACGATCACTATTAGTACATTGATGTGTTTCCCAACAAAGAATAGCATAGATTTTATTTCTTCATTTGTAAATGTGAGATCAGATAGCCTTTTTGTAGCTTGTTTTTTTAAAAAACAAAGCAAAACAAAACAATTTAATGTAAGCATTTCCTATATTACATGGTCTTCAAAATCACCATTTTCATTGGCTATCTAATATTCAATCAAGTGATAAAAATGACTTAATGGTTAAAATGACTTAATCATATTGTTAATAATATTGTTAGTCATATTGCTTGCCACCAATTATTTACTTATGCAAACAGTACTGAAAAGAAACTTTTATACATACATTTGTTTCTTCAAAATTTAGAAATATATTTTTAGGGTATATTCCCAGAAGTATAGTAGTGAGCAGAATGGTATAAACATTTCCAAAGCTCTTGCCAAACTCTAGATTCTTGCCAAAAGAGCCATACAAATTGACACAGCCTCCAGCAATGCTTAATGCCCTTTCCACCCTTTCAGAATTAGATACTACCATTTTAAAATCTTAGACTTCCTAATGACCTCTCTGTCTTCACAGCCTTTCAGTCATAATGAACTCCTCTAATATTTTGTGTCGAGTTTTTCAAAACTTCTCCTTCTTCTTTCTGTTCTTGTCTTCATTCTCCATTTTCCTGTCTTTCTTCCCTCCTCTCATGGGCCCCACCCCCTCTTTTGCGGACTCAACTTGTTTCTACTGCAAGTGGATGTTTTCTATCTTTATCGAGTGGAACTCTCGTTAGAATATAAATTTGGAAAGGAAAGTTTCACCTAAGCCAAAACGGAGTTTAAAGCATAGAAACAACAGCTGTTCCCTGGAACTTAGTGCAAAAATAGTCACACAAATCAAATGCATTTCAGAGAATGGATGTCAGAAGCCAGAGACTGCAGGCTGTCTTAGGGACAGGGAGTCGGGGAAAGCAGAGTCAGGATTCAGACTTGAAGGCTGTCATTTCCTTTCTTAAAAAAGCAAAAATCTGGGGATAGAAGTCACTGGGCCCCGGTGAGAAACAGGCACACAGTAATCAGCTAAAGGAATACATAAATTCAGAAACTGCCCTTCCTAATTCTGACTCCAGGGCCAGTCATTTCTTTGGGTTTTCTAGAAAGCTTCAATTTGTCTGCTACACCCATTTCTTTCGACCTCCACTCATAGCAGTCCTTTCCATTCCCCACTCTTGGGTTTGTACTGAAGGCTGCTGAAAAAGTACATAAATGCTCTTGGTTACTATTACAAACCTATATGCAATCCATGGTAATTCTTCTTGAGATTCTTTGTAAAAACCACCAGGGGAATTGCCAAGTAAATGTAGGATGAAAGAGCATGAGATGTATATTGGTGGTGACTTCTTATAACAGAAAATGTGGTAAGGGTCCCATTTCTCTTTGGATCTAGAAGGAGGCAGAAGGAGAGTGTACAGATGATTCCAAGTAGGATGAGACAAAATAGTAACAGCACATTAAAATGGAGAATGTTTTCCTCCTCCTGGCATTCTCCAAGATAAAGAAATATTACGTGCCAGTAGGAGAGTCCGGGGAATTGAGTAACAATCACAGACGAGGACTCAATACACTCAAGAGCTAAAGATCTAAAAGTAGTGACTAAGCTGACTATGGTCTCTTGAGGCTATTGCCAATGCTGAAAGTCATTTGAAGGACTGTGATGAAAATTTCCTGGTGAGAAACCATCGTTGATAACTTCAATCATGTTCTGGAAAGCAAGGTTTCTGTCCATGTGCTAAATGTTTCAAATCATGTAAACACGTATAGTTGAATGTTCTTATTTGGGTCATCTCAGTTTGATTGCCTATACCATGGCATGCTGTACTGGGATTGTGCGTTTGGGTTTCTCTCGCTCATAAACTCCCTGAGCATCATGGGTGGCTTAGCAATCCTTTGCATTATTCTCTTCTCCGAATTTAACATGTAGCCAATACCTGGCATATGGTAAGCACTTAGTAAGTGTTCATTTTGGGAGATTGAAGTCCTAATTCAAATGTTCTTTATCCACAAATATTTTAGTGATATTCCTTTAGCTGAATTCTCTTTTACTCAATACTCACTTTAAGAAAAGATTTTAAACTCTGATGCAATAACATAGATTTGTAATGCACAAAATATCTAGCCAATATTAAAACCTTTTAATAGTTTGAGGTTTTCTAATATGCCCTAGGAAAATGGGAACTCTGGTGTGACTCTTCCCAAGAATGACCAAAACACAAACAATGTGACTTTGAAATGAAAACATAGTAGTGGGGAAGTGTCCAGAGAGGGGACCTCAAACTGTAAAAGTCATTTACAATGAGTTCTGTTTGTTTTGTTAATAACCATGGGATTTGCATCGATGTTACTTTGCCTTTACTTTGACATCATAAAGTGATCTCCATGGACCTGCTGACAGCTTCATGAGCTGATTGTGACAACAGTCTATGTCCAATGAGAAGGAACAGGCGAGTAGGGAGTACGTACTTTTATAAGTGAGCGTAAAGAGAACAGTGAATAAGTTCCTTTTCTATCTTTGAAATATACATGGTTAAGTTTTTGGAAAAGGATTTGGAGCCAATTCAAGGTATTTAATGCTGATCTTTGATAGTCACTTAGTTGAAATTAATTGTTATGGATCAGTAGTTCCATAAGTGGGACAATTCACGTAGAGCTGAATAGTGGCTCTCCACCCCAGTTCCCCAAGTTGTGCAATTCCATGTTTCTGCAATCTTATAGAGAAGACAATATACTAGGGCGATGAAAGTGAGGTAGGCAATGCTTAATGCAACAAATACCTAATATATTAGAAAACAGTCAAAACGCATAGATCTTAGGGCCACTCTGATCACTGAGAATAAATGCAGAAAAAGGAACTCAATTTTAATATTCAAATCCACTCTTCTCTTCGCATTTTTAAAGATGAACCAGTAGAAAGAAAATGAGAAACTTGACACTGAGCCTAAATCGTCCATTCCCTCTTGCATAACAAACCTCTTTTAATTTGATAGGAAAACCATGCAAACTTCCCTGTGCTAAATGCATTCACTGCATTCCTGAATGTTTTGTTAAGGGGCAGAAAGAATCCAGTTTAAATTCCTACAATAGTATGTTTATCACCGCAGGTTATACATATTGAGAGCATTTCAGTACAACATAGATAACTTACTTTCCAATTATGACAGCCCAGGTTTAATTTCATGGTAGACTTGGCGAGCAAGGAAGGATGGACCAGCATTCATCTGTGGTCTCTACACAGTTGTTGGCTTAACTTCACCGAAGTACAGGGCGAACTATGAGGGGGCATTAATTAATGTCCAAAAGACCAGGTCAAAAATGGATGTTTATTCAATGAAACTACTATGTTCTCAGTCTGTTTCCACAGTGTGTGAATAAAAGTTTTCTCCAGCAAATGAGGAAAAGAGAGCATTAAAAAAAAAATGTCTGTACTTCCAAATATTAGGCTGAAATTCAAACACTTCTAATAAATTTTGACAGTGTTTATACATGTTTTTAATCTAATTGTTTATATAATCTTTTTCTTCTAAAATGATTAATCTGTTAATGCATGTGCTTTGGCAAATAGCAGAATTGTGTTTTTACAGCTACGGTCACACCAGTCTATGCATAATTATGACTTCTCCTTTTTCTGACAATACTTCAGTCTTTCAAGTAGATTTCTCTTCCTCACCCTTTCATCCGTCATCCATTCTTTGCTCTAATTTCCTTCCTATTTTTCTTTCTTTCCCTTCCCCTCATCTGTCTTCCTCCATTATGTACAGTAGTATTACAGAACTGTGATATACTCTCATTTATAAAATATCCTGCACCTTAAATAAAATGGAAATAATAATAACTTCATTGGGTTCTTGTGAGGATATATGTAAAATGCTTAGAACAGTGCTAGGGACAGAGGAAAAGTCGTGTTTAGTATAATTTAGCAAAAATTATCTAAATTTTTGGTAGCTATTAAGTACAATTTATAGTCCTTCCTCTTCATTTAAAAGCAGATGAGTGAAATGTCTAGCATTTCTCTTATAAAAACAATCAGAATAACTTTCTCTTTATTCTTTAGTCTCCTCTCCTGTTTTTAGGAATTCCCAGCATCCCCAACTTTTTATAGCAGTGGTTCTGCTATTGTGGGTGACAACAAAAGCTCTAGGCTTCACCCCAGAAAACTGCCCACATACACAACGAGGGCTCTCCTCAATCTCTTTAGTCCATCTATTGGCCACTTAGTTTTCCATAAACCTTATTTGAGAATCTTTGCTCCTACTCTGACTAGTTCCAGATTACACAAATGGAAAACAAATGATGTGCTTATGACCACACCAAAGCAGGAGGGGCGGGGCTCTTTGAAAATATTTGGTTACTAATATTTCCATAATAACTAAACACAATAGTTCCCTTGGGATGTAAAACATACTGGGAATGTTTTTGCACTATTTTAGGGGTTGTCATTATTTTATTTTGCATCACATTGGAGGGGTTCATTGCATGTCAGGACTGAGATCCATCCGTGCCCTGCCTCAGGACTAAAAGTAATGTGGAGAGCTGAGATTCTGGAAGTTTGTTTTCTTGAGTTTGCGTTCTGGTTCTCTTCTTTCGCTTCCTTGCTTTGGATGAAATATTACATTTCTCAGAAGGCTGGCTTCCTTGGTTTTAAGAAGGTAACATCACCTGCCTCTCAAGCTCACTGAGGAGAATACAAGATTATTGTCTTCAGGTTCGTGACGCTTGTAGGCTTCCTCCTCTTGCTTTTTTTTTAAACACTAGAAGTTTGCTGAGTGAACAGATAATGGTGAAGCCTGCCGCCTTCATTATTTTAAGAGCACACCATGTCACACCATGGTTTCCATGCCCTACTGATCCCATATGAATGGCAGATTTTGTTTTATTTTGTTTTAAATGAAAAATTTGAATTTAGAAACATTATTGAGGCACAATGTTGCTATTCTGAGAATGGACACCCTTAAACAACAGAATTGAAAACTCTTTGGGTTAACTTTCTTTGACTTTATACGAGAAGGTATAGAGAAAGAAAATGAGAAGGGGTAAGAATGAAATGGAAAAAATGGGTGTAATACACCTGTATTCCTTTATATATTTTATAATAGAGAACAGTACAATTGGTATTAATCCTCTGCTACTTTAAAATTTCCATTTTAAACACAAATTCTCATTCTTTTACCCTTATTCACGTTTTCCTACTTGCTTCACAATCTAATAGGTGAAGAAATAAAATATCACATCTGGCAATGGTTTCTCATGGCAACATTTTGTGGTATAAGCTTCATACTACTTGATTAAAAATTCCACACAATTCCATCTGCTTATGCCATGTGCAGTAATTAACCTTTTGTAAATAAGGCGATTTTTCTTATAAAAGAATTTGCACTGGGAGGAAAAATTAATATTTGCTTAATTCCCATCCACACCTTAAGCCAAAACTGCACTTATTTTTTTCGGTACTCTTAAATATTTCTACAAAATGAATTGATCAAATATCCACTCAGAAAACCTAAATATTGAGATGGATACCTCTAAGAATTGCCCAAACACTTTTGAACTCCACTTCTACCAGGTACTGAACAAATCAATCATGCTGGAGGCAGACATTTGGGTACATGTGATTCTCCTTTCGGGAGACAGAGGCACACATGCAAAGGTTGAACAATGCATGCATGCTAGCATCTTGGAAAATCATCCCCCCGTATCTGTGTATAAGAATTTTCCCCTCCTGCTTCCCTTCTTAACCTTGAGGGTTACTATATTTCTCTCTTCCTGTTTCCCCATCCTTCCTGTGATAAAACCAAAGACACTTGCTTTTGAAAATTTCCCTATCTCAAGCATTCTAAAAGAGACACATATGTTCTGCCTTTTCTTTTGTTTTCCTTCATTCTTTTTCCTTCTTGTGGTGGAAGGATAACTGTTAAATGATTTTATTTGAGACACTGAATTTTTAAACCAATGAAATATATATGAAGCAGAAACTATTTCTACCTAAAACATTTATTGAGCATCTACTATATGCATCAACATGAGCCACTGTGAACAGAAACATGGGGTAAATAGAAATGGTGCCCTTTACACGTGAACTGTCTATTGGGAGAAACAGATGCTTAAATAAGTTACCATAAAATGAATATACTCTCTAATCAGGTATGTGCCCAAAAGTTTGCTGGCACAGAGGATGACATGACGAATTCTGCCTGGAATGAAGGGGTATCAGAGATATAACCTCACAAAAAAAGGATGTGGAAATGAATGTTAAAAAGTGAACTTTCCTAATGGCAGATAGATCACTGAAACCACCTAAGGAAAAGCTGGACAATGTATTAAAAACAGCTGATTTAAGGCACTGAACAGCTAACAAGGGAATAAACAATTTTAAGCTCAAAGAACTGGAAACAGACAACCACAGAGAGGTAAGTCTGATATTTGGGGGCTCCTTCGCCCTCAGGAACATCTGTCCAGTCCAAAAGAAGGGACTGGAGAGGCAGAGAAGGTGAGCAGAACTTCTGACAGTCTCCTGGGTCTAAGGAACCAAATTGGTAGGCACAGATGAGCAAAGTGAGTGGGAGCCTGCTAACCATGCCAGGCTGTGGAATGGGGCCTGGAGGTGCTGCAGTAGAAGAGTCAGAGTAAGCTGGAAAAAACCATCCCTCACAGGGACTACAATTCATATGCCAAATGCATGGTAGTACGCAATAAATAAATGTTGAATGACTGATTAAATGATCAGATCTGTGAATCAGGGAGGTGATAGCCCCTCTTTTTGGCAGCTGCCCCATCAGAAAACATAGAGTAGCTGGACGGCCACATGGCAGAGACAAGGGAAGGCCCAAGTCCCCAAAGAATGTGAATCCATAAAGTTGGGGATCTGAAGTAGGATGATTTATGCAAGAAAAGAAAGATGGTCAATGGGATATGCAGCTGGGATCACTATCTCTAGCCTACTCTGTCCTACTTGGAAAATGAAAGAGAGGAGGGGAGAGAAGGAGAGAAGAAGAGTAGGAGAGAAGGACAGAGGTTAGGAGGTAGGGAAATAACTCAATTAAGATACAGGGGAGGTGACGTCAAAAAATGGCAGCATGAGGTGAGCCTCTTGAAATCTCCCCTGGAATTTAAAACAAATTGAACAACTGTAACTCCACAAAGGACTCCCTGAGCAGCAGATGGGCAAGATGAAGAGGCCCACTACTGAATTCACATGAAGGTGGGCGAATCATGCGAGCGGGGGTGGAGGGAATGGAGAAGTGTGGAGACGGAGCCACGCGGGCTGCAGGACGCAGAACTAGCTCAGTGCTCCGAGCTCGCTGCATCCCGGAACTACCGCAGCTGCCGGAGAGGGAAGAACTAGGACTGCTAGGGCTCCACTTATGGCCCACAGGGCTGAGGGGGCAGCATATAACATGGCTGAACCCAGTGCTCATGGCAGAGACCTTGGAGCAAAGACTGAGGGAAGAAGGCTGAAAACGGTGGTTTAAGCCCTCACTACTGAGCAGAGAATGCTCGGCACTGAGCCTTCAGTGCCTTAGGCACTGAGACTAGCCGCCCCCTCTTTGGTGGTGGTCGCTGCCATTGCTCTGGGCCACCTCTCATAACCCACCCCGCCCTTGTCCCCACCTATCTGGGTGGATCCCTGCAAGAGTAAACAGAACTGCTGAAACACACAGGCTCTGAATCTGGTACAGGAAAAGCTTTGGAACTTCAGAAGCTCTCCGCATACCCACACGGACGCAGCACCGTATGACCCAGGTGAACTGTTCACAGAGGAGAAGTCCGCCTTCCAGGGAATCCCCCCATTGTGTGAGAAGCTGGAATAGTGCAGAGAAAACATAACACTACAGTGTGAGAGAGAATAGAAGGCTGCAGTCAGAGAGAAAATAAAACATTCTGCAAACACCTACTGGAAAACAAAAGGAAGACCTCTTTCTATCAACCTGTTGCAGAATCCACTCCTGTAGATGTCTAGGAAAGAAATAATAAATCATCAATTGCCATGAATAACCAAGGCAACAAGACAGCTCAGAAAGAAAATGAAAAGTCTCCAGAAAATGAACTTAAAGATATGGAAATATGTGACTTAAATGACAGAGAATTCAAGATTGCAGTTCTGAAAAAACTCAACAAGATGCAAGAAAACACAGACAGGCAGTTTAATGAACTCAGAAACACAATCAAAGAACAATATGAACATTTTACCAAAGAGATTCAAATTTTAAAAAAGAACCAAATAGAATTTCTGGAGATTAAAAACTCAATAAAAGAAATGAAGAATGAAATAGCCAGCTTAGGTAGTAGAGTTGACCAGATAGAGGAAAGAATCGGTGACATCAAAGATAGAAATTGGGAAATTACATGGATGGAAGAAGAAAGAGACTTGAGACTTAAAAGAAATGAAAGAGCTCTACAAGAACTATCTGACTCCATCATAAAGAGCACTATAAGAATAATGGGCATACCAGAAGGAGAAGAAAGAGAGAAGGGAACAGAGAGTATATTCAAACAAACAGTCGATGAAACTTCCCAAACTTGTGGAAAGAACTGGATCCTCGAATCCAAGAAGCAAATAGAACACCTAATTACCTCAATCCCCACGGGCCTTCTCCAAGACACATTGTATTGAAGCTGTCAAAAATTAACGACAAAGAAAGATTCCTCAAGGCAGCCAGGGAAAAGAAGATGGTAACCTATAATGGAAAGCCCATTAGAATATCATCAGATTTTTCGGCAGAAACTCTACAAGCCAGGAGGGAGTGGAACCAAATATTCAAACTACTGAAGGAGAAATTATGAGCCAAGAATAATATATCCAGCAAAGATATCCTTTTGATATGAGTGAGGAATAACGACCTTTCCAGACATACAGAAGCTGAGGGAATTTTCTAACACACGACTTGCACTACAAGAAATACTGAAGGAGGCTATTTGACCAGCGTAAATAGGGATACTTTGTGACAATAAAAACATAAAAGGGGGGAGAGTAAAGGTCTGAACCAGAATATGGGAATGGAGAAAATAAGCATGCTGAAGAAAATGGAATTCTCTAAATATCAAACTTTCTTTAACATAAACTTAAGGGTAACCACTCAAAAAAAAAAAAATCCAGAACTGAAATATATAATGTAATACAAGAAGAAACAGAGGGAAAAACCATAGCATACCACCACACAGAAATAATAGACAACAACAAAAAGGCAAAGAAACAATGGAGACACAGTCTTACCAGGAAACTAAAGATAGAATGATAGGAAATCCTCACATATAAATAATCACCCTAAATGTAAATGGACTGAATTCACCATTAAAAAGGCACAGAGTAGCAGATTGGATCAAAAAACTAAACCCAACCATATGCTGCCTCCAAGAGACACATCTAAACTACAAGGCCAAACAGAGACTCAAAAAGGGTGAAAGGGTAGAAATGGACACTCCAAGCAAATGGTATCCAGAGAAAATAAGGTGTAGCCATATTGATATCAGATTAAACAGTCTGCAGGATACAAAAGGTAACAACAGAAAAAGATGGACATTGCATCATGATAAAGGGGACTATACAACAAGAAGACATAACAGTCATCAATATTTATGCCCCCAATCAGAGAGCACCGAAATATACCAAGCAACTACTAACAGAACAAAAGGGAGAAATTGACCAAAACACAATTATAGTAGGGAACCTAAACACATCATTGACAGCTATGGATAGATCATCCAAACAGAAAATACATAATGAAGTAGCAGCCCCAAATGACACATTAGATGAAATGGACATAATTCACATTTATAGAGCACTTCATCCTAAAACATCAGACTATACATTTTTTCTAGTGTACATGGAACGTTCTCAAGGATAGACCATGCATTGGGACATAAAACTAGCCTCATCAAATTTAAGAAGATTGAAAACATACCAAGCATATTGTCTGATCACAAGGCTTTGAAATTGGATATCAACTGCAAAAAGAAAGCAGAAAAAAACACAAATACGTGGAGAATAAACAACATACTTTTAAAGAACGACCGGGTCAAAAAGAAATAAGAGGAGAGATCAAAAGATACATAGAAACAAATGAGAATGAAAATACATCCTACCAAAATTTTCGGGATGCAGCGAAAGCAGTTTTAAGAAGGAAATTTATATCATTACAGGGCTATCTCAAGAAACAAGAAAAATCCCAAATAAATAACATCACATTACATCTTAAAGAACCAGAAAAGGAAGAACAAATGAAACCCAAGGTCAGCAAAAGAAATAATAAAAATCAGAGCAGAACTAAATGAAACAGAGAACAAAAAGACAATAGAAAAAATTAACGTGACAAAGAGCTGGTTCTTTGAAAAGATCAATAAAATTGACAAACCCTTGGCTAGACTCACTAAGATAAAAAGAGAAAAGAAACTAATAAACAAAATAAGAAATGAAAGAGTGGAAGTTATCACGGATGCCACAGAAATACAAAGGATCATCCAAAGGATCACTGTGAAGGACTATATGCCCCCAAATTCAATAACCTAGAAGAAATGGACAAGTTCTTAGAAACATATAGCCTTCCTAGGCTGAATCATGAAGAATTGGAACATCTAAATAGACTGATCACCAGTAAGGAAATTGAATCAGTCATCTGAAACCTTCCCAAAAGCAAAACTCCGGGACCAGATGGCTTCAATAGTGAATTTCACCAAACCTTCAGAGAAGATCTAATACCTGTCCTACTCAAACTCTTCCAAAAAATTGAAGAAGAGACAATACTCTTTAACTCATTTTATGACTCCAACATTACCCTGCTACCAATACCTGGTAAGGATAACACAAAATGGAAAAATGCAGACCAATATCTCTGATGAATACAGATGCAAAAATCCTAAACAAAATTCTAGCAAATCAAATGAAACCAATACATTAAAAAGATTATTCCTCATGATCAAGTGGGGTTCATCCCAGGGCACAAGGATGGTTCAACATACGCACATCCATCAATGTGATACATCACATAAATAAAATAAAAGACAAAAATCATATGATTATATTAATTGATGCAGAAAAAGCATTTGACAAGATACAACATCCATTTATGATTAAAACACTTAATAAAATAGGTATAGAAGGAAAATACCTAACATAATAAAGGCCATATATGATAAACCCATAGCTAATATAATAAACGTTGAAAAATTGAAGCCCTTTGCTCTATGTTCAGGTATACGACAGGGCTGTCCCCTATCACCTCTGTTTCTCAACACAGTGTTGGAAGTCATCACCAGAGGAATCAGGCAAGAGAAAGAAATAAAAGGCATCCAAATTGGGAATGAAGAAGTTAAATTGTCACTCTTTGCAGATGACATGATGCTATATATAGATAACCCTAAAGACTCCACCAGAAAGCTATTAGAAACAATCAACGAATACAGTAAAGTTGCCGACTACAAAATCAATGTACAAAAGTCCATTGCATTACTATATACTAACAATGAAATCTCAGAAAAAGAAATAAAAAAAATTCCTTTTGCAATTGCAACAAAAAGAATAAAATACCTAGGAATAAACTTAACCAAGGATGTGAAAGACCTATATGCTGAAAACTATAAGACATTTTAAAAAGAAAATGAAGAAGACACAAAGAAATGGAAAGACATTCCATGCTCATGGGTTGGAAGAAAAAACATAGTTAAAATGGCTGTATTACCCAAAGCAATATACAGATTTAATGCAATCCCCATCAAAATCCCAATGGCCTTTTTTAAAGAAATAGAACAAAAAATCATCAGATTTGTTTGGAACCACAGAAGACCAATAGCCAAAACAATCCTAAGAAAAAAGAACAATGGTGGAGGTATCACACTCCCTGACTTTAGTTTGTACTACAGGGCAACAATAATTAAAACAGCATGGTATTGGCAGAAAAACAGACACATAGACCAGTGGAATAGAATTGAAAACCCAGAAATAAACACACATAAATATGGACAGATAATTTTTGACAAAGAAACAAAAAACATACAATGGAAAAAAGACAGCCTCTTCAATAGATGGTGCTGGCAGAATTGGAAAGCCACGTGCAGAAGAATGAAACTGGACTGCTATCTGTCACCATGTACCAAAATTAATTCAAAATGGATCAAAGACTTAAGCATAAGACCTGAAACAATAAACTATACAGAAGAAAACATAAGTACTAAAGTTATGGACCTTGGGTTCAAAGAGCATTTTATGAATTTGAATCCAAAGGCAAGGGAAGTAAAAGCTGAAATAAATGAATGGGACTATATCAAACTTAAAAGCTTCTACACGACAAAAGAAACCATCAACAAAATAAAGAGGCAACCAACTGAATGGGAGAAGTTTTTTGCAAACAGTGCCTCAGGTATGGGGCTAATATCCAAAATATACAAGGAACTCATACAACTCAACAACAAAAAAACAAACAATCCAATTGAAAAATGGGCACAGGACCTGAAGAGACATTTCTCCAAAGAGGACATACAAATGGCAAATAGACATATGAAAACATGCTCAACATCACTAATCATCAGAGAAAAGCAAATAAAAACCACAATGAGATATCACCTCACACCAGTCAGAATGGCTATCATCAACAAGACAAATAATAACTAGTATTGGAGAGGCTGTAGAGAAAAAAAGAACCCTCACATACTGTCGGTGGGAATGCAGATTGGTGCAGCCGCTATGGAAGGCAGTGTGGAGGTTCCTCAAAAAATTAAGAATAGAATTACCATATGACGCAGCAATCCCTCTCCTGGGTATCTACCCAAAAAATCTGAAACATTTATCCATAAAGACACGTGTGCTCCAATGTTCATTGTAGCTTTACTTACAGTGGCCAAGACATGGAAACAACCAAAATGTCCTTCGATAGATGAATGGATAAAGAAGTTGTAGTATGTGACACAATGGAATACTATTCGGAGGTAAGAAAAGATGAAATAGCACCATTTGTGACAACATGGATGGATCTTGAGATTATAATTCTAAGCGAAATAAGTCAGACAGAAAAAGTAGAGAACCATATGATTTTACTGATATGTGGTATAAAAACCGAAAACAACAAAAGAACAAGACTAACAACTGAAAGAACAAAAAGTCATAGACATAGACAATAATTTAGGAGTTACCAGAGGGTAAGGGGAGAAGGGGAAGCAGGGCTCTAGAAGAGGGTAAACGGGTTCTAATACATGGTGATGGAAAGAGAACTGACTCTGGGTGGTGAATACACAATGTGATATATAGATGATGTATTACAGAATTGTACACCTGAAATCTATGTAACTTTACTAACAATTGTTGCCCCAATAAACTTCAATTTAAAGAAAAAAAAGATACAGGGGAAAACAGACATTCTATTAGATAGCAATCATAGTTTCCTACAGTTGTTCAGAAAATGTATGCCTTAAATCCACTGTGATATTAACTAATTATGCTAACATCAATTTCATTTTGCACCATATTGGAAGTTGTTTCATTTTAACTATGGTTTGTGGAGACCTCTGATCTCTCTTGAGTCCCAACCTCCCTCTAGATCCTCATTATTTAAGGGTTCAAGTTTCCAAATTAAACTTTTTTCTTATCTTGTTGAAATTTTTTCCAAGTTCTAAAAACTTAGGGTTTCATGTTGACCACTCAGAAGAAGTGGAAGTTGTTCAAATCTGTTCATGTTTTCTTGAAAAATTAGAATTGTTAGTGAACAAAGGGCAAGTTTCCATTTTGTAGCTGAATGATAAATGAGGCAAGCCTAATGACTTTTATTTTACATATATATATATATATATATATATATATATAAAGATGTGTCTTTGCCTCTCGTCAGGCTTAGAAGGACTGACTGCCCTAAAAAGTAGTTATTCAAACAGCAAACCTGGTCTTACTGAACTGTTTTCATGGATGCCATGTGTTTATGAATATAATTATTCTCAGTTTCTTCCTCTTCTCTCAAGCTGATATTCTGTATGGTATGCATTAATGCAAAACTGTTTACAGGGCAAACAATCAAAAGTCAGAAAATGCCCAATTCAAGTTCTTAGGAGCAATGAGAACTTGGCCATATTATATACCCTGGGCAAATTATGACACAGTTTTTACCACATGAACAGAACTGAATTGAATGTATAATTTTACAAGGGAAAGAGGAATAGAAAAATTACATTCGGGCCACAACACCCACATAATCAGTCTGTAGAACCTTTGGAATTTCCTGACAACTGTTCTAAAATTTGGACTTTGGACACAGATATTGTGGTAACAGTATTTGCATTTAATTTCCATGGGCTTATTAAAGGAAGAAAGCATTCTAGAGAAATCTTCAATCTAGCTGTCCCTAACCCAAAAGTTCTGAATTCATGTGTCTTTATGGGATTGCAATGGAACAAAAAGGAAATCAAAAGATTAATGTCTTTATGGGCTTTTATTCGTTACATTTGTATTGAGAATTTTCCCTGAGAAATGAGGACCATTCGGCTAACATGAACTTTTAATAATTTATCATTCAGAAACATGTAAGAACAGATATTTGTGCTTTAAAATTTGTTTTTGAGCAAGAAATAAATGGGTAGAAAGTGAGTGAAAAAGTCTGAAATGGGAAAGTATCATTCTCATTTTTTTCCCCGACCAAAGCCTTAATGATTAAAGAATCAAGTTTTCACAAGGGTAAATCTTTAGCACTTATTCTTGCTTCATATATGCAAAAAATAACCACATGTAATAATGTGGTTTTCTATATAAAGTCAGACCAATTCTTTTGTATCTGCTGAGAATTAGAAATCACTAGCTATCTAAAAACAATTTCCGTACCAACTTCCTGAAGAGACTGAGAATTTTAAACAAAATTTGTTATTAAATTCTAAGTCTGAAAATGGCTATCATCAATAAATCAACAAACAACAAGTGCTGGCGCGGATGTGGAGAAAAGGGAACGCTTGTGCACTGTTGGTGGGATTGCAGATTGGTGCAGCCACTATGGAAAACAGTATGGAGGTTATCTCAAAAATCTGAAAATGGAACTACCTTATGATCCAGCAATTCCACTCCTAGGTATCTATCTGGAGAAATCCAAAACTCTAATTCAGAACAAATTATGCACTCCTATGTTTATTGCAGCACTATACACAACAGCCAAGACATGGGAACAACCGAAATGCCCATCGGTAGATGACTGGATTAAGAAACTGTGGTACATTTATACAATGGAGTACTACGCGGCCATAAAGAAGAAAGAAATCTTACCATTTGCAACAACATGGATGGACCTAGAGAACATTATGTTAAGTGAAATAAGTCAGACAGAGAAAGATAAGTACCATATGATCTCACTTATATGCGGAATCTAAAGAAAAGACTAAGTGAATGAACTAATCAGAAACAGTTTTGGAGACAAAGAGGAAAAACTGAGGGTTGCTAGATGGGCGGGGGGGGTGGGGGTGGGGGGGCGGGTGAGGGGATTGGAGGGCAGTCGGTGACCACAGGATGGCCATGGGGTTTGAAAATTAATCTGGGGAACGTAATTTAGTGGTTACCAGAGGGTAAGGGGTTGGGGGGTGGGAGATGAGGGTAAGGGGGATCAAATATATGGTGATGGAAGGAGAACTGACTCTGGATGGTGAACACACAATGTAATTTATAGATGATGTGATACAGAATTGCACACCTGAAATCTATGTAATTTTACTAACAATTGTCACCCCAATAAATTTAAAAAATAATTAAAAAAAAATTCTAAGTCTGAAAAGTCACATTTTTTATGGATGTACCTACCCTTACCATCAGAAGCTCTTCGGAATAGCACAGATTCAAATAGATGAAAAAAGGGTTATGTGCATTGCCATGCTTTATAAGATTAATTTGTTTCAGAAAGAGCATAGAAATGGATCAATTTACCATTTTCCCCCTGGAGTGAGTGAGAAAATTCCATAGATAGAAATAAAAAGCTCCTTCTGGGTTAAAGCTAGAATTTCATTCTTAAATTTATTAAACACCAATATAAATGCTTATTATTAATGTCAATTCTGTTCTCCTGAATAATAACAGCTAATGTTTGTTGATTTCTCACTTTGTGCTAGTCATTGTGCTAAGCCCTTCGCCTGCTTATCTCATTAAAGCCACTCGAAAATCCTATGTTGCATGACTATTACTATCTCCTTTATATGGATATGGAAATGGCTGTTTAACAAGGTCTAGGAACTTGCATAACAAGTGCATGGCAAAAGGTGCACACTGCTGGTGCACAC
Source organism: Rhinolophus ferrumequinum (assembly GCF_004115265.2). Lineage (NCBI taxonomy): Eukaryota > Metazoa > Chordata > Mammalia > Chiroptera > Rhinolophidae > Rhinolophus > Rhinolophus ferrumequinum. The sequence goes on along the minus strand of NC_046284.1, from coordinate 118,639,251 downwards.
CAAATTCTGGTGCACAGCTAGTGAATACTATTCCATAGAAAATACAGACACAACCACAACACCTCTCCTTCCTGATCTAGCTGAAGCATAGCTGCGGGAGAGTAGAAAGTGTGAGAAAAAGAATTTAGATTCCTGCTATTCCAAACAAGTTGATCGTTGAAGAAACAAACACTGAAATGTCCGATCTTTCACCACAGACTGTTAATATGTCACAAATATTTTAATTACTCACAGTAACAAAAGGGTAAACAAAACAACCCCCTCACTCTGTGATGTGCTAAAAATTGAGAGGTGACAGTTCTTGTTTATTTGGTCAGGTTAGCTTCCTGAAGGTCATTTTGCAATGGAAATGTATGTGATTGAGAAAAAGATGTTCTTTTCTTTTGTGGCATTTATTCACACATATAATAAGCTAATTGAATTTTACCATTTATAATCTTATTTATTTATAAACAGCCCACAAAAGGGAAGGATTTTAAAATGAAAATTTAAAAAAGGTCATCTCAAGAACCAATTTTAAGTATCTTTAATCTACTGAACTTTCAATTCTTTGCTTTATTCATTTCCACTTTTGTCCAATATATATGTTTATATATTTTAAAGAGTCAAGTACTTCCACAAGTTTTAATGAGGCCCCTAATCAGTTGATTACAAAGGTTACCTGCCTCCCCAACTCCAACTTTTCCCTTCCACAGTCACTATGATGGGCATATATTGCTAATTCTGATTTTTTTCTGTTCTAGTCATTATCTATTACTTCAACTATGGAAGAGAAATATTTTTGTTCTTGCTCCTCCTCACCCCCGCCACACCCCCACATATACTTCCCATCTCCAGTCTTCCAATGTTGTGAAAGGGTTCAAGGCATGCTATCCCAAAACATGACATATTAAATATTTCCAGCTGAAGGAAATTGAGAAACAGCAGGTGCAGGAAGGACTCTCACACCTTACCCTGAAGCAGGTCATAAGATGCTCATGTGAGAAGTGCCCTCCCTATACCCAGAGAAAAAGAACATCCTTATCTCAGAAGATGACACAGAGAGGAATCTGAACAAACAGGCCTTGCTAAGTTTCCCTCAGTTTTTTGCACTTACCTCGCACCCTTTGTCCTATCATCTTTCCAGAACTTTCCACCCTTCATCAAAACTAGCATAAAAACACTCAGGTTCAACTGTTTCTTTGGGTCTTCATTTCCTTATGAACGCTCCTATGTCATGTAAAACTTATATTAAATAAATTTGTATGCTTTTCTCCTGTTAATCTGTCTTTGTCAGTCTAATTTTTAGACCCAGCCAAGTATTCAAAATGGATCGAAGAAAATTTTTTCCTCCTTTACAATATTTATCATGTAATTTTGCTTAGACTGTCATTTGGTTTTTACATTATTATGACTTTAAATCCTATTTATAACTGAGTCATGTTACAAACTATGACTATTTCCTCATGCAACATTTTGTTTTTCTTAAAGTGACCAATGATCTTGTGTTTGACTGCTTAGTTTTATGCGTACTTACTACCAGTACATTTTCCAATTATCCTCAATTTGTGTGCATCTTTCAAGACATCAGGGCAATTTTTTATCTCTGGATAAATTCCTTCAGGGTCTCCTGAGCTGCTCCAATCTGGACTGACTGCCAACTAAACCTGCATTAGTTATCTAGTGATACAAACTGAGTTGCTTAAAACCATACAGATTTATTATCTCACCATTTCCCTGGGTCAGGGTCCAGGCATGGCATAACTGGTTCTGTATTCAGAGTCTCACTGGGATGAAATCTAGGTGATGGCCAGGGCTGCATTCTCATCTAAGGCATAGATCTTCTTCCAAGCTCATGTGGCTCTTGGCAGGATTCAGTTCCTTGTGGTTATAGAACTGAGACCCTCAGCTTCTACAGACCACCCACCATTCCCTGACATGTGATTCTCTCCACAAAATGGATGTCTTCTTCTTTAAGGCCGAAAGGAGAGAAGCTCCACTGCTTCAAATCTCACTGACTTCTTCACTCTATGATCTCCAGACCGTCTTTTAAAGGGCTCACCTGATTTGGTCGGGCCCATCCAGGATAATCTCCTTTTTGATTAAATTAAAATCAACTGGTTAGAGATATTGTAACATCTGCAAAATCTTGCAACCTTCATTATGTAACATAACTTAATCATGGGAGTGATATCCCATCACGTTCATAGGTCCTACCCAGACTCAGGGGAGGGGATTATTCAGGGCATGTATATCAGGGGGTAGAAATCTCTTGGGCCATCTCAGAATTCTGCCTACTACTATACCTAATACAGTCGTGTGCCACTTACTGATGGGGATGCAATCTGAGAAATACATCCTTAGGTGATTTCATCATTGTACAAACATCATAGAGACTCTTACACAAATCTAGATGGTATAGCGTACTACACACCTAGACTTTCTGGTGTAGATATAAGCCTGTACAGCATGTTGCTGTACAAAACAACACAAGATTAAATCAAGCATGAGGAAATGATGCGATCAAGAGATGTGCTAAACACAAGATGTATGACGTAACACGGCATACTATTTTACAGCAAATTTTTTTATATGTAGAAAGAGTAGACTCTAAAATAACAATAGAAAGTATAGTATAGTAAATACATAAACCAGTGACATAATTGTTTATTATCATTATCAAGTATGATGCACTGTACATAACTGTATGTGCTAGAGTTTCATACGACTGGCATTGAAGTGGGTCTGTTTACACCAGCATCACCACAAACACGTGAGTAATGCACTGCTCTATGATGTTACAATGGCTACGATAGCACTAGGCAATAGGAATTTTTCAGCTCCATTATAATCTTATAGGATCACTATTGTATTGGTGGCCCGTCGCTAACTAAAACCGAAACATCATTATGTGGCATGACTGTAACTGGAAGCCATCCAGGAATCTCCCTTCATTACCATCGTGAGGATTCCCTTAGCCTTTCTCTTGGGTTGGAGTGCCAAGAAACAGGGACTCCAACCCAAGAAAGAAGGATGTCTTCTTCTTTCTTAATGCCATAATTTTGTAGAAGCGCATCTCAAACAGCTTCCCAAAAAGGGCTGCATGGGAAGTTGGTTTGGTTTTTCAGGCACTGAATATGGAATTCTCAGTTTGAAGTCATTTTTCCTTACAGTTCTAAGTGTGTTGTTGATCCACTGCTTTATAGCTTCCACTATTGTTACTGATAAGTCTGATGTCATCTAATATTTCACACGTTGTATGAAACTTGTTTTTCTTTGTCCCCAAGAGTTTGTAGATTCTATTTTCTGTCCCCAGCTTTCTGAAATTCCTTGATAACATGCCTTGGAGTTGGTCTATTTCATTCATTGTTCTGGCCACTTATTAATCCATTTTTATCAGGACATTCATGTTCTTCAATTCTGGGAAATATTTTTTGAATTATTTTGTTAATGATTTCCTTCCCTCTGTTATCTCTTTCCTGTAGTCACAGAACTTCAATTATTCTAGAACATTCTAGATGGGTCTCTATTTTTTTAAAAAATCTTCTTTTCTATTCTTTCGGGGGGGTTCCCTTGATTTTATCTTCCAACACCTTGTGATATCGTATTTTTAATTTCTGAGGTTTTATGATCACTGAATATTTCTTCTTTATAGTATCCACTTTTGCTTCATAAATTTGTATCTTCTCTGAAGACAATAATAGTTATTATGGATTTTTCTTTCCATTTGTATAGGTATTTCAACTTATATTCTTTTTTCTTAAATTTTATTAAATGTATTGGGGTGACATTGGTTAGTAAAATTATATAGATTTCAAGCGTATAATTCTATAATGTATCATCTGTATATTACACTTTGTGTTCATCACCCAAAGTCAAGTCTCCTTCTATCACCATATATTTGACCCACTAACTTTTTCTTTTTAAATAAATGTCTGGTGGTCATTGGCCATCTGGTCAATATTGAGTAGTGCACTAAAAAGATGACTGGGAACTCTTGGGTGTGCTTGTCAATGATGCTTTTGTCTCTAGGATGATATTTGGAAGACCTCTGACTTGAGTATTTTGTCTTCATTTCTCTCGGAAGTTGGGTTTCCAGAGAAGATCCTTCTGATCTCTAATATAGTAGAACATACAAAATCTTGAGCCATGTCAGGGAAGAAGGCTGGAGATCTCAAGTCCCATTTACACGGTTTACCTCAATCCCCATGTTTTCTACTTGGTCTCTGTTTCAGCTGTGCCTAGTTCAAAGATCATCTGCTTATCCTCTTTACAGAATAAACCTTAAGTCTCCTGCCAAAATGGGGGAGGGATGTTTGCTCAGCTGCCTAAGTTTGGAATGGAGATATGAGGGACTAAATTTTTGAACAGACTTTCAACCAATTCTTTCACCTGCCAAATTCTGCTCCTTTAGAGGATTCTGCAATGTACATTAGGCTATTTCTCCCCTTTCCCAACTTCCAGCTTAGGATTCAGCTTTCTCGAGTCTGTTAAGTCATTTAACTCCCATCTATCTGCCTATCAACTTCCGAAATTTTGTCACTGTTGTCTCCTATCTCATTTTTTATCTTTGTCTATTTATATCTTCTTTACACATTTCTCTACTCTCATTTAGTGGGATTCTGGGAGGAAGAGGAGTTAGTGTTTGTGTGTTCAAGCTGCCATTCTTAACCATATGTAAGACAATCACAGTCAAAGCCCCAGTGAGTTTTAGGGTGGGGGGGCAATAATCTCATGCAATGATTTGAGAGCCTGCCTGGAAGAATACACTTGTGAGAAAGCCAAGAAACTTCTGGGGAAAAAAATAATCATGAGACATTTCTCTACAAGATATTAAAATAATTATAAATATACAATTACCAAAATGGAATCATTTTGGGGGTATAGACAGATTCATGAAACAAAACACAGCAAAATCAAATATATTAAAATGCTTGGTATATGATAATGTACTATTTCAAATTGGTGAAAAAGAGATTAACTAGCAAATTAACCAGTTGATAAATGATATTATAACAAATGGCTAACAATTTTCATTACATTTTTATAAAGCCTTCATCAGAATAAATTCTGAGAGTCTCTTCTCCTTCCTAGGACCAGACCGGGTCCCACAGGCTAAGGATTCTAAGGGTGTCTTTCAGTATAAGATTGTAACTCTGCCACTTTTTTTTCTTTTTTTTTTTTTGCTCTGGCTGGTATGCTCGCCCTTAAGGCAGCTGGCTTTTCTGACTCTATCACCCTGCTTCCCCCACACACACACCATGAGGGATCATGCCAGCCTTTCCCATCACTCCCAACATCACTGAGCTTAGTATTTGGTCGACAGGCCCACACACTGCCAGTTAGTCCGGGGTCCTGCCCTTCCTCGTGGCCTAGTTGAGAGTGGAACACCATCTTCACTGCTTTCAGGACTCCCAGCTCTTATTCTTGTGGCTTAGGACCTTTACTCCTTGGGGGCTGGACTGCTGCCTCCCTTCCTGAAGTCTCTGACTTCTGATCTTGTTCTCTCTGACGTTTGAAAACAAAGATCTCTTAACTGTCTCCTGAAGAAAAAACAAAACAAAACAAAACAAAATAAAACCAACTACACATATCTCCACAACAGGAAGCCATGGGGTCACAGTTCTCTCATCCTGATTAACAAATCATCCCCAAATCTAGCACCTCAAGCAATGACAGCTCTTATTTTGCTCAAAACCCTGCACTTTGGGGCTGCGGACTAGAATAAAGGAATTTTCTGGAGGCTAGTAGGCTCACATTTGTGGAAGCTGACACTGGCTTCCAGGATGGGGTCTCAGCTAGTGTCAGGAATGAACACATGGTCTCTTCCTGTGGCTGAGGCTTCCTCACAACATGGTGGCTGGCTCTCAAGGGTGAGTGTCCCAAAGAGAGAGAGCCAGGTACAGCCATAGCACTACTTATGACCTGGCCTGGGATAACCATGCAGTGTCACTTTCACCGCATTCTATTCGTTGAGCCAGTCTCAAAGTACTGCTCAAGTTCAAAGGAGAAGAAATAGGTTCCACCTCTTGATAGGAGTACGTTATGGTTTTGGAGGAACATGTGGGACTGGATATACTGCTGTGGCAATTTTTAGAAAATATAATCTGCCACACCTGACTTCTTACATTAAAAAGTAGAGGAAGAAAATGTTTCTTTCATTTGTGTGTGTGAAGAGCCCACAAGCAAGAAAACATAGTTCAATTTCTCAGGTTACCCTGCCCACCTGGTTTCATGGTTGAGCTACAAGTGCTAATGAATTCTTTGCTACATCAATTAACTCTGCTTTGCTTCAAGGTCATGAAATGGGTCCTTGACAATAGGTGATACTGCTAACCAGGGCAACCAGACCAAAACAATAATAAAAAAAGAAAAAATGGCTCAGTGTGAAACCATTTCTGCCAGCACATGATCTGCTAAAGATCATGGTGAGATTGAGACATCTTTGCCTAAATAAGGGCAGCCTATAAACACTTACAGTGATAGGAGTATTTTGTTTTCTTTTCAAATAAATTATTTGTACATTACCACTCTATTGAACTCATTTATAGAAGACCAGATCACATTTTTATTTTGGTTTCTGTTTTAACTAAGAACAAGCCATGCTATTGCTAAAATGTAACATGACTCTCTTGACGGCTATATTTGGCTACATCTTTGTGGAGGCACTATTGTTTGGTTTTCTATCATGATTAGAGTAGTCCCCTTATATCTGTGGAAGTTTTACTTTTAGCTTTGACAATGTAATAGAGAACTCTTACTCTGTGCCACCCACATTTCCAAAAGCTTTACCAATGTTAATTCATTTAAACCTTATAACAAACTAATGATGTAGGGACTACTATCCCCAACTTACAGATGAGAAAACTAAACCAGAGAGGTCAAGTAACTTCTCCAAGGTCCTACAGCTGACCCCAGTCATCTGGCTCCAGAGCCTATGCTCATATCTACTACGTTTCACTGACTTTTGAGAAACTTAATCATACACACACATAAAAAACTGAAATTGAAAGGAACAAACAAACTCCTAGACATAGACAACAGTTTAGTGGTTACCAGAGAGTAAGGGGGAAGGGGGGTGGTAGATAAGGGTAAACGGGGTTAAATATATGGTGACAGAAGTAGAATTGACTTTGGGTGGTGAACATACAATGCAATATATGATGTACAATTATAGACTTGAAACCTTTATAATTTTACTGACCAATGTCACCCCAGTAAATTTAATTGAAAAATAAAGTATTAATCGTCATGGAACTATGGGATCAATGATCAATCAACGGAAAGTTGCCAGCTTCCCTCTTTCTTAGCCCTTTGTAGCTGGGGTTATCATTGTAGGCGCAATGCCATGGGGTTTCGAGATAATGTGCACATAGAGTATCATGTCCTACTACCAGGAGGAGACAGTGCTACCCAGTCTTTGGCCATCATGATTCCCAAAATTCCCATTGTGACAATCATCCTCCTCTGCACTCTCCACTGAGATGGCATGGAGCTCTCCTGCAATTCCTACCTATTCCCAACTCTTGCCAACTTTGTCCCTTAAGTGGTCGTTGCCACTTTCCACAGACCCACAGCCACTGCCTGAGGTCTTTCTCTGAGAGACTCATCATCTGCGACTACAAAGTATGTCCTTCTGGTGACTATCCCTCTGGCCCAGCAACCAGATCACATTACCCTGGACACACCCAGCATCCAGAACCAAACCGACATCTTTCCTAGACTTGGTGTCCTCAAGCTTACACTAGCCTATGTCGCAGAGCGTTCAAATCCAAAAATAAGATGCACAGCTCCCCCCCTGCATGCTTTATGGGATAGTCCACATCCTGGTATCTGGAAGTAAGTTGCTGTCTCATAAAACTCTGGTTCTAACTCGTTATCCAATCTGAAACAACCCGTTCCTTCTCTAAAAATGAGGACAAGCCAAACCTGAGACTTTACAATTTGTAACTTACACATAAATAATTTCTGATGCATTTGAATTAGACATTTTCAACTTTTTCCTTAAAAAGATGGGATCTGCCAGTTTTCATAATCTGGTTGTAAGAGTTTAACACCATGAATTTACTTTATGAAAAATACTTATAAACATTAGAGATATATTACGGAAGACAAGTTCATTATGGTCCCTTTTCAGCTCATCAAGAGGTACATTAGGGAACTAGGACTCGTTGTTAGCTGCATATGCAATAGGAATGGGTATAAGGGTAAATTTTTCATTTCTAAGCATTTGTGTCATACATAATCAATTTGATAATGTGTGCTTTCTGGGTTTTATTTCTTAATTGTATTTAGGTACCATAAGAAGCAGCAGAAAGAAAATCTGTCAACTATTCATTTGTATGAGGCACAATTTGAAGAGAAAGATAACCAGCCAAGGTAGCAATGGAGTAAGAGCAGTAAGGGCTCAAATTCAACTCTGCAACTTCCAGGTAATTTAACTTTTCAAAGCTAAGTAAAGGTCCATGACTTTATTGACATGCTAAAAATAATTCCTGGTAGAGAAGTTGACAATGAACAGGATTCACTGAAGAAAATTAACTGGTTTCTTAAAAAGGTGCTTTGAACTTTAGAAAGGAATGGAAGCAGGTACACATCAACCCCACCAGGTGCTTTTTCCAAATGTCTGAATTATATCATCTTAATAATTTGTTTCAGGGATCTAATAAGTTGAATTGGGTGGTTTTAATATTCGAGGTAGTGTTTGGTGAGCAAAAGGGAGAGTCACTGTACTGTGGACATTAAATGAAAATTATAGAAGATTAGTTTGACTCCCCTCTAATTTCCTGGTGTACCCCAACAAGAGGTCAGTTTGGAGATGAAAGCTGCCTTGGTGTGAATTGCTGTTAAAATGTCCCACCTAATTCAGAGAGCTTCAAACGGGGATCATAGACGAGCACAAGGAATACTGAACTGATTACACCGAAGGGGTCACCAAGGAAGACTACAGGCAAATACTTATCCTGCAGACAAAAATCCACAACCAAAGCAAGGAACCCAATAAGGAGTCGACTTGGAAGAATCAAGTGCTTGTTGTGATTTTGAGTCTCTTAAGCTCCTGGCTTTTTACCTCATGTAAGTCTACTTAAGTAACTGACCTTTTATCGAAAGTCACCCAAGAAATCCTGGCCACCAAGCTCAATAACTTTATTTCAGTCTTTTCCTTCATCAATCCTGCCGGAACTGCCCCTGCTGGACATACCTTCCTTCCCAAAGTGTTCCCTTGATTCCAGGACAGGGTTTTTTTTGCTGATGTTCCTACTTTCTCTGCCCATTTCTTATCTGTTTTATTTGCTCCTTTGGCTCCTACTTTTCTATTTCAAACCATGATCGACTTCCTAAGCGTGGTTCAAAATTTCTAAATTGCTTGTATACATCTCTAACAGATGACCCACTGACTTCTGAAACCGCATCATTTTCCCTTCTTACGTTCCCTGTCTCCAGACTCCCAAATTCCCCAATACAGCTCCTCTTTGCTGCTTTCCTCTCAAGCATCCAGGCTTGAAAACTTGAGACCACCTAGGACGTGCCCTTCTCATTCAGTCTCACACCTCACAGGTGCTAATTACTATAGACTTTGCCCCCCCCCCAAATCATCCAGGACTATGTCACCCCTCTCCTTCCACGCTGACACTGTGTTTCACCCCTCCATTACCTCCTGCCCGGAGGAGTTAACACATCTCAAGAGAAATACAGGTCAAGTATTCTGGGAGTTTAGAGGAGATGATTAATTCTTACATGGATTATTCACATATCTGTTCCAAATAATGCAAGGCAAAAAAATAAAAGATAAAAAACTGAATGATCTCCAGTCCATGGAAAATAGCCCAATAGCCTACTGAAAGACTAAAATGAATGTTGTGTCTTTAATAGAGGCTAACTGTCATAGAAAGAATTGATATTTACAAGGTGAGAGCTCCTTTTAAAACAGACAAAGGCAAAATTCCATAGTTTCTTCCCTCCCCTAACCAGTCAATGCAATGTAGAGTACTGATATGATGGAGATATAAGAATGTACATCAGTTTTTCCAAGTGCTTTCTCCAGACCATCTGAGTCAGAATCATCTGGGGTATGTGTTAAAATGCTGTTTCACAGGCTCCATACTGTACCCTCCTTTTGTTGTGCAGAACATGCTGCTTAAACAAGTTCTTCCTATGATTCTTACCCACATTAAAGTTGGAGAGCCGCTAAATTATAAACAAACAAAAAAAGGGCTAAAAAATTTACATCAAACTATTATAACTTACATGTATTTTCTTTTTTATATTTGTCTCTATTTTTCAAATATGGTAGTTATATAAGAAAGGTAGTGTGGGATTTTAAAACTAAATTTATAGACTATCTCTGAGTTTCATCTACATATATTAGGCAATAACTCACAGATAAATTCTTTCAAAAATTAAGATTCTATAGAAAGAGATGAGATTTGTGGCAGAACTTTTCCATATATTCTCAAAACTACAATTAAACTCAAGAGTGACTTAAATAATCTAATGGGATATTTTGTATTCAAAAAGTTTTTAAAATTCCAGATGTGTAGGAAAAAGATAATAAAATTCTAATACCATTGTTCTTCTTTAAAAACTCAAGTTCTCTTGCTAACAGTTAAGGATACTGATTTATTTAAAACATAACATGTTTCTGCTTCATAGCATCTGTATTATTTTACATTTTTATTGGCAACTTTCACTGTACCCTGGGGATTTCTAAAAATCCTCATACTTCCCTGCTGGTCAAAGTTTCCAAAAAAAAAAAAATAACAAACAAATGATTATTAACTATGATTTTTTTTTTTTATTCCATGACCATGTCTTCCATAAGAAACACTGGAAAAAGCCGAGCTATTCGCTTTGGGGAAAATAGGGTCTATATACCAGATCTCAACCGCAGAGTAGATCATACAAGTACATTATTCCCAAGAGAGTATGTCAGCATCTGGATTTCCATCCACGTTAAACACACTCCTCACTTTTCTACCTCACAAAAGAAATGTCCGTTGCTCATAGAGAGGCTGCTACCATGACAAGTGTTGCCTATTGCTAAAGTTTCTAGCCAAGTTGTTCTCTCAACTAAGAGTGATTTGGACCCCCAGTGTACATTTGACACTATCTAGAGATTTTTTCGGTTGTCAGATCTGGGTAGAACTACTGGCGTCTAGTGGGTAGAAGATACTGCTAAACATCCACAAAGCACAGGACAGCCCCCGACATAACAAAGAAATGTAAAGCCCCAAATGTCAATAGCACCAATGTGGAAAAACCCTGAGCTAAACCCATAGTTCTATAAATTTATGCCTACTTCCATAAAGTCCTAAGCTCTGTTCCTACTTCCCAAACTTCCACCCTAATACCCATCCTTTGAAGCAAGCACCTGGGCTTCAGAGTTCTTTATACCATCATATTAATGGTTATTGATCTCTTTGACACCATCCTTGACGCATCGCTCATGCATGGCCCCTGACCCAGCTCTCTCCATCAGACAGTTTAGATCTTTCCAGATCATCTTAATCTTCTATTAGTACTGTTTGCATTAGAATTGAAAGTCTGTCCCTCTTGCTCACAAGAATCACCTTTTTGAGTGTGAAAACTCTCACCGAAGTCTCCCTAGCATCCAACAGAGTGCCTCAAACAGAATGAGTGCACAATAAATACTTGTCAAACTAATGAAATAACTTTAGATTTGCATTGTACCAAACATTGATGCTGATTTACTGATTATAAAACATAACCTTTGCCCTCAAGTACGTCCATTTTTGGGTGAAGATACACACAGGAAAGGACGACTAGCAAAATAGTAAAATAGTACTTAAGTAAAATAGTACTTAATGAGTAGCAGATGTATAACTCAGATAATTACTATAAAGGATTTCTGGTGAGTGTGAATTCCCTTAGAATGCAGGTAACCAGAGAGTGCCTCACAAAGGTGAAAACTGAAATGTACCTGAAAGGATGAGGATTTTTTTTTTATGGTAAGCTAGGAAAAGGGAGGAGGCCATTCCAGGCTGCAGGGAGTGGGTATAAAAAGCAGAGCTTGAGTAAAGCTGGTCTTTGCAAAAGCATTTTGCCAAATAGAACCACAGCCCTGAAAGTACTTTGGTGGAGTCCACTTTCCTGCTCCTTTTCGTGTAGTATACCAAAGAGGGTTTTTTTTGTTTTTTTTTTTACAGAAAAGAAGTGAGTCAACATCTCTGAAATAAAATGTTATGTCTGTGTCTTGTTTCTTTGAGATAGATTTCTGTAGTAAGAGATTTCTACTCTTACTAGCATAAGAGATTCTGTAGTGTGCTGCCCAGACTCCTAGCTGCCAGGAGTGTTGGATGGTGACGGCTCACAGCTGAGTTCCTCTCTAGGCATTACCTATTGCTGAAGACAGCCACCTCACCCTAGCTCATCCCTCCCCACCCCCGAGTGCAGTTTGCATGCAATGACAGACAGTCAAATGGAGAGGGATATAAAGGCCTGGCCTCCTTGTCTCAAGGCAGGACAACTTTGAAGGTCCATCTAAGCTCTAAAGCTTCTTGACCCATTTCAACTCCTTCCTCTATCTATCCTACTTCTTTCTCTCTCCCCAAAGGTGTTGAGAGTACTCTCCAATAAATTATTTGCATGCAAATCTCCATCTCAGAGTCTGTTACCTGGAGAATCCAACTGAGACTACAGAAGGGGGAAGAAACAATGGTGGTGGCAATGACAAAGGATGGGGTCCAGCAGCTTTTAAAACTGGAATTCTTAGGTAGTCAGCAGTTAGGTCACTGTATGTGTAAGTGTCTAAGGAATAACTGGTCAACCACCTTGCTCACCCTGCAGTATTTCATTCCCACTACCCAGCTGGCACCTCATATCCCTGGGAATTTTTCCAACCCACCCCTGAACCAGAACTACTTTCAAAACCTTCATCCACGTGACAGTGTAAATGACTGATAATATTTTAAATTCTCACCTAACCGAATAAACGTTGCCATTCAACCTTGATTCAAGCTGAATCAAGAAATCAGCTTGCCATAGATCTTGGGGCACATCAGGGACCTTCACGATGCCACTGAAATCACAGCAAATCAATCTGTGTGGTAGCAGAGACAATGCGATGAACTCACCAAACTTCATTTTCTCGTCCAGCGAGGCTCAAAGTTACAGATTCCCCAGCCTACTATGCGATGCTACCAGGTCATATGACTGAATTCTGGCCCACATAATGTGGGTGAAGTGATGTCTGTCACTACTAGGCCAGGTCCCTAAAACCCCCTGCACAGTTCTCCATGCCTTCTCTCTTCATTTTTCTACCATTTGGTTGTAGATGATCCAGTCAAATTCTAAGGCTGCAGGGGAGAATAGAGCCATAAATTTATGGAACCTGGGCCCCTGAATGGCTGAATGCAGTGGAACCTCCCCCCACACCATATCAATCATGCTTGGCTTATGTCACAGAGATGTGTGGGTCACTTGTCACTGCAGGTAGTGTTGCTTACCTCAACACATTGACTCCAACTCTATTTGATTGCAGCCATAAGAGCTAGGTTTGTGAGAAGGCTTCTTGATATTTGAGGAACCCTGTCTCAGAGAAGCCCAACACAAACCGATATCCTAGAAAATTCAGGAAAAATCAAAGACTTCTATGATGTTATAGGCATAGCGAGTGGAGATAATCTAATCAAAGGCATAACCACTTACAAACCAACAAACAACTGGTATCCTGTATTTAGCTATGGAAGATATAAATGGATTATGTAATTGCATTCACCCATACATATTATACACATCATTGATTGTGTGTTAATGTGTTTAAATTTTGTTTCAAAAACAAAATATCCCGCCGGCATGCTCTGGGTAAACAGACTCTTAGCAAAAATGATGAACAATGTCTGGGAAGAGAGAAAGAAAACTTGAGGAAAATGGACTAAGATTTTCACTTTAAAGTGAAAAGTTGGAAAAGATAGAAGGCTGTTTGGGTAAATACAGAAATTATACAAACGAGAAATGTAAGAAATGTGTATTTTCAAAGCCAAGATAAACAAAACATGGTGAATATTAACTCACTGTTACCCTGCTTTCTAGATTCCTATATGCCGCATTTGGAAGAGAAAATAACCAAGTGAAACAGGATGACTTGCTTTTCTCTTTTAAGTGATTATTCTTTTCTATGTTGAGGGATTTGGCTATGCTTCAGTTCTCTGGAGGGACTCTATTTAAAAAAAAAAAAAACTTAGATTGTTATCTTTGAAACCATCTTCACAAAGGGCTCAAATTTGAAGTAGTAAGAAACTTTGGTTTCAAACCTAGCAATGCATCTGATTTCATTTTATTTTACATTTAATCCTCAAGGAGAACATTACGTATTTTAAGTCACTCTGGAAGGGGGCTTCCAAAAATCTTTCAGTTCATAGGAGTATTCACTAGACTACAACATTTTCGTCTACTTACTAATGTCTGAACGCCTCTAACACTCATTGCTAGTTCAATCCACTGTGTGTGTGTGTGTGCGCGCGCGCGAGTGCGTGCACACACGAGTGTGTGCACACACGAGTGTGTATATGCTTCAGGTCATTTTGTTGCATCAGAGGCAGTTTTATATTTCTTTCAATTTGGAATTCCACACTGATTCAGGTGAAAAATGTATTAGACAAGCTAAGATACAAAGACTGGTTCCTCCATACCCCTATCCACGTTCCTTCCCTACCCCACCCTGGATTACTACCATTTCACCTATAATTATATATGTTTAAGTTTCTATTTCTTGTGTGAGATTTTATGCCATATTTGTCAGTGGCCATAAATAAATGAATATTTGTTTTGAGTTATGCAAGGAGAATTACATTTATTTCTACTATTTTCATAACAGGGACCGAGTCGGTTCAACACCACTCATTTTTAACGTTTACAATAAAGACAAGGTTTCATTTGACCTTAAACTTACACAATGTTATTATCAATTATATCTCAATAAAGCTGGGGGGCAAAAAGGTTTCATTTGAATGGACAATGACCTTTCCTTCACAATAGAGCTGTGAATGAACTTCTGCTCCACAAACTCCCACATGTTCCATTTTTCTTATCACTAATAATATTCATTAATCAATTATCATATATACATACATATAAGTACATGCAGAAAGACACATGTAATTTTTCTCTATCACATTTTTCTAGCCTAAACCAAACCAGATTTTTCACTCGTGGGGAAAAAAACCTGTAAATAAAGGTGTTAAAGGAAGAAATAAGAAAACTACATGAAAAGTCATCTAACATGTTAATAGTTAAGGGAACTAATGTCACACCCCATTCCACATAAGTGTAGATTTTCATATCACATTTTATGCCATAGTTATATGTAATTTCATATAAATATATCATAAAGCATGCCTAAAATAAAAATATTTTTAAAATCTCATTACTAGTATTTTAGTCAAAGTCAAAAGAAGGAACTGAAGTTGGTACCTTTAGTTCAAGGAGAAATGTGTAAGATTTTACTATTCTCACTAGTTTAAATAAAGCCTGATGGGACATGCCACCTTGGGGAATTTTCCCTTAGAGCCATAAATGTCCTGGCATGAGAAAAATGCTATATTAGTATGTTAGAGAGTGTTGGTACATGCCTTGGCTCGAGTACTGCCCTAATATTAAAGAGTTGTGATAAATTACTTCATAATTAGAGAGTCCACCTTGGGCTAGAATCCAAAGATTCTGGGGGTAAACACGATGAGCATAGTCCCCACCCTCACAGAGCTTATGATCTCCTGGAAAAGCTAACTACACGAGGGGTCACAATCAAGTGTGACACTTGTTATAACAGAGGGATTGCAGAGGTGTCAGGAGGGCAGAAAAAGGGGCTGGAAACCAGGGAAGGCTGGGGGAAGTGATGTTTAAGCTGAGACTACCAGCATCCTTCTTGGTGTGATTTCATTTTCCTGCAAGTATGGCTGTATGTAGAGCGGAGAAGAGGTTGAAGGAGACAATATGGGGGCAGGAGGAACAGGTAGAAGACCACTGACATTAATACGGAAAGAAAAGATGGCATCCTGAGCTAGGGCAATGGCAAGGCAAAGGGACAGAAGTAGACAGATTCGAGACTATTTCAGAGCTAACTATCCATGGAGTTTGGTGATGAATTAGCATGAGTGGTAAGAAAACAGGGAGAATCAAGTATGCATCTGAGAATGGAAGGTAACAATTTTTGTTTTGTGAAGTTGGATAAGGAACTGAGCTATTTGGCTTCAAGGTTTTATTTTAGTTGATTCTCCAGAGGTAGACAAACATCTCCCATTAGACCTGGCCTTGCGATTCATGACATTTTAAAGAATGTGTACGTGTGGTGTAATTACTGCTGTAATTTAATGCGGCTGCTTTGTGCCTTAAAGCTGAGAAGCAAGCATACCTTTGTATGTTTGGAATGTTAACAGAATTACCTCCGACTTTAGTTTATGTTCCTTAAGTACAAACTCTTAAGTCGGGCAAAGGGGATCACCGTTATATAGTACCATACTTAACTACCCTTTTTATAAGCAAGGTCTTTTATACCAAAAATAAACAGAGGCACACAGTCGTAAACCCATAAATTCTGTGAGCTAGTACTTTAAAGGACCGAGTATTTGCACAGCACCAGGAGCTTACCTAAAAGGGACAAGGTCCTGGGAATTCTCTCTAAAAGTGATTTATTTCTGTCAACATTCTTCTGCAACTTAAACATACGCATTCACAAAGATTTAAATTTCTCCAGACATTTGACTTTAAAGCTTTACTTCTGATGTTCTGAGTAAATACCGTTAGCAAAGAAGCAATAAAATAAGTTAAGGCAGCTTTTCTCTTTGAATCTACCATTCTTGTACCAATCTTCCTCTATACACCTAAAGATTATTTGATAATATTTCTTGTAAAGTATATATATAATATGTATATGTAATACATATCATACACATGTAGATTACAAACTATTGGAATGTTTCTTATTGTTTTGATTTTTTTTCTTTCAGAAGGGTTCTTCTCAGCTTCTGACAATGCAGATTTCAAACTTTAAAAATGTATTTATAAAATCACTTTCAACAAACATTTATGAAACATCTACTCTGTACTGGCAGATGTGCCAGGTATTTCAATATATATTACCATAGTAAGTCAATTGTCAAAAAAACCCCGACAACTTAACTAATAAACAATAATGTTAGTCTTCACAGCCACATATAGAAACAGACCTATGCAACCATTGTCTACCTTTCTAGTTTATTAAGGGAACAACTGAGAACGGAAACAAGCTTTTATAAAGCTTGGTCCCTGGTATATCATAACAGAAATTGTCCATTCTCCATAGAACTCTGATAATCATCTTCAATAAAAGGATATTGCACGTGGCCAAGGATACATGCCAAGTTACTTCATATCCCAGGTTATTACTGATTGTCCAGAAAGTCTTCACATTATTTATATTTTCTGTAAAATAATCCTTATTTCCCAGTAGGAGGTAACTTTGCATTAAATGATGAAACTGCACTTTGGGATATGTATCCTATTAGTGTGTATCATATTAGTACATTATCCTTAATACAAAAATCTCGTCTGTTAGTTTAATGCAAAGCTTTACTCCTCACTTATAACTTACAGAAAGACATGTTGAACAAGTTAGTTATGTCAATACATGTCTGTTTAGCCCGTGAGCTGAATTCCAAAAGGACTGGAAGAATTTTTTAAAATGCTCTGCTTACATTGCTGCTGCGTTAATGTCACTGACCCAATTAAAAACATAGACGGACAGTTCTGTATTTGTAACATTGTGTATGATTTAAATGACAAGGTACCTTAAAAGGGAGCCAAAATATGTGTTTTGATGTTTCAGAAGTGGTTCTCTCTGGCACAGTGAGTGTGACTGTCCAGCTAATCAGAGAGTGATCTCCCTTTAAAGCTGGAGTGGGAGATCCTCAGCATAAGAAAGAGAACAAGCACAAAAGTTGTACAGAACACAGTGAATGTCTGTGATGGTCTACAAACCTTGGGGTACCGAGGGATCTTGCTGCTGTGAATACTGGTACCTCCAGAGAGAAATCACCACAAGGTGTTGTTGATTTGGCCTTGTGTCTTTCAGCCAGGCAGCCCATCCCTCACCAAACAGCTGCCCCAAAAAAGACGGTGCTTGGGCTCTCCCTTTGCTATGCAATGAAACCCTCTTATCTGGTCACCGGGGTTGTTCCTCAGCTTGTGCTCCATCCATGCCTTTATTCAGTTCCAAACCTTTTGGCTCCACTTCCTGTCTCCTGCTGCTAGTCCCACACCTGCACTCTGCACAGACTTGGATATTTGGCACCTTGTCCTAGGTATGGTTTGAACTCACTGTCCAGCACCCCTGCCTCTGGCTACCCCTCCATCCAAATTTTGGTGTCCAGGAGTTCTCTGCTTGGCCATTGCATCCACTAGACTCAATCTTGCCCAACCAGAGCAAAGCAAACAGTCTGAACTATATCGTAAAGGTACTGTATTAGTCAGTTGAGATAAGCTTAGCAGTGCGTATATAACAAACAGCGCTAAATGCTCTGTGGTCTAAAGCAAAGGTTTATTTTTGGCTTATTCCACATGCCCATCATAGGCCAGCTATGACTCTGCTTCAAATCACCCCCATTCAGAGGCTCCTCAACTTGGAACATCCCTGTTCCCCATGGCTGGGGGAAGAAAGCATTAAATTGCAAAAGAGCTCTTAAAGACTTGCCCAGAAGTGATACACTTTCAGTCATATTTCATTGGCCAGTGCCAATCATATAGTTCTGCCTCATGTCAAGGGGGCACAAAGGGACAATCCCATCCTAAGGCAGGAGAACCAAAGATATTGCCGAATAATATTAACTGTTACCACGGGCACCAATTTTTAAGCCACAATTTTCTAAACTATCTGTTCATGAAACTGGACTGTTGACTATAGTGTTGGTTGGCTATATCTGTTAACTCTTACTACGGAATCCCTTAGAGAAAGCTTTAACTTAAGGTTTAATTAAGACACATAAGGGATTGGCTGAGAAAAAGTAAGTCCTTGATTTAAAAACTTGTTATGCTATTACTACTGTCATTAGTAGTAATATATTATTATTAATAACAGCTAGTGTTTTATTCATTATGCATTTGCTATGCGCCAAGTAGGACTCTAAGCTCTTAACATATATTAATTTGTTTAATTCTCCAGCAACCCCATAATGCAAGTACTCTTTTTAGTCCCACTTTATAGACAAGGAAACTGACTCACAGTGATATTTAGTAATGTGCTCAGGGTCAACAGCAATCATGATTTATCAGATGCCAATTTAACCTTTAAATTATTAACATAAAATTATAATATGGTTTGGTTCTACTAACTGCAGGGTTTCCACACTGGGTTATTGTGAACCTCTTGGCTTGTTACATCTAAAGCAATCTCTCTCTCTCTCTCTCTCTCTCTCTCTCTCGCTCTCGCTAGCGATCTCTATCTCTATCAATCTATCTCTCTCTCCTCTTTCGGCATTATTCCAGAGAGCATTTCTGGCACATTGTAGGAAAAAATGGAGCGGGGGGACATGTGCAGGACTTCTGCTTCTGGATAGAGGGTAGAAAGCCACCAGAAAGCATTGTTCTCACCCTAACCATCAAAACAAACCTGATAAGATACAAAATCACTGTCATTAGTAGTAATACATTATTATTAATAACAGTGTTTTATTCATTAGGATTTTTTATAAAATCCAACTGAGAGTGGGGAGTGCCAAGAAACCTAAACGAACACATTTCCAGAAAATCATTGCCCTTCATAGGTGAGAAGAGAGCTGTAACTGTTCTCACTCAGTGTAGAATGATGGGTGGAGAAGAAATCCACATAAAAAGGGATAGGGGGAGTTAGGCAAGACTGCAGAGAAGGTTCAATGGTCACATGTGGTCTGACGTGACAGAAGAGAATGCTAAGGAACTCAGCCATAGAGCAAGTCTGCATCCACCCATCAAATCATTCCCATGGGTTGTCACCAAGTGTTCACAAGTATTACACCAAAGGCTGGGACAGGACAAAAGGGGGATTTCCGCTTGAGATGAACAGGGTCTTTCCCAAGTGCAAGGCAGCCATCTTCAAAAGGACTAAGAAAAGTACATCGGAGGCACTCTGGGCTCTGTGGTACTGAAGGCACGGGGCTTCTCAGGTAAGTAGAGAGAAATCCATCTGTGACACTCCCATAAGTCAACAATGAAGAAAAACCAAACAACCCAATACAAGTGGGCAAAATAGTTGCTTGAACAGACCCTTCACCAACGAAGATTATATGAAAGGCAAATGATTACATGAACTAGTGCCCCACATCATTAGTTAGCAAGGGAATGCAAATTAAACCAAAATTTAAGAGACGGACATCAGATATTAGTGAGGATATGGAGCAACTAGAATTCTCAAACATTTCTAGTCAGAGTGTAAAATAGTATAATCACTTTAGAGAACTGTTTGGCAGTTGCTAATAGTTAAAAATACATCTCTCATAAGAACCAGCAATTCCACTCCTAGGTAATTATCTAAGATGATGAAATTGCATGTTCCCAAAAAGACTTGTTTATAAATGACCAAAGCAGTCTTAGTGATAAGCTCAAAACTGGAGACCACCTACAAGTTCATCAACATATAAATAGATGAAATTTTGTATGTTCACACAAAAGAATATAACTCAGCAATAAACGATAGGAATTACTGATACAATCAAAAGCATGGATGAGGGCCAGCCCGGTGGCTCAGGCGGTTAGAGCTCCATGCTCCTAACTCCGAAGGCTGCCGGTTCGATTCCCACATGGGCCAGTGGGCTCTCAACCACAAGGTTGCCAGTTCAACTCCTCGAGTCCCGCAAGGGATGGTGGGCTCTGCCCCCTGCAACTAAGATTGAACACGGCACCTTGAGCTGAGCTGCCGCTGAGCTCCTGGATGGCTCAATTGGTTGGAGCGCATCCTCTCAACCACAACGTTGCCAGTTCGATTCCTCGACTCCCGCAAGGGATGGTGGGCTGTGCCCCCTGCAACTAGAAAACGGCAACTGGACCTGTAGCTGAGCTGCGCCCTCCGCAACTAAGACTGAAAGGACAACAACTTGACTTGGAAAACAGGCCTGGAAGTACGTACTGTTCCCTAATAAAGTCCTGTTCCCCTTCCCCAACAAAATCCTAAAAAAAAAAAAAAAAAAAAAAAAAGCATGGATGATTCTCAAAAACATTATGCTGAGTGAAAGCAGCCAAGCACAAGAATACAGATATATGAATCCCTTTTTACATGAAGTTCTAGAACAGGCTAAATAATATATGATGATGAAAATCAAAACAGTTAGTGAATTAACCAGAAGGGATGATGGAAATGTTCTATATTTTGTTTTGGATGGTTAATACATGGAGTTGTCAAAACTTAATTGAAATGAAGATCTGTGCAATTTATTGTTATGTCATTATACCTCACTTTTTAAAATGTACAGGGTCAAATATCATTATTTCAGAATACTGAGAATGAGTCAGCTCCAAATTGAATCCATGCTACAAGAGCTAAAAGCCACGTCCTATAGGCCACCCAAGGTCAATATGAAACAATTACAGCACTTCTCTTATTCATACACTTAACAGTCGGGTGCAGACACGACAGGACTTGCTATAAAAAAGACAGAACCCCACACCTAATGAGTGATCCTATCCTTTCATCTCTCTAGCCAGTGTTATCTCATGCTGATCCATCCCAAACTTGCTGATGTGTCACTGCCATAATCTCTCAGTGTCAGCCTGTAATTGTTCAGGGTCAGCCCTTAAAGCACTGGGGATTCCCGCTCTAACCACCCAGAGCTTATCAATTGTATGGCTTGCCAGAGCTCTACCATTAACTGCTTGATTATTTTGTTCTTGCCATCTCTGTTCTTAACCCCTCTGTACAAGTCTGTACAAACACTTTCCTGTGTGGCTCCTTTGAAATGTTCAGAAACAATTACTGCTGTGGTGATGGAAAGTGATATTATGCATTAGGGTGACTTTAGGTGAGGAAATGCACATCTTCTAGTCTTAATTCTGCCTAAAATTGCACTTCTCACACTTTAATGTGCATACGAATACCAATGACTATTGTTAAAATGAAGATTCTGATTCAGTATGTCTGGAATGGGGTGCACGTGTCTCCATTTCTAACCAGCTCCCAGGTTATGGGGTGTGACTTCTCCACAGACCAAACTTTGACTTAGAAGGACCAAGTATTATTTTCTCTGTGGTTATGTTCGCTGTTTCTAGAAGGTGCCTCTCTGCATGTGTGAGTTCTCAGTCCAAACTTCAACATCCAACGACTTCAGGTTCAAAACATGCAAACGAGGGTCCCAGCAGTGGACAAAGGATGGCTTTTGAAATTCAAAATAAGCATTCTGGAAAAGCATGCTCATTTTTATGTATTAACTCAAAATCAATACATCTCCTCTGATGTATTCCCATCATCAGTCTGTAAAATTTCCATCGATCAGCAGCTCCCACAGAGCAGGCAGCAGACCTTCCAGAACCATCTGGGACCAGAGCAATGGGCCACATGCATAAGCCTCACCCACACTTCAGCACACATCGCTTAGCAGGAGCACTCAGCCTGAGAGCCAGAGAGGGAGAAGGAAAGCAGGTCAATGGGTCCTTCTCTGGAATGGGCCACAGCCTGCTTACCCGTAATCAGGTGGGGAAACAGCTACTTTTCCCAATGACTTCACTGGGTACAACACTGCCTCTCAGACAGAGACAAAGGAAAACAGATGCGGCTCCAAAGCGACCTCTGGCAATAGCATTAGAAGAGATGGTGAGATTACAATGACAATACGATATTTGGCATCTCCTGGGGACATATTTTGAAAGTCTTAAATCTTTCAAAAATACATATGTTAAAATAGTATCTCTATGCAAGAGTTCCAGACCTTCTTATTTTTAGAAAAATACACTGAAATCACTGAGTCTAAACAACTCAGAATATTCATAAATTTCCCAACCATTTTATTTAAGCATTTGATTTATCATTCAGAAGGAAACTTTATATGTAAAACAATAAATACCAATGTTTAATGTAGCATGATATACAAGAGTTATTGCAATTGATCAAGGATTAGTGGCATTAATCCTTGGGCACATAAATACTTTGTAAAAGAAACACAACTAAAACATACATGCACATACAACATGGCAGTCAAAGAAGTCTTCAACCTGCCCATAGTTTTTGCTAGTTTAAGAAGATGAGCTAGTCATAGTGTGATGAAGGTTAGGAGTTCTAGACTTTTCATAACCAGCTTAAAATGTGAAATTAACTTTAAATGGAGTCTGCCAATTAAGCGCTGTTTCTGAGATTTGGGTATCCTCCTATATACAGAAACCTGGGGATTGATTAGGAAACAGGAACATTCACGAGTTCAGGTGGGATTCCTGGTACTCAGCAAGACAGCTCCATAAGCATGAACCAACAGTCAATTATTTCTTTAATTTTCACTTCTTGCCTTCTCTTCTAGATGTCTTCCTCAGTCATTCTAGGACATTATACAACAGTGGTTCAAGATTGTGGGAGTCCCTACTCCTAAAAAGTAATTCAGCACTACTCAACATTACAATACAAACATTCACCTAGGATGGGCCCAGTATTTTGGTAGCAATTATAAAACATACATTCTCAGGCAAGCCTAAGTTTTCTATCACAAATTTAGCTGAAGAATCAGGATTTCTCTCCATTTTCAAAATGCAGAGCAATAAGATTTGATCAGATAGCTGAGGATAATCAGAGCTAATTTGAAATACTACATAAAAGCCCGGGGTTCTTTTGCAATGCAGCATAATTACCACCACCACCTGTGGGGAGCCATGATTTCTTGTTATTCTGAAGCCTTGCAGACTAGGATGCAGAAGGGCCTCGGTGGCTGCCAGAACGATTGGTGCGACATGTGGACCCTCTACCTGCTGATGACAACCACCCTCACCCTCACTACACTCACCCTCATCACCACCAGCACTACCTTGTCACCATCATTACTATCACGTCACCAATATTGCCACCATCATATACCACTGATAGTACAGAAAATGGTAGAAGCCTTACTGAAAATAATTTTGGCAGTAACCATTAAATCTTAAACTTCATATTCTATTTGAGTCATCAATTTCTTTCAAAGGTACCTTTCCTACAGAAATACATATGTGAAAAATGCATGGAAAAGCTTACTATTATAAAAATGTCAATTCTCACCAATAAAATTCCAACCAAAATCCCAACAGGATTAATTTTGGGCAAAATGAGAAACTGACCCTAAAATTTACATAAGAACATTATTTGAAACAAGGAAAAAGAACAAACACCCTAAGTAACTTCAAAGACAAATTGATTCAACAAATTTTTATCAAGTGCCTATCATGTACCAGGTATTGGTTTAGCCAAAGGGATGACTAAATAAAACCTTCGTATGCTCCTACCATAGAACACCAGGCTGCATATCATAAGAATAAAATAATAAGAATAAAATTAATCAATTGATGTGGAAAAATCTACAAGACATATTGTGAAGTTAAAAAATATCACAGTACAATATATACAGTATAATGCTATCTGTTTTCTATAAATCACCTCAATCTAAGCACGTAAATATATAAATGCATAGAAAATAATCTACGAGGATATCTTACTAAAAGGAAATAAATGAATACTTCTGGAGAGGAAAGTGGGATTGAGTAAGTCATGGACAATTTGGTTTTGTATAATATTTGGATTTTTATAATAAGAACGTTTTTATCACATGCATATCTAAAATCTATCAGGCTACCTAAAAAATACTGATGAAACATTCCTTGTCAAATCTGGTCTAGAATACGAGTAAACTGTATTTAATAGAATGTTTTCAAATACCTTCTCATTGTTGTTGGTATTTTTCTAGGACTTCAGATTTTATAGGCTAATAGTAGACAAAGTTTATTTTTGTTAGAAGAAAAGGCAGGAAAGAAGATGGGTGAGAGAGAGAACAAACCAGGATCGTGTTTAGCATCAGTCAAACTTGGATTCTAATCCCTATTCTGAAGCCTGATAAACATGTATGTTCTCAGAATGTACACTTTCAATAGCAAGTAACAAGATGTATGACAAAAAGTGGCTTAAATAGTAGGGATTTGTTAAATCACACAAGCAGAAGTCTAGAAGCAAGGCCAGGCAAGACAACCCCAACGGCTCCCTTGGCTTTTTCCTCATAGTTGCAAGATGGCTGCTACAGCACCAACAAAGCACCACATCCTTACAAGACAGCAGTCCAATTTAAGAAAGAATGAGGTCTTTTATTTATGTAGGTCTCTTTCAGGGAGGATAGGTTTTCAAAGTCGTCCCCACAAATTTCCCCTTACATGTAATTGGCTATAACCAGGTCACATGGCCGCCCCCAAATAAATCACTGGAAAAGAGGTAGAATAATCATGTTTGACTTAAGTCCAGTCATATTTCATATCCTGAGACTGAGCCCTCCTCCTTGCCGAAGCACATAACTACCTGATACCCACAGTAATTCTGGGTTCCTCTATTAACAAAAGAATAAAAAAGAAATCAACATTGAACAGCCAATGTACCACTACAATAAGTAATTAAAGATTCAGTTTCTTCATGTGTTAATTGAGCCACACGACCTATCCTCTTAATTGTGTGGAACACTATATGAGATAGCACATGCCAAGCTCTTGGCTTATGCTAGTTGTTTGACTTCATCAACCTCTTCCATCAATAATGATAGCATTATTTCCATAAGGAGATTTTAAAAAGAGAGATATCAAGAAAATAAGAAGGCAAAGTGTCTAAATATAGTTTTCCATTCCTTGCATTTAGGTATTCCTATATACATGATATATTTACATTCTGCTACCAGAAACATCACTACCTGAGGATTGTTACCTAAGACGCCAAATTAGTTTCTGAAAAGAGTTCTACACAAAGCAACACAATTCAGTGGTTGAAGTCATTACAGGAGGTATAATCTCAGGGAAGGACGTTTTCAATACTAACTTCGAGTTTATCTCTTGAAGAAAAAAGGATCCAAATGGGTGCTAACTGGACGCTATAACTTCACATGGCGGAAGGGAAGAGGACCTGTCTGGGGCTTCTCTTATAAGGGCATCGATCTCAGACTCCCCTTCCCCTTTTCACAACTAAGGATGCACATTTACTTTTCCATGGAAAAACATCTCCATGCAAATTCCAAAATAATCACAGTGAAAGTCCTTTGCACAAAATGACAATCATTTTAAAATTATTCTACCACAAACTATTTGATGAGAAATTTGGCAGTCTGATTTCAGCCACAGCAGGAGGAGGAAGAGTAGAGAGTCTCAGAATTGGGCTTCTCTAAATCCAAGTAGACAGATTTCCCCGGAGCAGGGGTTCTCAAACTTGAGTGAGCATTTGAATCATCCAGAGGGCTTGTTAAATCACAGATTCCTGTGAATCACAGATTCCACCCCGTAGGTCTAAGGTGGACCCCAAGAATCCACATTTCTAACAAGCACCCAAGTGATGCTGATGATGCTGTTCAGGACCACTCTTGGAGAACCAGAGCCTCCCAAGTGATGCAGGAGCCATGAACGTGAGTGATGGCATCAGTTGCTCCCTGAATCTCACCTGTGAACTCAGGTTCTACTCGAGTCAAATAAAATTGAAGAGTGGAGCTGTAAAAGGATGATATTTATGAATAGGTTCAAATTATTTCCAGGCTGCAGAACTTGAGATTGGAAGATTTCATTTGGGATAGACTCCTTCAAGGAAGCATAGAAGGAGAAGAGGAAGGCCACCTACCAAAACAAGCCAGCTTTCCACTATCTCAGCTGCCAACTTCCCAGTAAAGGGCGAACAAAACAACAAGCACTCAAATGCTAAATGCTTTTAAGGGTTTACAAGTATTTCAAGTAAATTACCCTTCCTTCCTTTTATGCTTGATAAAACCATTTAAATAGAGGCCCCAAGAATTCAGGGCTCTTTTGCATCTTTGCCAAGGGACAATATTCCTTGATTGGACTCCATCACAAAATCCAAGAGCATGGCCCAGACAAACTGGCTCGATGAGCCTGCTGTCAATCGCTTTGCCAACAATGGACCAAAGAACTGGATTAAAAATTTTTTTTTCTGTCATTGGATGCAACAGATTTTTCAAAACAATATTTTAATTTGCATACCAAGCCAAATTCTCTCTCGGAGGAGGAATAGAGCGCATTCCATTGTGTAAGACAATACTCATTCCCTGAAGGTGATGTCAGTGCTTAGCGAGCAATGCTTCTCTGAGATTCCTTGTCTTGCCATTAAGGTTCCTATTATAAAATGTTAACCACTTCAGAATCGAGCAAGATGTTGTGAATCTTTCTGTTAGCATTTTTGCAAAACCAAAAGAGACAAGGCTGTCACCAGCTGCCTCACGCACAATTATTTAATGACTTCTCCCTCATGGTATGAATAGGATTTCTGAAATCTATCTTCACCTCCCAGGACTTTCTTCTCATAGGAATACTGATTTGGATAGTTTATCTTTGCCAGCTTTTAAGGTTCGGGGAGCAGTCTGATTGTTTGCTAAAATGATAGGAGGCATTTCAGGGCTATAAGACTAAATCTGGGTAGGAATTTGGAGGTTAATAGGAAACACACTGGGCATTTTGCTAGTTAGGGGAATACTAGGGCACAGAGAAGATGAAGGACAAAATGCACTCGAACACACAAATGCTATAAAATGGCATCAAGTAGTATAGCATGGCAGGGAGATTTGGGCCAGAGCCTGTTATGAATACCTGAAAAAACACCAAGTAAAAAACTGCAATATGTTATCTTTGTATCTGTCTTTTTTATCTATCTGCATACATATCCCCAAATTATAAGATTAAAGAATAAAACTGACATGCACCTGAAACTAATAAAAAAAGTTTAAAAAAATAAAATAAGTAAAAAAATAAAAATAAAAATAAAGTCTACTTATAAATGTTTCAAAAAAAGAATAAAATTGGATTTCCATTTGAACTCTAATCATGTGCTACTTTTTTTAATTGTGAAAAGCTAGAAAAATATTACAGAATAGTGAAGAAAAACAAACAACACAGTGCCAATGAGCTTAAATTAACAATGGTTCACATTTAGTCAATTTAACTGAGCTAATTTTAAAAGGAAAACAGGATCACTATAGCGGAAAATTGAAATCCCCTTGATTTTTTTTCCTCCTTGTCCCACTTGCGTCTCACTATTTGATTTCTTGGGAACCCTTCCAGCATATGGTTTTACACTTTGATTTTACATACATAC
Source organism: Rhinolophus ferrumequinum (assembly GCF_004115265.2). NCBI lineage: Eukaryota > Metazoa > Chordata > Mammalia > Chiroptera > Rhinolophidae > Rhinolophus > Rhinolophus ferrumequinum. Next base: position 118,611,020 of record NC_046284.1, on the reverse strand, counting down.
AGAGGGTGCCAAAAAAATGTATACACATTTTAAGAAAGGAAACACTGTATTAAAATTGTAATAGTCGATATATACCGATAACAAAAGATGAATACAAGTCATGTGTATACATTTTTTTTGTCACCCCCGGTATATTCCAAAACAATGCTGAACACAGTCCTGTATGTTTTCTGATATCTACATGAATGCTATCAATACAGTACTTAGGACACCACAACTTAATTTTTTTCATTCAGTGTTATACTTTCAAGCCTACCTATCTTTATACAGGTAGATCTAGGCCATTATTAATGGTGGCGTCACCTTCCATTCTGTAAACACAGTACAATTTATCTTTTAGCCGGCTGATGAAACCTTCAGGTGGTTTCCATTGTTCCCAATTACAAACAGTGCTGCAAAGAATGATCTTGTTCCATTTCCTGAGGCTGTAGTAGAAGAGTTTTTCTTGGGACTATATTGAGGCCAGAACTGCGAGGTCATAACGTCTGTACATTTTCAGCCATGCTAGATAGCATCAAAATGTTCTCCTAAGAGGTGATAGCAATTAGTATTCCAATTAGCAGCACCGACAGTCTCTGTTTTCCCTCATTCTTGCCAAAACTCTGACTGTTATGTTATTCTTAAGGACTCATCCAAGGGTCCCTGATAAACAACCAAGATGAGTTTGCTGCCCACACCTGCAATGAGACTGCAGAGGACAGCTCTTACCTCTGTCTACCAGCTTCCCTTATTTCTAGAAACAGAGCTGCTCTTTTCTATAGAGAACTTTCCTCCCACCCAGTGGGTTGTCATGAAGTTGCTTCTTCCTAGGTTATAGTGACCCATTCAGGAGTGGAGGTCAGAATACTGGCAATCAGAATTTCTTTTCAGGGGTTAATACGGGCAAGGGAAGAGAAAATCGCTCCCTTCCTTAAAGAAGATGAGGCAGGAGGAACAGCCGTCTTTGCCCGCCTGAGGAAGAAGCCACAGAGAGGACAGAGGACTCAAGATTAGGTACATAGAAATTCCACTCCTGAGTATATATCCACAAGAATTGATAACAGGGACTCAGACAACTGTTTGTACCCCAATGTTTATTGCAGCATTATTCACACTAGCCAAAAGATGGAAACAACTTAAGTGTCCATCAGATGAATGGATAAACAAAATGTGGTCTATCCATATAAAATATTATTCAGCCATAAAAATAAAGTACCGATACCTGCTATGACATGGGTGAACCTTGAAAACATGCTAAGTGAAATAAGCTAAACAGAAAAAAAAGGACAAATGTTGTATGGTTCCACTTATATGAAATATCTGGAATAGGCAAATTCACAAAGGCAGAAAGTGGGTTAGAGGTTACCAGGGGCTGCAGGGAGATGGGGATGGGGAGTGACTGGTTAATGATTACAGAGATTCTGATAAGGGTGATGGAAAAGATTTGAAAACAAATAGTGCTAATCCTTGCACAACATCATTAATGTGATTACTGAATTATACACTTCAAATTGTTAAAATGGCATATCTTAGGTTATATATATTTTTTCACAATAAAAAAATTGTAAAACCACAGGACCATTGAGAATGAAAAAAGAAAAAACGAGATTAGATAGGTAGAAAGACACACATATCTATCTGTCCTAATGATATCATTCGACTCCCTAGATGCTACCATACCTGAAGTCAGCAATAATTCTTTCATCTTGTTACATATGTCAATATATTCTATTTTTTTCTTTATCTAGTTTGAACGGGCTTTCTGTCACTAGGAATTGAAATAATTCTAAATCAGGCATAACAGTGTATAGTCAGGAAGGAAAAAAAATACGATCTTAACATCTCCTTAGGTTCTACACATTTTATTTAAACCTCTGTTGTTTGCAGGCAATCAGTCAAATCTTATTCTGAGTTTGTGTATGTGTTATTAGGAGCTGGTAGTTGCTTAAATAAACATGATAATTCCACAATTTCATTTCACAAGGTCTACCCCAACTAAATTCTTCCCAGATACATTTCTCCTCTGCTTAATGTGCTAAGAAGAATTGAGTGACATGCTGCAGACGTTAGAAAGGAAAAGGAGTCCATAACAATGAGAAGATGGGCATTATAAGTGATTCTTTTACTCGATGACCTAACAGAAAAAGAAATGATCCAAAATGTTAAGTCAAAAATAATTCTCACATTTTAAGAATTTATATTGACCTGGAGAGTGGATTCTCCCTTTCGGAGAATCACTGTCCCTTCTTGAAGGAACCAGGAGTACCTCCCCCCTTTTTTTTATAAAGGCAACGAATGATTCTTGCCTTGATTTCTTCTGCCCTTTAGTAAGAAATTGAAAAAGGCTCAGTGGCAAAAAAAAAAAAAAAAAAAAAAAAAAAAGGAGGGGAAGGAGGAAGAGAACTCCTACCCCTTGATTTTTCTTTTCATTTAATTTGATGTTTATATTCACATTAATTTAGCAACAGACAACATGAATATAGCTAGATGAAAGTAACTGAAGATTTGCAAAACTAGATAGATAATTTTAACCCTTAATAATTCAAGGGAACAATTATACTTTGAATCCAACAGTTTGTCTTTTCTCAGAAATTACACATATGGCAAACCTGGCTAACTTGCCTGTACTCTTGTTCATAACATGATTTAGAATGAAGCAAAATATAAATAAAAGAAATCCATTTGCAAAGAGTCAAGCTATAGGATTAAAAGTATTATTTACTGTAGAATTTCCTCAAGGATTTAAATATGAGTGGTGGACAACAAAATTGTGAAAGGTTCCCCAAATATTTAATAAGTCTGACAAAAATCCTGGGCACACAATGGTCTTCAGGACAGGCAAGAATAAGAGAAGAGATTTGCTTGTGTGGCGTAGGGGAAGGGAAAGCGTTTCCAACAGTAAATTGGAAGACACCAGTGATTGCGATAGGCAAAATCTGAATATTAGTAATAGGTTAGATAGCTTTTCTACTTGGTTTTACATGCAAACTCAAAAGGAAATTAGGCAAAACACAAAAATTAATTATTTGTTCAACGTGACAAGGAAAACAAGGAGAAGACAGGAAAGGGATATTCTAACATAATGAAAGTTGAAACATCGTTTTTCTCCCATGGTCTCTCCCCTCCCCACCCGCTTTGGCTCTGAAATAGCTACATAAGGATTGGACAGAGGGGAGAGCAAAGGAACCGGGGATTCTCTGTTGGAAAAGCAACAGCATTTCCAAAATTCATTTATGCTTCTCTTCATTCAGTTTAGTCCGTTTCTTCCCCCTCTAAATGCTTACGTGGGTGCTTTTTCTGCCTGGTATTCATAAGCAAGACATTTTTGAAATATGTAGCTTCATACCAGTAATGGGGTGGGGTGCAATACCACACAAAGGAGCTTTCGTTTCAAATATTAGCACAAAAAAAAACTGTTCTTTGAAATATGTAACACTTCCAACTCTGGGAAGGCACAGCTGGCTTCATGTGTCAGTGGCTTATAAGACCTTCCGAAAGGAAGCAACATGAACGAACTACAATGAATAGCATATATCTCATTATAACACAATCAAAAGTATGAGCTGATATTTCGACTTCTGACACCGTGTGTTTTTAGTCAGCTTCACATTCATGAGGGTACAGTTGAATGAATAATGCCATAGTTAGAGGGAAAAATTATTTGGCAGAAAGGAGGGACAAGGTGGGGTAGGAGGAATAATTGACATGGAAAGTCATTTGATATTACCAGTTAAGCTCCAAAACTGGGGTTTTGAGGATAATTCCAAACAAAATCCCAGACATTGGTTTGGAAACTGTTTCTCTAATCTGTGTTCTACTTTTATAGCATTCCAATGAATGATATCCCAAAATTATGAATGTTTTCTTCAAATTGAATTTCCTGTGAATTGGCAACAATTAGTTTAATTGGATAGAATATAATTAATGTTGAGAAGAATAGATTTGCTTTCAATCTTCTAGAGGAAATTCTACTCTGCTTTGGTAAAAGTATGAATCATGGTTATAAATAATTCATTATACAATGCAGTTCTATGATAAATTTGAGAGCTTCCTTAAACATTGACATTTTTCTTTGTAATAATAAGCTATAATAACTAAATGGATCACAGGGAATTAGATTCTTTATTAAACATCCATTTTAATTCAAGACCAAAGTCTTAATTTCCTTTGCACAGTTTCTCATCTCCTCATTTACGCAGATATTTCATTACACCATTCATCAGCTCACTCTTTAGAAGCAGAGAGCTATAAAATTGCTGCATACATATATTAATGACTATCATTTATTAAGCAGGCACTCTAACTACTTTATATATTACCTAATTTAATCCTTGAGACAATGTTTTCATCTCCACTTAAGAAATGAGAAAGCAAGTCCTGGGGTGTTGGACAACTTGACCAAGGGTGCATTGAAACCCAGACCTAACACTCCCACCTGGGCAGTTCTCACTACACAATGCTCTCTCCAAACTGAAAGAAGTTGGCAATACCATCGTAAAGGGGACTATGCAAAAATACCACCGATATGGTCACAGAGGATGGAAAAAAAATAAACTGTATCAGAGAAAAGACCTGTTCAAAAATATTAGCTACAAGAGCTTAAAAAAAAATGTTCTAGAACAGGGGTGTCCAAACTGCGGCCCGCAGGCCAAGTGCGGCCCGCAATCCATTTTTAATTGGCCCGTAGCAAATTCCAAAAATATATTTAGTTTACTTAAATAAACCAGGTGAGGCAATACGTACTTCACCTCGAGTGAGTGGCCCGGCTGCTTGTGTGTTTTACCGCATATGGCCCTTGGTAAAAAACGTTGAAAAAAGTTTGGACACCCCTGTTCTAGAACCACATCCCTTTACTGCTAAATCATTAATGTTACTCAATTATTTACATCCATATTGGAAACTTAAGCTTTTTAGATCTTAATTAAGTGCTTGTTAGCATTTTCATAAATATAGCATTTACTACTTGTTAATACAAATTCAAAGTACAGGTTTCCCTCGCTATCCAAAAGTAGAGCAGTCCTATGAAACCTTTCATAACTCGAAATGGTGTAAAGTGAAGAGTGCCCCCCACTTTCCAAAAGTTCATGTTATGCCACTTCGCTTTTATGAAAGACCTACTTGTATATCCAGATTTCAAATTCTCAATAAAATACTTATATTGGGTTTAAAGACTATATCCTACCAGAAATTTGCCACATTCTCCTCACCATCATTATGCCTGTTTTCCTCTGCCCTGCTCAGAAGACTTGGCAATTTCTCAGAGGACAAAATCAAGAAAAGAAGGAGGAGAAGGAATAATATTTAACCTGAGAATAAATCACCACACTCCTGCCACCACTGTCCAGCAGCCCTTCTGAGATCCCGGGAGAGTTGCAGGTAATTGGAATACAATGAGGTGTCTTTTTACCAGATAGTAACACATATTTGAAACAAGGCTTTCAAATGGTATGCTGACTTACATAATTCTAAGAATGAAGGTCTGTTATATGTATGTTGCCTCCCAAAATAGCCCCAAAGATAATTTGTACCATGTTTCCCCCAAAATAAGACCGGGTCTTATACTGTATTTCCCCGAAAATAAGACTGGGTCTTGTATTAATTTTTGCTCCCAAAGACACATTAGGGCATCTTTTCAGGGGACGTTTTTTTTTTTTTCATGTACAACAATCTACATTTATTCAAATACAGTCATGTCATCTTCTTCTGGAACATCATCGTAATGTACTAACTGTGTCCGTCTGGTTGACGATCTTAACTGGGGTTTATTTTTGGGGAAACACGGTAGCAACACACAGAACTTAGAGTAGACAAAAAAATGGAATAAAGTCCAAGCACTTTTTAAATGTCGGTCCAAATCCATCCCTTCATATTTTTGTGTGCGTGATTGAAATTGTTTCAATAGATCTTAGACTATAAAATAAGGTAATACAAAATGGTACTTCCCATTTTGCTTTGACTACCAGAAAGCTCACAAAGCTCAGGTCCTACCCCAGCATCTATGTTAATCCTCATAGTAAGTATGCATATTTATATTCTTTTCCCTAGATATGGTTTTCTCTTTTATTGCGAGTGGAATCCTAAATGGAATATGTGATGGTTAATTTTACATGTCAACTTGGCTGGGCCACAAGATGCCCAGATATTTGCTTACACGTTATTTCTGGGTGTGTCTGGGAAGGTGTTTTTGGATGAAATTAATATTTGAATTGGTAGACTGAGTAAAGTAGATTGCTCTCCCCAATGTGAGTGGGCCTCATCCAACCCATTCAAGGCCTGAATAGAATATAGGGCTGAGCAAGAAAGAATTCTCTCTCTGCATTATATATATATATATATATATATATATATATATATATATAGAACACGCACGTCATGCCTGGAATGATTTGAGCAACAAAATAAAGTAGTTTGGGATTATAACCCTAAGTTTAAAATAATTATCCATGAGTCCATATTGGCATAAACAAATAACTGAATAAATAAATGGGGAATACCAGACATATCTTCCATGCCGAAGAATTCTAAATAATCCATGTAGATGATGTGCCCTCAAGAAGATAGACGATAATTCCCCATTCCTTGAATATGATCTGTGCATACTGACTTCTTTCCAAAGAATGTAGTATGGAAAAGGGAAAAAAACAGTAACTTGACAGTGGAGAAACCTGACAAACACTACGTCAGCCCACATGATCAAGGTCAACATCAACAGTGATAAGTCATGCTGGTAGTATGTACTGTCGATATAATGTGATGAGAATGGGACTTTACCTCTGTGGTCTTCATCCCATCAATCCACAACCCCAGTCTAATTATAAGAAAACAAAAAACATCAGACAAATTCCAATAGTGGGGAACCCTACAAGATACTTGACTAGTCCTCCTCAACACTGTCAAGGTCAGCAAAAACAAGGCAAGTCTGAGAAACTGTCCTAGCCAAGAGGATGCTACAGAGACATGATGACATAATGTAATGCTTCCTGGATGAGATCCTGGGATAGAAAAGGGACATTAGGTGATAAGTTTAAAATCTGAATAAGCAATGGACTTCAGTTAATAATGTTTCAATATTGATTTGTTATTTTTGACAAATGTGCCACACTAATGTAAGATGTGGGAACCTGGGTGTGGAGTATATGGGAACTCTCTGTACTGTCTTTGTAAATTTTTTGTAAATGTAAAAGTATTCTAAGATAATTGTTTTATTACTTTATAACATAATAGCTTTTTTGCAGGAAAGCACAGGGAGTTTATTGAAATGAAAGTACATACTTCAGAGGAAAGTGTGGGCCCTTTTAAAATACCAGTTATACTGGAAATGGAAAGAAAATCATAATAGCAATAAACAATAGAAAACACATCAAAATATATTTTTGAAAGAAGGTACTGAACCTACATGACAAAAACTACAAAATTATATTAAAAGAATTAAAACAAGATCTTCTAAAGGAAGAGAAACACCATGTTCCTTTTCTGGAAGATTTAAGGTTATAGAAAAGGCCAACTTTCGGGTTTAACACTATTTCTATAAGAATTCAAGCACAGTTGATTTGGATTGTGGGACTTTGACAGGGGACAGGGAGGTAGGAGGTTGAATCAGGTGAAAATGATTGCAAAGTTTTATGAAAATTGCAAGAAAATTTTGAAATGTAATAATGAAGAAAGATTTGCTCAAGAATGTTTTAAAATATATAATAAGGTTACTATAATAAAAGGGTATGGTTTTAACATGAGAAAAGACAAAGAGATCTAAGTGTGTGTGAATTTCATGTCTGTTAAAGCAGTTATTTCAATTCAAAAGGGAAAAAGTAGATGATGCATTTAGAAGGGGGAGAGGGAAGGAGGGGAATGGAACAGCAAGCAAAACTAGAAAGCAGAAGTGCATAGGGAGTGTTGAAAGGATTCAGTGCATCTGAGCAGAAACACAAGGGATCAATTAGCAATTAAGCAGAGCAGATATGTACCGTAGGAGTATGTTTGGAGAAGGACCAAATGCCAGGCTGTGTTGAGGCTTTGTCTAATAGTGAAAGAATTGCTAAGAAAAGGTTTGAGTAAGACAGGGGGTTGCAGGGGGCAGGAGGCAGGGAAGAAGACTAACATTTGAGTACTGACTGTGCCCAAAGTGTTATTCTTGGAAATTGATGTAGACCATTTAATCCTCATCACAACTCTATGAGTCTGGTATTTTTCAATCAGTAGTTTGCTGTTCTTGTTACCATTCATCTCGTTGTTTGATTTTTTTTGTAGTAATATTTGTACTGCGATTGTGAAATATTTTCTTTATTTTGTAGTGTAAAGCAAAGAAGTAATTATGCTAATAGTGTTACAAAAAAGCTATTTCCATATAAAAACAAAGTTATGGGTACAAAATTAAAGAAGTGAAAAACTGGTATTGTTAATTTGAGTTGGAAATGTTAATATGAACTCAGAAGTTATTTATCTTTAGAAAACATAAGTTTTAAAAATATGTACTTTCTGGCTCTGTCAACTGAAATGACCAGTGGAAATAAATGCCCAAGCCCCTAGATTTTGGCCTCTAAGTCCATTCCCCACTGAATGCTATCAGAGTTTCTTGGAGAAATGGTCAATTCAAGATCTGGTTCAGTGGCAGGGAACATAACACTTTGGGCACCATCAGTACTCAAATGTTAGTCTTCTTCCCTGCCTCCTGCCCCCACAATCCCTTGTCTTAATCAAACGTTTTTGTAGTGCTGGAAATCAAGAAGGACTTCTAAGACAAATAGAGTCATTTCAAAAGGACACTGGAACCACTCCAAAAAGGCTCTCACTAGTCACATCTTTGAAAGTCTGAGCATCAAAGAGAGTAACTGGTGTAGTATCTGTATTTTATAAGTAATAATTGTAGAAACTCAACATATGCAGCCAGTAGGCAGTAGACTCAATGTGGAATATGAGTTTTCATGACTCCAAATCGATGCTTCTCCCGTGCACCATGCTTCCTGATCAAAGCAATGTTTAACTGAAGAGAAAAGTGCAGAAGGGAGGAAGACAAAAAGAGAGCTACTAAAGGACAGGTTACACCTGAATTTAATTTTTATTGGAAAGGATTTTCTAGTAAGTACCCCATTCATTCATCAATACAAAAGGATGAATACACACATCCAAGCAGTAGCTGGATAAAATGGCGTATTAGAGAAACGATTAAAGTACCCCCAGTACTGATGTCTGGATGTGCCAAGTGTTCCTGTCTCACGGTGGCACTTCCCTTAAATGTCCCAGTAATAATGGTCAAATCCCCACCTCATGCCACAGTATGTTCTCCAGCCTATGTATCTCTGATATGGAGATTCCTTACGACTTGTTGAGTATTCCTTCAGGTCACCCTGGTGCGCTTGTGGCAACAGGGAATCCTGGAAATCAGTGCCTTGCTGTGTTGTAACCTGTCTCAGCAGGCTGCACTAACTTTTCTCACAGCTTTGCCCCCAACAGGGACCCTGATCCCTTATTTAATTTCACAAAGCACTGCTAAGACCAGGCTATATCATTTAATAAAATTTTACTGACCACATGAGCTAAAAGGAGAGAACTATAATGCAGCAGAGAAAAGGTAAACCTAGGCACACAAATAGTGTAGCTCCTGGTGCTCGCCATGTTGCCGAGTAGAGCCTGCCTCCCACCACCCACTCACTCTGCGAGGGTTTTTGACCTTTGTGCTCCCCACATACCAAACTCTCCTGGGACCCAGAGAGAGGAAACAACAGCTTACCCTTGATTACCAACTCTGGCCTACAATGAAGACTTTTTATGCAGATGGCTGAGAGTTACAGCTTCCCTTTGGCACAACCAAGGGTTGACTGTGATTATTGTTCTTCCCCCAAACTGAGGAGCAATCATCCTCAAAGAGGAATCAAGCATCCGTCTCTCACAACAAAATTAACCACAGAAACTTCAACACTAGGGTGTCTTTTGCGTCCAAGGCTCAAATATCGCAAGACTAATTTCTTCATTTAAGGCCCAGGGTTAAAATTCTGAGACTCTCTTTCATCCGGATCCATAAGTCTCAGTGAAAGTAAAGCTGTCCCTAAGCATATGACATAGGATGAAAACGTCAGCCATGATTTTATGCTCCCCATAGGGATGGCCAAGGCTGAGTCGGCCTGCACTCACTGCAGCTCAGCTCCTCCCTCTGCCCAATCATGCTTCCTTCCTCTCCCTTTCCCAGGTATTGACCCCAAGGGCATCCCTATTAGACATGTGCACACTAAACTCCTTCTCGTATGTGTTTCCTGAAGAAACCAACTTGCAACACCCTATTATAAGCCCCGTTAAAACTACACTAGGCCAATATTACCATCACAAACTCTATATATGGTCTCTAGAATCCATGCAACTTTGGAACGCGGGTAGTTTCCTTCCAGATGGAGCCCCATCCCTCTGCCACAAGCCATTTGGGTTTCCTCAGATGAGTCAGGCACCAGCCCTCTGGACTCCTCAGATGCAAGGAATAGATCTCGCATATCTCAGCGTGGGTCCCATGCATGCTCCCCTCACTGGGACAGGGGTTAGGGGATCAGTTGCCCAGCCTGATTCTTGGGGGTGAGGAACGGTAAAACTCTCAGTGCCACTTTCTCTATGGAACCCTCTCACAAACTCCTCTTAATTCTCTATTCTCTTGACTCTTGTCTTCCATGTCAATGAGTCCTCTATTCAGATTTTCAACTTAGAATTATTGTCCTGGTGGTATCCTGGAATGTGGTGCCCACTATCTTGATTCCTCAGCCAAAACTGACTCTGGAAGAGCCCCATTTTAACAACAATACATTATAGAAATGCTTGAATATGGCAAGAAAATCTTTTGGAAGAACTCCAGAGGTGGTCTTCTCTTAGGAAGGAAATGGGTGGGCAGGGGAGAAGAACAGGATTGAGACATACGTTTCATTCCCTTTTGTTGTTTGGCATTTTGTACCAGGTACACGCATGTTATACGTACTAGACGGAACCTTATGGGATTACCAATATTTGACCATTTTTGATCTATAATTTTCTTATTATCTTGTCTGTCATCAGCATGGTCAGTTGTAGGAAACCAGAGGTGAACTACTTGATGCTTCTCCCATCATCAGATTATAATAACTGTAAGTGGCCTAAGCTATCCCTTATTTCTTCCTCTTAAACCTTGACTCTGCTATATAATTTTCCAACTTTCATCCTCTACACTTGAAGTTTGCTTCTGGAAGTAGAACAGAAATTGTATGCAACCTAAGGAAGACAGTCAGTAACATTCCCATTCTGTTCTCAGACCATGTCCAATACTCTCCCCAAGTCCCCAGATAAATTACCCTGTTTCAAGACTGTTAAGACACCACCTTCTCCCTCTAGTCTTTTTTGAATTTCTTCTCACTGCCTACAGACCACTGAAGAAAGATGGACCATTCTGCTGTGCGGATGACTATCAAAGGATCTATCACAGTACTGGCCTCCTGCATAGACATATCTGGAACTTTCATTAGACTATTCATTTAAGAAAAAAGTTCATGTCTTTATATCCCAAATTGGAACAGTGCAAGGATCAGACCAATAGGTTCCACTAGAACAGAATCAATAAACAATTGCTGAATGAACGAATGACCTCGCTATGAAAGCTGGGATTATTTCACAGCATAAATGAATTCAGCAAATACTTCATGCTGCACACTCCTTATCCTGGTTTGAGTGCAATATTCTGTCTAAATGTGCTACAGGCTACAACTGTGAGTCATTAGCTTATGCGGACTCAATTATTCAATGGTCCGTATATGATAGATGTCTTGGATACACAGTCCTAGCACACAGAAACTCACTCTTTCTAAAAACATACCTTGACAAAGAAGGGTAGCCAGTAAGACCCTGGCTCCTACGGACGATAATTCCGTTATGCTTCATAGCCTCCAAATTTCTATCTTGCTTCTAAGTGATGAGGAATTTCAAGTCTCCAAGGAGGACAAACAACATGAGAAAACTTTGTCAGGAAACTACAGGCTCGGGGCCAGAGTCTAGAAAACACTTATGCAGGTGAGGCTGTTCTCAAGAAGTTTCGACTATATAAATTGCTCTTTGTCAGAGTTACCACGTATTAGTCTAAGACAGTTATTATATTTTCTTATTATAAGCATGCACCGTGCTCTGCATCTGGAACATTCGCTGAACTGTAGATTTATTCCTATTTCTATACATCTGTGAAAAGAATGTGTGTTCTGTTTCATCAGGGAGTTACTTGAAGTCACAGGTTGCTAATTCCAAATGAATAGAAACAGTGATTAATCTGGGAGATATGAGCGCGCCACTATTCATGGAACAGATGTCCATTATGATGAGTTACACATTTGTTCCATGTTTACACTAGAATACACACAAAAAAGAGGATTCAACTATTTTGTAAAAAAAAGAAAGGAAAAAAGAAAAGGGGGTTGTGGGAAGATAGGGAATTAGAAGATACTTAAAAGTGTTTATTCAGGTGCCAGGTTAGATGTGATGGAGACGTGTGGTATGTCTGCAGGGTGGCAGGTAGAGAGTGGAGGGGAGGTTGAGAGTTGGGGGAGAGAGGGAGAAGCTGGGGGCCAACGTTCCTGGCTTCCTTTCAGGGTGTGGATATTAACTCAGCTCATCTCCCTTGGCTGACAGAAGCACTAATGCCAAAACCGGCAATTTCATCAACGTGAACTACACAGAAGATGGGATTTCAGAGGGAGGCATGAGAAAAGGGAAAATGATGTGTGTAATTTTATTCAAATAATTAAAAACAAAGTTGGCAGTCTATCTTCCTGTCAAGAAGAATAAACATCAGACTATAGAGTTGGAAGGAGAAGTGCAAGAGGCTTCCTGCTGCTCCACATTAACTCTGGTCCAATACAAACTCTACAGTTGACTCTTCACAAAAACATCCATTTCAAATGATCCTCCTATGTGTTTTTTCAGTTACTTTGAGCAGAGCGAACACAGGAAGAGGACACGAGCCAGGAGTAAGTGTGGAGGAGGCTGCCTGCCTGAGCGACACTCGAGCTCTTGGTTTGGATAAATGAGCTACTTCTCCAAAATAAGATGAGTGAAAGAGAGGCTTCCAGAACTTTCCTTTCTCTCATTGTTTGTCCCCTGTCCTTATATTCCCAGGAACTAAAGCAGGGCCTAGCATATGGTAGGAACTAACTAAATACACACATACACATACACACACACACACACACACACACATCTTTTTAAATTAATTAAACGAGCATGTGCTGGACTTAAATGACAAGGATGTGTACAAGGATGGATAATATTTATCAATAGACTCATTATCTCACGCATTTGCAGTCTCACTGGATTATAGCAGATGCAGTATCATAACCAAAAGCTAAAGAATCCTGTCTGAATGTCATAACAGGGCTGTCACATGTCCTAAACTATACCTTTCTTGGGTTTTAATAGAAATACTTTTTAGAGGAGAGAGCAAACTCTATTTTACTTTATAAAAAGATTAGCATGGCCAATTGATTAAAATAATAAGAATTCAAACAGACTCACTGCGGGTTTTGCTTCGAAAGCATTTTAATCACCATCCCTCTCTATTTCCAGTAATGTGTATTTCCAGTAATCGCTCTTCAATTGCTTCTAAAATGTTGAACTTCAGATGTGAAGTGTTCCACTTTTACATCTAAATTTTTCTTTTTATCCTTTGACGATTATGACAAGTGAGTGGTCCTTGCATTTGTGACAAAGGCCAACTAGCAGAACGATTCTTCAGAAAAGTCTTCGTGTTGAGTGGATTTCTGGGAACCATGCAAGGCAACAACAGCTTATTTGTCTACCTTAGGCAATGCGGGGAGGAAATACTGCAAAGGTGGCCAAAACGATGAAGGAGGAATTCAGTTAATTTTTAATGACATTTTTATGACATGTTGCTATGCCAAGTTAGAAGTGTTGGTAAGTGGGTACTTTGAGCCAGCTGAAAGGTTCTTTCTGGTATCCTAAATCTCTTCGCCAAAAAAGTTACTATTTTTCTTTCGTCTAATCCCACCAAGTGAGCCAAGCTGATGAAGACAGAGAAAGACAGCTTCCATTTTTGAAGGCAGTGGGAATTATGACAATACAGAGGTCAGCGGACTTTTTCTGTAAAGAGCCAAATAGAAATATTTTTGGCTTTGTGCATCACATGGTTTCTGCAGCAAACACTCAATTCGGCCATTAGGGTGAAAGCAGTCATAGACATATGTAAACAGATGGCCATAGCTGTGTTCCAATAAAACTTTATAAAAACAGGTGACAGGCTGGGTTTGGCTCACAGGCCAGAGTCTGCTGACTCCTAGGATAATAAGCAGACGGCTCTCCAAAATAGACTGAAGCCTAAGGAAAGATGCAGATCTCAAGATCAAACGGAAAATTATAGTGTTTTTTTTTTTTTAAAGATTTTATTGGGGAAGGGGAACAGTGTGTACTTCCAGGACTTTTCTTTTCCAAGTCAAGTTGTTGTCCTTTCGATCTTAGTTGTGGAGGGTGCTGTTCAGCTTCAAGTTGTTGTCCTTTTAGTCTTAGTTGTGGAGGGCGCAGCTCAGCCCCAGGTCCAGTTGCCCGTTGCTAGTTGCAGGGGGTGCAGCCCACCATCCCCTGTGGGACTAGAGGAATTGAACCGGCAACCTTGTGGTTGAGAAGACGCGCTCCAACCAACTGAGCCATCCTGGAGCTCAGCAGCAGCTCAGCTCAAGGTGCCGGGTTCAATCTTAGTTGCAGGGGGCACTGCCCACCATCCCTTGCGGGACTCGAGGAGTTGAACCGGCAACCTTGTGGTTGAGAGCCCACTGGCCCATGTGGGAATCGAACCGGCAGCCTTTGGAGTTAGGAGCATGGAGCTCCAACCGCCTGAGCCACCGGGCCAGCCCAATTATAGTGTTTTTTAATTCCCTGTATTTTAAAATGTGTTTAGCATTACCTCCGCTTCTTGTGTGGATCTTACAGTGTTTGCCTTCCAGTAGCATTTTCCTTAAACGCATTGAGATGCTCATCTTTTCATCAAACGATCCGCATAAGCTCAGATTCGGTCAAGAAAATAAAGTCATTCTAAATATTCCAAGATTGAATATAACAGTTAGGGCTTGTATCAATGTTGGACTATCTGGGGGAAGGGAATCAAGAAAATCACTACCAAAGAGCAGAGGGGCAGACACTGAGTATCTCAGCCTGGCACAGCGATGTGGGTGGTTATCAAAAACTCAACAGAAATCTGCTCCAATTTGCAAGAATCTGAGAAATCTCTCACCAGCTGTCTCAGTCTGTACAGCATCTGGTCCTCAATCACTCCCTGAAAAGCCACCGAGTCTCCTGCCTGCCCAATAGCCAGCTGCAAGCACCCCTGAGCATAATAGCTTCTAGGTCTTTTGCCTGAAGAACAAGCTAATGTTAGTTACTGGCTTTGGCAAACTCTAACTCAGGACCATATATGGAGGAGACTGTAAGAGGTGTAGTGCCTATCTTCTCTGCAACGCAGAAGCGGTCTCAAGAAGGGGTGGTTGTGATGTCTACTTGATAATGGATAATCCCCCACATTCCACCCACTTGTCAATGCAGCATCCATGCACTCTAGTTTTACCCATTTTTAACTTCCAAATAAAATAGACAACATAATGCTTCTATCCTACTTGATGTAACTATTCCCCATAACCCCAAAATTCGCTCATGCTTTCCCCACAAGTGCAGAAAGTCCTATTTGTTATTTTATCCATAAATTGTTGATGGCTCCTTGTCTTCTAGTTCAGTCACAAAAGCTCTGTAGTATTCTGCAATTTAAACACTGAAATATAGGTTTAACTCATCCCTTATATTACATCATAGGCAGAGGGAAGAACAAATTTTATTAATATGTACAGACGTAGCCATATCAAAACTGGAAGAAAATATGGCTGACTATTGCAATCCTCATTTCTCCACTGGTCACATGACCAACGTTAGTTTTTATAATTTTCTTCTCCTAATACTCATGGGGATGACGGAGACCAACACACTCAAATGGGGTCATCATCCATCCTGAACACCAAGCTAGGATCTGCCACCCTCTGGTCATCGTCAGGTGACCCCCTCCGTGCAGTAGTCCAGCCCAGGTTTCTCTAACTACAGGGACCCTTAGCAGAGCCCAAGGCCTCACCTGCTCTAGTCACCCACTTATTGGCAGCTGCCTGGTTCGAGTGCGGCAAACACATTAGAGCCGGGAGTACCAAAGAGGGGAGAAGAGCTCACCCACGCTGCCAGATTCCCACATCCACACACTCCTCCCACCTCCAGCCCCACTTGAACTTTTAAATCTGGTCCTTGGTCCCCTTGATCAGTACAAAATTTAACTTTGCCTTCAATTAATATAATATTTCTCCTTCTCCCTCTTTCTCTGAAATCCAAGACTTTAGAGGGAATATCTTCATTCACGTTACACCTAAAAGGCATGTATTAAGTCTCTTTGATCTAAGCTGGGTAAGTGAGTTGATTACAGACTGAGGTTCGTGGATTTAGAGTCTGCATGAATACATTTTGCGTTGTACCAAGGAAAAGCCTATTTAAGGACTTCAAAGTGTAACTCCCCCAGCCAGCCAGTTCTCACATGTGTGCTGGTGGTCAAGGGCACGATAATATGTGCGATGGTTCAGTGGAAGCCCTACCCCCAATTCCTACGAAACCAATAGAGAAGACTTCTCCCTTAATGAGAAATATTTTAATGGGCAAGAGATGAGATTTTTTAGAGGAAAAAATGATCAGAATGTTACTGTCCTCTGAGAAAGCTTTGTCAATAAAATCCCCCAAAATATCCCGGTTAAAATATCAGTTTCCCAAACTTCTCTCTCTCTCATACACACACACCCAAAGAATTTTACAGGACAGGTCACAAGGGATTTCAGCCAGTACGAGAGTAGGTTTAAATGTCAGAGGACCTGGGTTCCAATTCTCCTCTGGCCTTACTGTGATTCCCTTATCATGTTATTTAACATCTCTAAGCATCAATTTCCTCATTGGTAACATGTGGATAATTGCAATTTTGTTAAGCACATTATTCCAAACTTTGAACGAGGTGAAATGGGCTGTGGCATGAACTTTCAAAATCTTATTGGGACACTAACCTGCCTACCTAAGAGTTATTTAATTATCTAGGGGATGTACTTGTGTTTGACTTTCTATTTTTTATTTGATTGGAATTCAGATGCTCTGAAGTTACATGTTAATTCATAGATTTCTGTCCAGTAAAAAAGATAAGCCCTGCAGGACATTAACCAGATTTTAAATCTGTCTTAGAAATCTTACTCCAACACTGTTTTTCTCAAAATGCCTAAAAATACCATGTTCCTCAAAATGCTCTTGGAACCAGCTTAACCCTCGTATGGTTCCCATATTAATGAGTTGAACCAATTCCTGACATGTGTGTATTCTGTATTGGTATGCGATTCGTGTTTTTGGCTCTTTAAAAATTGTACTTTGACAGTACTTCTGTCATGAAGTTGTTACGAGAATTAAATAAAATAATGCAAGCAATTAATATGGCCCTGACATCGTATATTAACCAGTTAATGAATGTTTGCTATTTTTATTAGCTATTATCAAATGCAGTTTGATCCACAGGAAATACAAAATGTTGCATACTTCAAACCTCACCCAGAGATACACATGCAGTTAAAACAAAAGAAATAAAATAAACAGACTATTTAATACTGAGCTCCGGTTTTACTTCCCTTGGGACTTTGGACTCCTCTAGAATCTAGCCCAGCAAATTAAGCTTTTCAATTAATAGCTATTTCCTCAGATGATGCCAGACCTTATACCGTGTTTCCCCGAAAATAAGACCTAGCTGGACCATCCGCTCTAATGTGTCTTTTGGAGCAAAACCTAATATAAAACCCAGTCTTATATAAGACCAGGCCTTATATTAAAATAAGACCGGGTATTATATTATATTATATTATATTATATTATATTATATTATATTATATAAGACCCGGTCTTATGTTAAAATAAGACCGGGTCTTATATTAATTTTTGCTCCAAAAGACACATTAGAGCTGATGGTCCGACTAGGTCTTATTTTTGGGAAAACACAGCAATTTTGGGGATCTATAACTGTACATAGAATTGGTATTCCATCCCATAAAGAAAAAAATATTTTCCTACCTCATATGGCCAATATTAGATAATAAAATTAAAATTGAGACTAAAGTAAAAATTAATAATTTTCCTCTCGGGGGCTGGCCCGGTGGCTCAGGTGGTTAGAGCTCCATGCTCCTAACTCTGAAGGCTGCCGGTTCGATTCCCACATGGGTCAGTGGGCTCTCAACTATAAGGTTGCCAGTTCAATTCCTCGAGTCCTGCAAGGGATGGTGGGCAGCGCCCCCTGCAACTAAAATTGAACACAGCACCTTGAGCTGAGCTGCCACTGAGCTCACGCAGGGCTCAATTGGTTGGAGCGCGTCCTCTCAACCACAAGGTGGTGGGCTTTGCCCCTTGCAACTAGCAACGGCAACTGGACCTGGAGCTGAGCTGTGCCCTCCACAACTAAGATTGAAAGGACAACAACTTGACTTGAATAAAAAAGTCCTGGAAGTACACACTCTTCCCCAATAAAGTCCTGTTCCCCTTCCCCAATATAATAATAATAATAATCATAATTTTCCTCTTCATCCCACCTTGATGCACCCAACTCTTATGCCTCATTTTATTTCCTCCAATTTTAGTGGATAATTCTCTGTTGTTGCTTTTTTAAAAAAATTTTAATAGCTATGTCCTTCATATCTTCCTTTGTCTGATTTCAATAATTGCTAAAAAATAATGTTGTTTTCCCATGATAAACTTGTCCCCTAAAAGAAACTAAAGAACCATAAAGGGTGAAGCATGACCAACTACTTCAATTTCACTATGATTTTGGTTGCTATTTAGGCTCAAACAATTTTCTGAAATTATAAATCCTCAAAAAGAGAACTCAGTCAATTTTAATTTTAATTTTTTTACCTTTTTTTTTTTTTTTGGTTTGCTTGTTTTTTAGAACCTGGCTTAGGAGTTACATCAGCTTTGGCTCAGAGGAACCAACTGAATTGAATAAATGTTGAAACAACACTTCAGAAGTACTTCATAACCTTTCCAAACTGATGTCTAAAGAAAACGAAAAAGCATCTATAGAAAGCAGCACAAATACTGGGGCACAAAATGTCCTCCTTCAAGTACAAGAGAAACCAATAGAACTGGGATCCACTCACACTACACACAAAAAGCACAGAGAGTCCAGGCCATCAAATACTTTTTAAATACCTTCAAACATTGAAACACAACACAGGAACCTACCGCGTGCATTTAGAAAGCAAACAAATGACTATAGGGACTTAAATCAAGATTAAACATTCAGCTATTGTTCAGTTCCAGTGAACCAAAGAAGAGGAAGGTGAATTGAAAATACAGTGAAGACGAAAAATACACACGTAGCATTGAAGTGTTCTTTCTATTTGCAGAGCTTACTTATGTGTCTAGACAAGTTCTGACATATATATTCAGATACATACACATACGTATGTGTGTATGCATATATACCTATGTGTTTCATATATATATACACATATATACACATATATGTGTATATATATACACACACAAACACACACATTTCCTAGTCTTTGCTGTAAGACAAAACCACTGAGCCAGTGGAGAAATCAGCACTGATAGCCATCATTCAAGATCACTCTAGTTCCTTGTTGCTCAAAGTGGGGTCCCTGGACCAGCAGCATTAGCATCACCTGGGAGCTTGTTAGAAATACAGAGTCTCAGGCTCCACCCCGGACCTCCCGAATCAGAACTTAGATTTTAACCAGACTTCCCAGTGATCTGTAAGCCCAAGTTGAAGTTATCCATTACCAAAGCTGTTAGCTGTTAGGTATCTATTCAGCAATGAAAATGAGATGAGCGACACTGAGAAGCTGCATTTTTTCTTTTCATTAAAATTTTAAATGTAAAACTAATACCTGATTCTGTTATTGGAATATTTTTAAATACAATACCATTTTTTAAATGCGTTTGGAACAATTCAGGTATATGAATCTAAATACAGATCAAGTATTTCTGATGAAAATCCAGTATCCCATTTGAGAAGTACTACAAGTGTAAAATGCACACCAGATTTCAAAGACTTAGCATGAAAAACAATTACGTAAAATGCATCATTAATATTTTTATGATTATAGGTTAAAATGATAAAATTTCAGATATGTTGTGTCAAACTGAATATATTATTAAAATTCACGTGCTTCTCTTTTACTTTTTAAAATGTGGTGAGTAGAAAATTATGGCTCCCATATTATTTCTACTTGACAGTGCTGCTTTAGATCTAGGGTTCTCAAACTATAAAATTACTGGTTCCTAGGTCCCAATCTCAGAGATTCTGATGAAACTGGTCTGGGGTGGGCTGGGCATTCAGATTTTTAAACTCTAGCAGGTAAATGTGTTGAGCCAGCAGGATTGAGAAGCAGTACCCCACGTTAATATGGATTCATGAATCCCAACTGATAAATAACAGCCCCATAAGGACCTGATATCTTTTGGGAGTTCCCATCATCCGTCAACTGAAATGTGGAGTTGGGGAAGCAGTGCCTATTTCTTACCTAGAATGAAAGAGCATCTCTGCTGATGCCATCTCGGCTCAACGTTAGGCACAATCCAACACACCCAAACAGATGAAAATCCACGTTTACTCCATCTCTCAAAACTCGTCTCCAGTTCTTTTCAGCAAGCCATTCCTATAGCTGATGGAGTGGCTTCGGCTTCTGTGTGTTTAGAATGATCTCCTGGACAGCTGGTTTCAAAGCAGATTGCTGGCCACTAGCAATTCACAGGATCTCTGTGGTCGGCCTGGGACTATCCCGGTTTGGGTTGAAGCACAGAAAGTCCCACATCCGGGGAACTGCTCAGTTCGGGCAATTCGGAACAGGTGGTCAGCCTACCCCAGGAAGTGCGTTTTTAACAAGCAGTCCATGTGACACTCAGAGACTCCAGGTGAATGCAGTTTGAGAACCACTCCTAGAAACACAGGTTTGGGAATACTTTTCAGTGATGCTCTTTATGGATTAACCAACTGACCTAAGAAAACAGCCACTGAAGTTACACTGAAGTAATTGAAGTTATTCATTTAATTGTTCTCTGTTCTGAGCCCAAGCTCTTCCCCTTCTGCCTGCGCTCGCGCGTGTACACACACACACCACGAAAATGTAAGCTTGAAAGCAGAGACCTTGTCTCTCTTCATCATTTCAGCACCTGTCTTAGAGTAGAAACCCTATTTGCATTTACTGAGTGAAGGAGAAGATACCATTGCCCATCAAAGTGGGGGAAAACAACAGTCTGGACTAGAACTAGAATCCTTTTCACACATTTTTTCCCTCTTAGCCTCCTTATAGCTCCCTGTCTCTCAAAACAACAAACAAAAACCACAAGCTAATACACACAAACACTACTCCACTGACCAAGTAACCTTGCTTAGGTGGAAAACGGCCTCCACATTTGTATCCAGATTTGCTGTCCCACATGGTAGTTTACATTTGCAAATATAGAAAATAGAGCTTAAATAGAAATATTTTATTAATTGCTTATACTTTATTGTACCTCGTTTTCTATTTAATTTAAGCCTCGCAAAATTTTTGTTAGATAAGGATAGATCTTTTTACCTCCATTTGAGATGCATAATTTTTGTAAAAAGGAAGGAAGTGTGAAAAGTTGGCATAAGTGGAGCCATTTAAAAATGGAGTCAGGGCAGCCATTCCCGAGGAACAGTCCTGCATATCTTACTCCTCAAACCACTGGAATGTTTCAACTGTGCAAAAATAACCTTTGGACGAGGCCAAACCAACACTGTCTTCCAAACAACTCTTTGTAAAGCTAATAGAAAAGCAGTCCTCCTGACTGGGAGGCCTGAAAATTAAGGACATTCTTTAGAATCAGCACCACCATCCATAGCTAAAGAATAACTTAGCTTATTTGCACCTGCACAAATTCCTTCTTTCTATTCATGTAATTATTTTCTTTACCTTTGTTATAAAAACCCCTTGCCTTCACCCCATAATCGGAACACTATTTGGCTTTCTGCCTGAATCAGTGCTTCTGGAATAGCTATCTTTGATTTCAAATAAATGCTTGTTGCCTCTCACTTTGGCTTTTCAGTTTTAGTTTAACAGAAGGAAGGGAGGGAAGGAAGGAAGGAGGGTGAGAGAGAGGGAAGTAAGGGAGGAAGGGAAGAAGGAGGGAGAGGAGAAGGAAATTTAAGGTGGCAATAGCATTCATACAGTTAATCAATGGGTCATTGCATTAGTCTACTGGGGCTGCCATAATCAAATACCACAGACTGGGTAGCTTAAAACAGAAATTTATTTTCTCACAGTTCTGGAGGCTGGAAGTGCCAGGAGGGTTGGTTTCTGGAGAAAACTCTCTTCCTGGCTTGCAGTAGCAACCCTGCTGGGTCCTCACATGGTAGAGAAAGAAGTCTGGTGTCTCCTTCTCTTCTTACAACGACACTAGTCCTGTCAAATTAGCACCACACTCTTATGTCCTCATTTAACCTCATTTAACCTCAATTACCTCCTTAAAGGTTCTACCTCCTAATACAGTCACATTTGAAGTTAGGGCTTCAATATACGAATTTAGTGAGGGTGGGGGACACAATGCAGTCCACAAAAGGATATTCTCTGACAAGGGGCAATGTTAACAGGGTGAGCAGGGAGAAAGCAACACTTAGTAAACAGGACGGACTAACAATTAGACCAGAGATCAGCCAACTGTGGCCTGTGGGCCAAATGTATTTTGTAAATGAACTCTTATTGGCGCACAGCCACACCCATTCCCCTACATATTGCTCAGGGCAGCTTTCTGCTCCAACAGCTGTGTTGGGACAGATGCTGGCTCACAAAATAGTTACTCTCAGGCCCGTTCTCCTGGGTTAAACCAGTACACAATTGTTCCTTTTATCCACAAGATAACTCCAGAGGTTGGTATTCTTGCCACTTCACCAATGAGGCAGTGGAAGCTCTGAGAGGCGAAGTGACTTCCACATTCAGAGCCTGGAGAAGAACTTGAACTTTCCATGCCACCCTTCCAAGGGCCTAGGGCTTTTCTCCTAGACCTTGGAATCCTGTGTGGATGTGGCTGCCAGGCCCATGCGCTGGGTAAGTCTTCCTGTTCGCACAATGGCTCCAGGCGACCCTCTCAGTCTTGCACATGCTGTCACTCAGGCTCAGATGTCCCACCATCTCCATTTGCACCTTAGCAGCGTTTGCTTGCAGCTGTTTAAGGCCCTCGGTTTCTTGACATTTTATTTTGTTTCAGTTGGCATGTGTTTTTGTATGATTCGGATTTACACAGAAAGCAGATCACTTGCATTAAGGGAACCTTGCAAATAATTATGTAGACCTTAAGGGGTTTCCAGGAATAATTTTGGACTGTTAGTCCCAAATGCAATTGTTGGTCCATCTCATTAGACAGTATGTTCCCTTTTCTTTTCAGCATCCGATATTGAACTCATGATGCTTTCCTTATTGTAATGATTACAACTCGGGCTCCCTTTGATAGAGGCATTTGTCAATAGAAAACTGTTCTAAGATCCTCTTTCAATTAGTACAGACATTCCCCCAAATTATTTACACAAGAATCCAAAGCCGCTTCATTAGGCCTCTGATAGAACTTAAGGGAGTGAAACTGCAACTGGGATTAATTTTACTATTGGCTAACGGGTCTCTTACTATTACTTGGCTTCTTGCTCTTCCTGTCCATACAGACAAATTATTTGCATGTAGATTCATGATGCTTAGTCTGTCCAGCAGCAGTTCCTCTGGGGAACAGCCTCTCCCTCTTCATGTGATCCTACGGGGGCTATCGGTTACAGCACTCCAGGCCCCGCAAATCACGTTGCCCCATTCTACCCCTAGACACAGTAATTGAGCCAAGGGAAAGTGTGTGACCTGACAGGAGCTAACTCCCCAGAATGTTAAAGAAGCTGGGAAAGAGGCCATCACACAGAGGGACACTGGGCTGAGAGAGGGAGGCAGAGCCCCCAGATTCAGCCCTTCCTGATGCCTTACGCACCCCCTGGGCTTCCTGGGGATGCGAACCAATAAATTCCTTTTTCTGCTTAACGAACTCAAGTTGGGCTTCTCACTCAAAGCCCGAAATGTCTTCACTGATACAACATACTTCCAGATTTTGTGAGGGTCCTCAGACACACGCATCAGCTACTTCCAGAAGAGACAGAGCACGAGGCAATCGGATCCATGGATCGTCATCCTGGCTACCATCTTAGAACTCTCAGGGCACCCCTCTGCCAGCTTGGAGGGCTGTAGAAACGGAGAGCCTATGGGACATGGGGTGCACCATAATTTCTTGAATACATTTATGCCTTCTGTCAGGCACAGAAATGCATCCTGGACTTGCTTTCTTAAGTTCCACGTCTCCCTGTCCTTTGGAGTGCAAACAAGACAAAATCTTTGTGCTGGTGACACTTTAATGGTATCAACCTCAGAAAAGAAAAGACCAAGGAGGATAAATGTCTGGACCTCCAACATTGATAATGCTTGATCACGTGGGCCAGGCAAGGACTGGTTCCAGTGTTGGACGACAACCCTACCAGTGGTCCCAAACTCCGCAGAGGTAATCAGGAAGGAGAAACGAAGCCCACAGCATAGCACCAAGTGGCTGCAAAATTATCACTTCAGTGAAGACACGTTTTTTTTCCTCCTCCGTTTTCTAAGATAACTTTCTAAACCTGTCTAAACTCTGCCTCACTAGATTCTTTAACTGCCACCTGAAGTGTTAGCTCTGACTCAGAGTTTCCGAAGATAAACTCCACAACCTCCCTCCCCCCGCCCCAAGGAAAGATCCTGGCTGAGGCCTACCCACACCAGCCAAAATTCTGATCCAAGTGGCTGTGAGATGCCTTCATGGTGTTTAAACTGTGCACTTACATGCGTTTGCAGGGAATGAGAAATAAGTACCCTCCTTTGTTGTCTCATTTCTTTGCACTTTAAGTTGGCTTCCTCTGTTTCAGACTGATGGGAACCAAAGTCAGTTCTTAAGACTCACCAGGAAGGAAAGCTCTTTGTGTTAAAGGCGGTCCGCCAAGGTGCTAATTCCATCTTCAGTAGGTTTTTTCCCAGGACTGTGTTCCTCATCCAGGAATTTCCCTGAGCTTGGTGGTTCGCACATCCAAATTCCAGCTTTGAATAAATAAACCAGCTAAAGTGCTTGGTTGCCTCGGGGACTAGCAGGGTAATTTCTGAACTTCCATCGCCCCCCAGTGGCAATTTTTCTTAGGGATTTTCGTACTCCAAGATTTAGGTTATAATTCTTCCCTTCAAATCTGTTTAAAAATCTTCTAAAAACTCTCACACTGCAAACTATGAAATGTTTGTGTGGAGGCGAGTTAGTCATGTAGAGTTAATAGCTGCTGGGTCACAAGGTCATAGATTCCTGCAATTGACAAGAATCATTCAATTGACAGACCTCACCAATAGGGTTCCCCTTGCAATAAATTCCTACCTATCAGCTACAGAGTCCAATATGAAAGTGATTACCCAAATAAGTTGTTGTTGTTGTTTTTTAATTTAGAAGATCTGAGTTTCCATTTTCTGGTCCAATTAAATCACTGTCATTAACTACGGTTTTTAAACTCATTGTCCCTTTGCAAACTTGTTTACCATAATGTTTTGTAACATTGTCCAAGGAAGTGAAAAAACACTTAAAGCCCCAACATATGAAGGTTTGTAAACCGTATATGCATAATTTTGTGAAATCCAACATCAAATATGCACAAAGTAAGTAGAAATATCACTGTCAGGTTGTCAAAAGTTTTAGATTATACATGAAGTGACAGAATCAAATGAATAAAAGTCTTGGTGATTTCAAACTTCAACCAGAGGAAACTCAGGAATAGGTGGCAGAGTTGCCCTCTGCCATCAGACACAGATAATGTGACGACACTGAATAGTCTCCATGGTCAGTAGGGACTGATGTACACCATTTCATTCATCGCCTACCCATCTACCCACCTAACATCCCACCCCCTCATCCATTCACCCACCCACCAATGAGTCCATCCTCCCTCCCATCCATTTCAACAAGTTTAGAAAGGTACCCTGTGGAACACAAAGGAGAAACAAGTGTCTTCACCACAGGAATAATTTTGCAGCCACTTGGTAGTGTGCTGTGGGCTTTATGTCTCCTTCTATCTATCTTCACATGAGGTATGTGTCAGACGTGGTAGGGCTACCAAGGAGACAAGACGAATAAAATGTCCTACCTGCTTTCAGGGTTCTCAAAGCAAAAGACACTTTAGAGACTTTTCACTCTGGTCTCCATTCTGAGGCCCTATTCTCAGAGGAGGTGGAAATAAATAGTACCAAGTCACTTAATCCAGAAGACCCTCAGCGGGTGGCATCAACATGGCCTAGAGACCCAGTGGACCTTGGTTCCAGACAGTAGGAATGAGGACTCATCCGGCCATAGCTATTGAATGTTTTCTCTGCAAAACGAAAGTTGGGCTGTGAGGGATTGCAAAAATACATAGTACTTTGAGGGAGAAAGCATATACACATGTGAAGGAACCAAAGAACACTTTTATAGCATAATGAGCTCACAAATTCACGTTAAATACAGTCAGTGCTTTTTGGTGGCTGGCATGAAGTATTTCACCTTGTTTTCCAGAAAAGGAAGAAGTGGAATTTCGGAAGGCAAGCCCAGACTGAGGATGCCTATCTTCATCTCCCAAGAGGGAAGGTTCTCTCTTCCCCACCCACAATGGAGTTAGTACTTCGGCTTATTGTTCACATCACAGTAGATTCCTTTGGTTGCCCACCTGCTACACCCCACCCCCACGCTTCTTTTAAATTAGAGGCCAGGCTTATGGTCCTTTAAATAACACTAGCTTTCCACAACCATTCCTGCCACTCCCAGTGCCTGAGTGGGAGTGTATGTCCTTCCGCTTCCTGTCCTCAGATCTCCTTTCCTTTCCTGCCAGAACATTCTCCGCTTCTGGACACCCTTCTCCCCTTGCCTTTGGAGGATAAACTTCAAATCTCTTTTGTTCAAGAATCCTGCATCCCAGTGGTCTGGTGGGGGTGGGGGCTCATTATTACTGCCAACACAAATCTTTTCTCTCTTTTTGTGTCTGGCATAATATTTTGCACATAGCAGGTGCTCAATAATTTGTTACAAGCAAGGCAAGGGAGAATAGTGAGGAGAAAAGGACAGGAGGAAGGAAGAAGGACAGAAGGGAGGGAGGGAGTGCAGGAGAAAAGAGAACAATAAAGAAAGAAAAGAAAGGCAAAGAAAAGAATTATTTTACAAGGACCCAATATTCTCTCTAATCAACACCACCCAACAATTAAATGCTCACTTGTCCTCCTTAAGAAACATCCTAACCATACTTCTAAAGTTTGCTTTTAGTGGCATAATTTTTATAAAACAATTGTCGTCTATTGCAGTTAATGGTTTGCAGGGGTGTCCAAACTGCGGCCCGTGGGCCAGCTGCGGCCTGCAATCGTTAATTGGCCCGCAGCAAATTCCAAAAATATATTTAGTTTACTTAAATAAACCAGGTGAGGCAATATGTACTTCACCTCCAGTGAGTGGCCCAGCTGTTTGTGTATTTTACCGCATTTGGCCCTTGGTAAAAAACGTTGAAAAAAGTTTTGACACCCCTGGTTTAAAGGGATGGTTTTCACAGTGCTTTCGAGTGGTACTTTGGGGGCCAGACTGAGCTGTTCCCTGTGAAAATAAAATAATAGCCCCACACACACAATTTTCAGGAAATCTTTAAATTAACAGATAGAATGTTCTCATTTTAACCCTTTATCCACCACACAGTTCTCAAGGGCTCCCAGAGAACAAAGCATAGGAACACGCAACAACCCTCCCCCTCCAAAAAAAAATTAAAGGATGTTTCCACAAGTGGAATTTCTTTTAAATATTTAACCACTGGTATAATATGCAATCTTTTTTTTTTACTTTATTTATTGGAGTGACAATTGTTAGCAAAATTACATAAATTTCAGGTGTACAATTCTGCATTACATCATCTATAAATCCCGTTGTGTGTTCACCACCCAGAGTCAATTCTCCTTCCATCACCATATATTTGATCCCCCTTACCCTCATCTCCCACCCAATATGCAATCTTTTGCTTCTATTTCACCTGATACAATAAAATATATATTTCATGATGTTTTGCAAGGTGTATTCGCACATTTTCATTTTAGCGGTCACTTTTCAGCATTGGAATTTCCAACATCACAGCAGACTCACCTGAGGATAAATATATTTGGGCGGGAGAGCCCTTGCAGGTGATCCTCAAAGCCCATGTGTGCAGCACCTCAGTGCTACAACACCGCAAAAAGCGACAAAGTATGAGGCCACATTGAGCATCATAAAGAAACTTGAAAAAATAAATCAAGTTATGTTGTAAGATCACGTAGGGTGCCAGATGGGTACTTGACTTATCAGGGGATTACTTCATAGCCTGTGTAGATGCCTGACCACTGCACTGGACACCTGAAGCTCAAGTAGAATAATATTGAATGTCAACTAGAATCTTTACATATATATATATGTATATATATATATATATATGTATATGTATATGTATATACATATATATACACACACACACATATACATATATCATGTTTCCCTAAAAATAAGACCTTGCCAGACAATCAGCTCTAAAAAATTAATATAAGACCCAGTATTATATTATATTACATTACATTATATTATATTAGACCCACTCTTATAATAAAATAAGACCCGGTTTTATATTATATAAGACCCGGTCTTATAGTAAAATAAGACCGGGTCTTATATTAATTTTTGCTCCAAAAGACGCATTAGAGCTGAATATAGTCAATGGAATTATAGCAGCTATATACAATGTCAGATGGGTAGTAGACTTTGGGGTTATCACCTTGTGAGGGGTGTAAATGTCTAATCACTGTGTTGTTTTGTACACCTAAAACTAATATAATAACACTATAAAAATAATAAATCAAGTACATTATTATCATTGATAATGATTTTAGAAATTATTATTTAAATACAGTTAGGACTAATTATATTATTGTAAATAGTAGAATAATCATAGTCATCTCTTCAATTCACTAAATATATTTGAAAGCTGAATTCATCTGGGGTAACTGAAAACTAGACGAATGCTCATGCTCCCACATGAGAGAAGAAAGATAAGCAATTTTCTCGCACTATGGGGAACTTTATTTATTTATTTATTTATTTATTTATTTTTCAATTAAAGTTTATTGGGGTGACAATTGTTAGTAAAGTTACATAGATTTCAGGTGTACAATTCTGTATTACATCATGTATAGATCACATTGTGTGTTCACCACCCAGAGTCAGTTCTCCTTCCATCACCATATATTTGATATACACAATGGAATACTATTTGGTGGTAAGAAAAGATGAAATGGGACCATTTGTGACAACATGGATGGATCTTGAGATTATAATGCTAAGCGAAATAAGTCAGACAGAAAAAGCAGAGAACCATATGATTTCACTGAAAAGTGGTATATAAACCAAAAAGAACAAAAGAACAAGACAAACAAATGAGAAACAAAAACTCATAGACACAGACAATAGTTTATGGGGAACTTTAAAGTAATGCTTTTTGAACTATTTGTAGGGAATGACTACATTTTTTAAATTTGTAATCAATCAGACACTTTTGTAAAAAAAATTACTAATGAAATAAAAAGCAAACCCAAAATGCAAGCAAAATGTTTTCATATCCCTCAGATATAAGATCCCTCTTTTAAACTGCTACACATGTTTCTAAATGCTGACTCTCAATGTGTGCACTTTTTTCCATGGACCACACCTACGGCACTCTAAGGCCTTGCCATTCAAAGTGTGGCCCTTGGGCCAGAAGCACTGGCATCACCTGGAGATGCCATGGCTAAATACATTTTCTTTATACTCCCACAGTAACTTTATAAATTCACCACAATAAAGGAAATAATCTCGAGATATGTCTGTCTCACTACCAAGAGTATTGGTGAGACAACAGGGAACATGTCCCATCCATCCCATGGCATCTAAGATAGGCTCCATATCCAGCACATGGCAAGAGCTCTGGAAATGTTTGCCTGACAGTCTGCTCTGCAGATTTCAGACACAAGACTGCAATGTCAACTTCTGCTGAGTTTCCAGCCTGCTGGCCTGCCCTTCAGACTTCAGCCTTGGCAGTCCTCACAGTTGTGTGGGCCAATTCCTTAAAATAAATCTCTTGATAGACAGATAGATGATAGATAGATAGATAGATAGATAGATAGATAGATAGATAGATAGATAGATAGATACACAGATAGATACACAGATAGATAGATAGATAGATAGATAGATAGATAGATAGATAGATAGATAGATAGATAGATAGATAGATAGATGATAGATAGATCTAGCTCTTATTGGTTGTGTTTTTTTGGAGAGCCCTCGCTGATACATTCAGTAACATAGAGATTCAGGGACATAGAGCACTCCTCAGATAACCTCATACATTAGGCTTCCTACTAACATGGCTGCCTGTACTTCTGATGTAACCCAAGGAAAGTGCAACTGAAAAGGAACCTTGAGCAAATTAGCAGAGAGCCCCCAGAGCAGAGGGACAAGAATATCATATTTTAGCATTTCTGTTAACAATGTTTTATAATTCATAACGAATTTATTTTAATGTAAAGCCTTATATTGTCATTGCTGGAGAAAGAGAGTGACAGAGAGAATCCAAATCTTTGTTACATTATGATTATATCTTTTAAATATTTGTACCAATAACTCTGCATTTAGAGCCTGTATATCTTTGGGTTTTATTACATAAGGAGAACATGCAATAAAATAATATCACAAACATCTGTACCTACTAGGATTCAAGAGTTAAAGTATGAATTTTAATATCCCCAAGGCATATTTCTTGGAAAGCTTTGATGTGGTGGTGGTAGAGAATGGTTTGTCAGCTTGTCTTTTGTGGCTTTAATTCTTCAATCCCACTTTAGAGTGAGTCCAAACCACTCAAGAGAGCCTTCCACTCCTTCCTCTACAGCCATTCATACCTCACCTTCGTGATTTTTCTTCTATTTTGACCTCTCTTCTTTCCAATTTATTAATTCACAATGCTTAGAAGAAATAAAACTGCCAGAGAGACAGGAATATATGTAGGTTGGCTAGTCAAGCATTCTCTTCCTAGTAGGAAAACCCAACTAAAATCAGACGATTCTTTGGTAAATATGGAATGATAGCAAACAAAAACAAAAGCCTTGAAGGATATCATCATGCATACTTGTGGCTTTAACGTCCAACCATACCTGATGATTTACGTTTCTTTATTTGTAACCAGCTCTCACTTTCCTGAGTTTCATCCTGCATTCTGAACTACTTCTTGGATTTTACTCCTAGGTAACCACTGTCATCATAGCTTCAGTACATCCAACACTGAACTCATCTTGCCCCTAAACCTATATATTTCTCAAACTACGCAGCCTTTTACTTGCTGTCTTCTTACCTTCTTCACTTTAGTTTTCTCTTTATACAGACAACTATAGTCTACTTTGTTCCTCCCCTTCCAAAGAAAAATCATGTTGGAAGGTCCTTGACTGTAGTTTATACTTTAAAAAGGGATAGGCAAATCCAATACCCACTGGAAATGTTATGAGCATAACGCTATTGTTACTCCACTTCACTTTCACTTTGGTAATTATTAGCAAACCAGAACCACTACTCACTATTTCCACAGGGAAGAAAGGATGAAATCTCCCACTTGTCTAGGCAAGACTATACTGATGTTTCCTGCCTGGGTGGGCAGTAACTCACATTGCTCAACAGAGCTTCTCTGCAGAGCAATGTACATTCCACCCATTGTTACCAGTGGGACTCTCGTCTTTTTCAGTGCACCATGTTAAATCTGGTCACCCATAAAGGCCCACTGGTGGCAATAACTGGCTTAACAACTAATCACAATAACTCAATAATAACAATTAGTTTACTACTCAACACTAGCTCCCCCCCCCCATTTCAGCTTCAGAATGATTGTTTGTGTTGGTGTGGGGTGAAAAGAAGGAGAAATAAGTTAAATTGTCCCAGTGTAGTTACTTAGTGCACGTGCACGTGCGTGCACACACACACACATAACAAGTACACGTATGCATATACTTATACATATATGTGTACTACATACTATCCAAGAAGAGGTAGGAGCCCACACTGTAGCTGCCAGGTATCAAGGACAGCAAGTTTCTGGCCTTTGGTTTGCTTAGAGCGGGGCTTCTCCACCTGGGTACCACTGCCATTTGGAGCTGGATAATTCTTTGTTTCGAGAGCTGTCCTGTGATTTGTAGGATGTTTAGCAGCATCCCTGTCCTTGATCCATTCAATACCAGTAGCAATCCCTACCCTGAGTGTGACAATCAGAAATGTCTCCAGATATTGTCAAATGCCTGCTGGACAGGGATAGCAAACCCCACCCCCCAGTTAAGAATCACGGCTACAGAAGGAAACAAGGCCCTCCCACCTATCAAACCTCACATACGATGGATTCCCAAACAGAGGAAAAGCTGAGCATCTCCCTGTAAACATTCATCATAGGACAGTCCTCAGTTTCTAGAGGCCCCATAGCAGGCTTGTCAGTGTCCAACCAGCCTCCCCACAGGTATCAAGGTACCACCACAGGTACCGCGTAGGCAGGTATCAAGGAGAGTCTAGTCGTAAATAAGTTTAGCTATAAATTAGAGAAGATTTTTCGAAGAGTCATGCCCTGTGTATATCTGGAGACATGGAACTAGGGTTCAGATAAGTTGGGAGTAGTCCACAATTAAACGTAGTTATGTATAATCAGCGAATTAAAATTAATTCATTTTTTAGAGAATTATGTTAAGAGACCCTGGACTTTCATAAAACAAACAAACAACAACAACAAAAAGCTTGGGACATACTGATTAAAAATAGTGTATCCTCTGAAGCTATGACATGGTATTGAAAATATTAAACAGAATGATAACCGCTAGCAATATATAATTTCATTGGCAACAAATCCCTTTGAAGAAAAGTGGCATTTATTTCAGACATGGATACAGACATGACATAGACACGCTCCCCGAGTACAGATGTGGTGAGTCCTGGTGAATCCGTGCAGACCTGGGGGAACACTGAGCTCTAAGGGGGACCTCCACTGTCTTAGGAACTTCCTCCATTCACTTGGGCCTCAGCGAAGGCTGTGAAGAGCCTGGACAACACTGGCAGGGAGCCAAGGGAAGGTCTCCAGGCATCACTGGACAGTGCTGGAGAGCAAAGTTGAGAAAACCAAATTCTCCTTGTTGTCAGGTGAATAATTGTTCTCTTGAAAACCTCCTATGGCTTCACATTTCACGTAGAAGAAAATGCAAGCTTCTCCCCCTAGCCTAAGAGGCCAAGCCTGACCCAGCCCCACACCCCTCCTAGCGCCCTGCCCCCATTCATCCTTCCGGGCCCCTCACTCACTCTCTGTGGGCCACACGGGCCTTCCCGTTCATTCCCATCACAGAACGCTTTCCTTTAGTGTCCCCATTGTCTGGACCACTCTTTGTCCTGATCTTTACATGGCTGGGTCCTTCCCATCATTCAGGTCTCAGTTAAGCTGTCACTTCCTTAGTGAGGTCTCCAGAAAACCCTATCTGAGGTTGTGTCCAGGCCTCTCTTGTGTGTACCGTGCACACGGATCTCCAGGGGATCCTGTTACAATGCAGATTTGGACTCAGTGCTTTGTGTCTGTGTGTGTGTGTGTGTGTGTGTGTGTGTGTGTGTGTGTGTGTCTAAGGTTCTGCATTTCCAACAAGCTCCCAGGAGATGTAAACCTGCTGCTCCATGGACCACACTTTGAGTAGCAGTACCACCCTTCAATCGCGGTCACACTACCTGTTCATTTTCTCCATGGTGTTTTTCACACTTTGAAATTATTTATCTGTCTGCATATCATTGGTTGGTTGATCTATTTGTTTATGAGAAGGTAAATTCCTTAAGGGCAGGGACTTTGTCCAGCATTTTCACCTCTGCATTCCCAGAACTTAACACAACCTGGCATAATACAGATGCTCCATAAGTGCTTTTAAATGCGTGATGTTGTTCCAGATGCATTGGCTCTTTTATCCTTTCAGGGATTGCCTACCCCTGCTTCAGTGACTGCTCACTTGTAAACCAGGAACTAGACTGGAAGGGATAGGGTGGTGCTAGCTACTCAAATGTCAGTCCAGGAACTGCTAGTTACTGGTCCAAGCTGAGATAAGAAATTTGTACTAGAATATAAATCTGCTGTCACTAACACAGTTTTAGTTGAGATGACATGTTTGTCATAGTACATTTTTCTTGATGAAGGAAACAATGTTTTGCTTTCCCTGTGGTCCACGCTCCTCTCATCTCATGGCAGACTGGTAACAGCGCGTAAACTGGGCCACACAGTGGTGATATAGTTTGAGTACCACTAGCATAGACGATAGAAAGCTTAATAAGATATATTTTCTAACTTCAAATAACCCATAGGTAGGTTAAGAGAAATATACTTTTAATTACATAATTACAAAAATTTTTGTCAAGTGCTATAATAGAAAATTATGTGAGAGACAAGGAATTGACCCCCTGTGTTACCCTACCTATGCCCTCCCAGGCCACCTGCACTCCATTAATAACTAAGAACAATGAACTTTCCCATGCCTGCCCTGCTGGAGTCATTCCTCTGCCACTTCCACCACGCCCCTGCACTTTTCTATGGCCATGCCCCTCCTCTGTACCTGGCCATATTTATGCTGTTCATCCAGGTCAGGCTCCTCCTGCCACACCCGCGCTTTCTTCTTTGGCCACACCTATGCCCCATGCAAAGCCTGTGCTCTCCTACTGAAACCCTAGCTTATGTGTCACGTCCTCATTCCCAGGCCACACCATGTTCCCACACTCTGGCCATGCCATTCCTGAAAAGGCCACAAGCCCTACATTCCCTCCGCCTAGGAGCCTGGAACTAGGAAACCCATGGGATGTGGGATAGGCCCCAGGTCTTCCAATAAACTGTGAAAGGGATCTATGGAATTTTGAGGAAGAACAGAGAATGGTAGGTGAGATGGGGAATTGTGCGTTAGATGGAGAACTGTGGGAAAACAGAATTGTGGAGAGATCGGGAATTATCGGGAAAACGGAATAGCGGGAGAACAGAGATTTCTAGGATAGAACAAAGAATTGTGGGAAAGATGAAGATTTGTGGGAAAGAACAAAGACTTGTGGGATAAAATAGAGAATTGTAGGACAGATGGAGAATTCTAGAAGAGAATAGAGAATTGTGGGAAAGAAAATAAAATTGGGCGAGGGGGGAGAATTGTGGGAAAGAACAGAGAATTGTGGGAGACATGGAGATTTGTAGGAGAAAACAAAACTCTGGGAGAGGTGGAGAACTGTGGGAGAGGGGAACTGTAGGAGAGATGAAGAATTATGGAATGGAATAGAATTATGGGAAAGAACAGAGAATTGTGGCAGAAATAGAAAATTGTGGAAAAGAACAAAGAATAGTGGGAGAGATGGAGAATTGTAGAAGAAAACAGGGATTTGTGGGACAGATGGAGAATTTTGGGAAAGATCAGAGACTTGTGGGATAGAAAATTGTGGGAGAGATGGAGAATTGTAAGAGAGCATATGGAATTATGGGAGACATACAGAATTGTGAGAGAAATGGAATTGTACGGAAAACAGGGAATTGTGGGAAAGAACAGAATTATAGAGAGAACAGGTAATTGTGGGTAAGATGGACAATTGTAGCAGATATAGAGAATTGTGGGAGACAACGGAATTGTGGGGGGAAACAGAATTCTGTGATGGACAGAGAATTGCAGGAAACAGCATAGACTTGTGGGAGAGACTGGGAATTATGGGGGAAATAGGGAATTGTGGGAGACACAGGGAATTGTGAGAAATAACAGAATGACAGAACAAGGAATTGTGCGTCATATGGAGAATTGTGGGAGATAACAGAATTGTGGGAGAGAAAATGGAATTATGGAGAACAATATGGAATTCTGGCAGATATGGAGAATTGTGGGAAAGTACAAGAATTGTGGGAGTAATAGAGAATTGTGGGAGAGAACAGAATTGTGGGAGAAAAGTGGAATTCTGGGGGATGATAGGGAATTCTGGGAGATAGAGTGAATTGTGGGAAGGAACAAGATTTGTGGGGGAAATGGAGAATTGTGGGAGAAAACAGAATTGTGGGAGAGAAAATGGAATTATGGGGAATAATATGGAATTCTGGGAGACATGGAGAATTGTGGGAAAGAACAAGAATTGTGGGAGAAATGGAGAATTGTGGGAGAAAACAGAAAATTATGGGAGAGACTAGAATTGTGGAAGCTAAAATGGAATTATGGGGACTGATATGCAATTCTGGGAGATATGGAGAATTGTGGGAAGGAACAACAATTTGGGGAGAATTGTGGAAGAGAACAGAATTGTGGGAGAGATGGAGAATTGTGGGAAGGAAAAACAATTTGGGGAGAATTGTAAGAGAGAACGGAATTGTGGGAGAGAGATTTTGTCAGAAAGAATAGAGTATTGTGGGAGAGATGAGGTATTATGGGAAAGAACAGTGAATTGTGCTCTTGACAGAAAACAAAACAAACAATTGTGAGAGAACAAAAAATTGTGAGACAAGAGAGTATTATGGGAGAAGAGAATTGTGCGAGATAATGGGGTGTTGGGGAAAGAATTAAGAAATTGAGAAATACAGTGAATTATGAGAGAAACAGAGCATTATGGGAGGGGAATAGTGGGAAAGAACAGAGAAATGTGGGAGAAACTGGGGACTTGTGAAAGAATGGAATATTATGATATATTATGATGAAACAGAATTGAGAGAGAAAATGGAGAATTATGGGAGAGATGGGGAATTATAGGAGACATGGAATTATGGGAATGAAAGAATTGTGCAAGAGACAGGGAATTGTGGGAGCTGTGAGAAATACAAAAGCAGCACTTTGTAAATATAAGCAACTGTAGGTTAGGAAAGGAGACTCATTTTACCAGGACCAGTCATCAGTTTGTAACTCCAAAAGAGCTTCAATTTTTTTCTCTGCTAACCCCTTGGGTCTGACAGCAGCAGTTCATATCACATTACCATGGACTGGGACACCCACATGCACTGCATTTTATATGGGCATGTACACACACACACACACACACTCACACACACACACTTATGCAAACACACACATGCATATAAATGCATACACATCTTGGAAATTCCAAACATGATAACAAAAATAAACCTGATAAAATCACTGGTAATTTTTTTAATCTCCTTTAAAAAAAATGAAAAAGCGATAGAAAAGAGAAAATGTAAGAAAATTAGTGTCAGTCTAGGAATCCAATATATAGGTAACAGAAGTTCCTTAAAAGAGAGAATAGAGAAATAGGAGGGGAGCACATTATCAAGAAATTAATAATACAAGAAAATATTCCAACGTGAAGGATATGGGTTTCCAGAATGAATGGTCACATCAAGTGCCAAGCCAATGAAAATAAACAGGTCTATGTCAAGCCATACCCTTGCAGGTGACTAAAAGAAGGAAGGAGAAGATGTTAAAAAATACTGAGAAAGGGAAAAAAAGAAATGACATTTGACTTCTCAACATCAACAATGGAAACTAGAAGACAATGAAGCAACCACTTAACAATTCTGAACCTAGAAATATATATCCAAACTGTCAGTCAGGTGGGAGGGTAAAACACAGACATTTTCTGATTTTTCAAGACCCCCAAAACTGAAGTAGTTCCAAACAATGCAAAGAAGAATATATGGTATCCAAGAACCAGAGCTCCAACACATGAAGCCCATTTCAAACACTCTAGAATTAGGCAGTGGCAGAGGCGAGGTGCTTATCTAAGAAGAGTTAAGGTCTAAAGGGGATAAAAATTAAAGATATAAAGTAGTTAATATATCTGAGTGCATTGAGAGATTCACAATGCTGACAGAAAATTTAGGGATAATCATTAAAAACCAGACAGACAGACAAAAGGGAAAAAACAAGGCAAGCTTAAAATCTAGGAAAAAAATGTACCATCAGTCATTACAAATATTTTCATAGTCATAGTAATGTAAGCACTAAACCAGGATTTATCCAAAATTGTATAGTATGACTTTGGAAAATGTGTGTTTGTGTGCGCGTGTTTGTGTTAGTATGTTGTTTGGAACGTGGAGGGACAAACTAGAAGAAACAGTGAAAGAGCAATAAGTCTTTGCCTGCAGAGAGCGGAAATTGGGTTTGAAGGTGTCCCACCAGTCTTCTTACCCACCTGCAAGTCTTTCTTTAACATCCTCCTTCTCTATAAACATTCTTGTTACTTAATGTTTCTTATCCACTACCTGCATCACACGCACAATAGTCACTTCTTCCTTTTTGCCCTAAAACGGTCTGCACGTACATATATTGAGATGTAAATATGGTTTGTTGTTTGTGTGACTGTGCATGACTGTCTCTCTCATTACCAAAAGTTTTCGTCCTTTTTTGTGTCATATGTCCCTTTCGAGTCTGGTGAAGTCTATGACTGTCTTCTCAGAATAATATTTTTACATACATAAAACAAAATGCAAGAAATAACAAAAGAAACCAATTGTATTGAAATATAGTTATCAACACTTTTGTAAAAACAGATTTTGATTGTTAAAGGCCCAGTTCCACAGAAAATATACACTGACTTAATAAACATAGTTCTTTTAATGCTGTCTTGCTCCAGTTTGGAGGCCCTGGCTACAGGCTAGTCAGTTCCTTCTTCTTGAACAGATAAGTATACACCTCTAATCACTTCCCTTATTGGGTTCTCACAATCTGGGCCACTATACACCTGCCCTAATTGCCATGGGCCAGGTACCAGGCAACTGGGGAGTGCCCCTGTACTCCAGAGCCTGTTGTAATTATTTGAATTAGCCAACCCTAAACCTGTTACTCTGCCTCACCTGTTTCTTCCCATGGAAACCATAAGAAAGGCTCCTGTCCTCAGTGTACCCCTCCCTCTGCCTCGTGATGGACCCCAGTGCTTCTTTGTGTGTGTGGCGCCCTGCGGTGTGTACTCCCTTTCTTGGGATCTGTGTGCATAAGAAAGTATCTTTTCAATGGCAGGTGTTTCCTGATCTGTTGACCTTACCAAACCTAAATAATAATTTATTAAAAGATTGGTGTGGTAGTAGATGAGGGTGAAGGGGATCAAGTATGTGGTGATGAAAAGAGAACTGACTCTGGGTGGTGAACACAAACAATGTGATACAGAGATGATGTATTACAGAATTGTACACCTGAAACCTATGTAACTTTACTAACCATTGTCACCCCAATAAACGTTAATGAAAGAAAAAAAAAGATTGGTGCATACATATGCTCTCCTGAACAGCTGTGAGTGAGGGAAGAAGGACCAGGCAACGGGTGAAGTTGAACTGTGATGCAATCGCAGAGGAAGCTTCAGCTGATCTATGAGCAGCTCTGAAGCTGGGATGGCCCTTCTGAGTTGTCCCCCTTGAGGCTAGGGGTCTGGGCTCATGTGTCCTTGCAGCCTGCAGTCTGCCCCAGGGAGGAAATGTGATTTTGACTGAGGCAGTTCTCTTAGGCTGAGGGCAGCCTCAGCCCACAGCTCTCAGGGGCCAACAACAATCCCAGCACCCCGGGGAGGGACTGCCCGGCCCTGAAGGGGCAACGGGGTGTAGTTCACAGATCCACTACAGTGAGGCAGAAACACATGTGCTTCTTATTAACACTTTAAATAACAAGATAGTTATCTTAAATTCCAAGTAGTGATGAATAGTATTTTGAGACAGAAACAATCATGTGATATCATTTCTCTGTGATTTCTATTAGTGCTACATATAGCTAACACCACTAGGATTTATTACCTGCATTCCTGATGGGAAAAAAAAAAACACAACTAAGTTTCTGTTAGAGGTAACACAAACCTTCAAGTCCACACACCCAGTTAAGAAGATTTTGGGAGCTGGAACCTTGGTTTGTTCTTTTTTGCATCTGCAGAGTCGGCCACAGGTCTGGGCAACTGCTGATTATTTCTTGAGTCATTACTATAATTAAAATTGATGACATATAACTTAAAAGATAGAAATTTAAAAACTAATTTCTCCAAAGCAACCCCTCTGAGTCTAAAGCGTCTATAGTAAAGAGCCTTGCTCTGGGAAAGTCTCTGGCCCAGGCTAAACGCACCCTTCCGGATGTGCCTCAGTGAGAAAGGTGCCTGGCCAGGAGGGGCGGGGCCAGCGCGCGGCGCTCGCACTTATAGACCAAGGCGGCGGGGGGAGGAGCGTGGGGCCCGCTCCTTCGTGATTGACGGAAGCTCTTGCTCGTCAACTTGCTCTTCGCCTCCGGAACGCCCGGAAATCCCGCCTTCGGAAAAGGAAGTAGTGGCATGTGAGCGTGCCGGCGGTGACCGCGGGA
Organism: Rhinolophus ferrumequinum; assembly: GCF_004115265.2. Lineage (NCBI taxonomy): Eukaryota > Metazoa > Chordata > Mammalia > Chiroptera > Rhinolophidae > Rhinolophus > Rhinolophus ferrumequinum. The sequence goes on along the minus strand of NC_046284.1, from coordinate 118,570,581 downwards.
CAGCGGTGACCTAGCGAGGGGGAAGCGGCGGCGGCAAGTTGCTGCCGCTCTGGGCCAGAGTTGGCGGCTAGAGGCGGGGCCGGTTCCTCCGAGCAGCCCGGATCCGGAGGCAGGTGCGGAGGGGCGGGCTGGCTGAGGCCAGTGGGGTCCGCAGTCCCGGGGCTGGAGACTCGAGGGGGCCGCGAGAGAAAGAGTGGCTGCTTCCTGCCCTCTGCCGACCTTTGCTTCCTTCTCTTCGTTTCTCACATCCCTTCTCTGCGCCATGCCCTTCCCAGATCGCCAACCCCTCAGTAAGCCCCAGGCCGTCCTCTCTCCCATCGTATCATCATCACCCAGGACCCCCTTGCCCCGCCCCCCGGCATAACCCCCTCGTTGTGACGTAGCTTCTCACGGACCTCCTCACCTCACCCCCAAATCCTCACACCCTTAGAAGCGTGTCCCCAAAAGGTGGTGTAGATTTCATACTGTGTTTCCCAAAGGGAACACTATATTAAAGCTGTCCCCCGAAGTGGATACCGTGGCCGGTGCATGCACATCAGGATGACAATCAGGAAGAACAGGGCTTGGCTGGACTGAGAATACTGCGGGAGTGGTCGGAGCCCAGGCATCCGCATTAATCGTTCTCTGCTTTGGCACGTGTGCATTTAGAATTGTTTGGATTCGACACTGCGGTTCCAATCATGGGTTTGTCTGCATCTACCCCTGCTGTTGCAGTTCAGAACTCAAATGCTTCAGATCATCAGACAACACCCCCGCCTTCAGGATGTCCAATGCATGAAGGGAAAATGAAAGGTAATCTACCCTTTGTCGAGTAAATAAAAACAAAAGAGAATTCTCAAAAACGATTTTAAGGAAGAGGCGGTACAGCGTGCTTGTGAGGCTCCTAGGCCTGAGAGTGAGGCAACCTGAGTTGGGTCCTTACGTTACTACCGTGTTTCCCCGAAAATAAGACGGGGTCTTATATTAAGATGTGCTCCAAAAGATGCATAAGGGCTTCTGTTCAGGGGATGTCATCCTGAAAAATCTGCTAGGGCTTATTTTCTGGTTAGATCTTATTTTCGGGGAAACACGGTACTTACAAGTTACCTGACTATAGTCAAGTTCTCAACCCATCATTTGTAAGATGAGGATACAATAATAGTATTTCACAGGGTTATTGTGACGATTTATTGAGATAAGGCATGAGTGTGTAGTGATTGTTCCATACATCAGCCCCACCCCCCAGACTTTGCCTTTGTCTATATCAGCAATTCTCAGCACAGTTGGGGGGGGAGGGAGGGAGGGGCGATTCCCCCTTCTCCCCAGGGGACGTTTTTGCTCGTCACAACAGAGAGGAGAGGGTGCATGTAGTGAGTAGCGGTGCACAGGACAGCCCCACAACAGAATAATCTGGCCGTAAATGTCAAGAGAGCCGTAGTGGAGAAACCTTGGTCTAGATCTATTAGGTTGGTGCAAAAGTAATTGCGGTTTTTGCAATTATTTTTAACCTTTTAAACCACAATTACTTTTGCACCAACCTAATAGTTGTCCTTATCAAGACATCTTTATTCCTACATCCGTTGCAGTTTTCATCTATGTAAAAATAAGTCATCACCTGGTAGGCTTGCTGTTCATTCTGTCGGTACAAAGGTGAGAATGGAAAAGCTGTCTTTCATTTTTAATTGGTCCACATCCGCTTTAACTTGTTTAGATAAAAGTGGGGCCTCAATCCTGCTTCAAGACGTGAGGGGAGGAACCAACGTGGCATGCTTGTTGAGAACTAACACTTCATTCCCTGGGTCAATCAGTGAAGATTTACTCACTGCCCAGTCTGTGCCGAGCACTGCTGGGTTTTGTTGGCTTGTTTTTGCCCTGAGAGACCAGAAATGTGTAAAACAGACACAGTCCTTTGCCTAATGGAGTTTACATTCTCATCCCCTTAATCTTGTATGGTGGGTATTCTCCCTATTTTATAGTTAAGGAAACTTGTGGGCTGTCACACAGCTTGTAAGTGGCAAAGCCAGCCAAAACTCTGACCTTGGACAAGGATAGGTCCAGTCCTCATCCAGGGTTTCTCTGAACAGGAAGAATTGAGACAAGCTGAGTGTGCTTGTGTGCTGGCATCCCTGGGGAGATCTTAGAGCCCTGTCTGTGGTTTGGTTTCAGGTGCTGTGTATCCACAAGAGCTGTTAGTCAGATTTATTTGCACTGGTAAAGAATGTGGATAATTGTAGGAGATTGAAGGAACTGTTGGTTATATAACATGAAAAAGGTAAACAGCATTGTTTTCCTAACACCCAGCTGGGATCAGTGACCCAGAAAGGATTGACACTTTGAGTGGTGAAGAGGAGGTATAGCAAGTCTGCCTACACCCCTCAAGTGGACAGCTGTACAGGGTCCTAGGGAATGAGGGTCGGAAGGAGAAGCAGAGGGAAGCAAGTGAAAGGAAACTTGTCTTTTTCGTGTACGGCATCCAGCACCCGGTGTATTTCTGGTGTTACTGCTGCTGCCGAAGACAAGGGTTCCGTTTCACAAGCCTGTTTTCCGGGGCTATAGGTCTCCTGACACCTGCCCTCTCCTGGGCCGTAGACCAGCTTCCCAGTCCACACACTTGGCTCCCATCAACACCCTGGATACTTGAGCATTGACTGCCCTTCCCACTGCTGCTCTTGTAGGTTCAGACCTTCCGTCTTAAGTGATATCTGAATCCTGCATGGATGTGGAACGTTTTCTTTAATGTCTGCCTTTTCTTGCCAGATTCTTGTTATCTACTGACGGGGAATAGAACCTCAGCCAAGTGGTAGTTTTCTGTGTCTTCTTTTAGTCCTGGAGCAAAGCACAAGCAGAGGAGCATTGAGACTTCTCCAGTAGCCTTTTTGAGGGTTCCTCTGCTCATTTTTATCTCCTGTCTCAGGTGCCTGAGAGAAAGCATCAGTAATGAGAGCCTGGCTTCCTGGGTCCTGATTGGGGCTGGGCTTTGTCTGGAGCGTGGGACTAGAAAGTCAGAGAGACTGGGGAAATGTGGTGTGGCCCCCACTTAGGTTCCCCCACAGCAGCTCCCAGTGGGGAGTCCAGGCAGGTACCTTCTAGACCGTTACTGAAACCATGGCATGGATAACACATTCTCTTGCAAGTACTGAAATTGTTTGGTTTATTTTTGCTAGGGGCATGATACAATAAGAGAACGGGTACCTGTTTCTTTTTCAAAGGGAAAGTAAATGTGTAGAACCTTCTCCTGGTCTTTAGGACATTAGAATGTTAGCTAGCTTATCTCTTGGCAGCTTTTAACAATAGAAACCTGGCTTTGCCTGTGGTGGTCGCTGGTCAGAAATTCAGCTCTTTAGGACTCAGACTGAGAGAACCTGATAACCTGCCTTTGTGCTGACACTGTTTCATACTTGATTTATTTCAGGCTGTCCAGTGAGGACAGAGCCATCTGACCCATCCTGTGAGAGCAAAACCAGTTCTGTACCTGCCCACCAAGAACGTGCATATGAGTACCTGGAGTGTCCTGTTACGGGCTCGGTGGCTGAGAATAAGGGGAACCTAGATCCTTCGAATCTGGTAACTGTGCTGAGCCCTTCTTCCTGCAACTTTGTGTGCATTGCTGCTTTTATGGAATCCCAAGACAGATTGCAGACTGCTAGGGATGATTCTTCTGTTCTTTTAAAGCGCAGAAATCTGATATTCCATCCACAGTGAAAATCTAGAATGCGTTACGAAGCATAGTTTCAAAGAGCGCCCAGGAAAGAAAATGGTGATCACGAAATGCCGGGGTAGGTTGACCCGGAGTAAGCCATGTCAACGGAACAGTTCCTTTTGGGATAGTTACTAGGTAGTAGGAGAGAAGTCCCTTTACGAGTGTAGCTAGAGTTAGTAAAGGTGCTTCTGGTCTTGGGAAACCTTGTAGGTATGCTCCAAACTTGGAGGGCCTCTTCAGGTACAGCTGGGTGCCACCCTGCACATGAGTCACCGGGGTGGTGCGGCATCACATGGCAGCCAGCAGTGGAATGCCACCGAGAAGCAAGGACAAGACAAGCGTGGCCTCGCTTCCTTTTGTGATAATGGGACAACATGGGGAATTGAGGTTTCATGTTTGGAATCACATTTTAATGGAGAGACAGACAGACTTGCACCTCTACTTTAGATGTACAAAAATATTTAGACATCTTGGCGAACCAGGCAACATTTGAGGAAACTGGAAATATTTAGTCTGGAAAAAAAAGTCTGTAGAGGATGCATATATATAACAATACCATAGATTGGGTGGCTTATAAACAACAGACATTTCTTTCTCACAGTTCTGGAGGCTGGAAGTCCAAGGTCAAGGTGCTGGCAGATTTGGTGAATCTGGGGAAGGATGTGTCTGTGGCACTCAGTAATAATGCTGCCAAGCTATAAGGAGACTGCTATGTTGAGAAAGAAGGGGGACGAAACCATGTTTCTCCCCTCGACACTTGGGGCTGGGGGATGCCTTCTAGGGGCTGCTCTGTGCACTGTGGGACATTTAGCCACATCCCTAGCCACTACCAACTAGATGCCAGTAGCACCCTCTTTTCTCAGTTGTGACAAGCAAAAGTGTCTGCAGACACACCAACAGTGCCCCCGTTAGACCACTCCTCCACATCATCTCAAATAGCCTAAGGGTTGAAACATGAGCCTCTTGGAGTCCTGCACACCTCGACTCTTACCCCATGGGATTGTCACATGCAGGGAGGGTATGTGTAACAGTGACCTTTTCTTTTGCTCACATCTTCTGGGGTATGCTAAGCACCATAAGCTCTCTCCTGGAATCCTCATTACAACTCTATGCTGCCAGCGGCCTTAATGTCCCCATTTTAGGGCTGAAGACCCTGGGAGTGAGAGAGTAAGCAATTTGTCCCACATCGCTCAGCTAGGAAGTGGCAGAGCCCAAACCAAATTCCCAGCTGCCTGCCACCTGTTCTCAAACACGCTGTTGTGACAGTGCAGGTAAAACACTCAGTGTGGCGCCAGTACACCCAGCTCTTCTTTCTGCTGCCATCTTCCTAACCAGGGACCGTGTTGTGCCTTAATAATTCATGTGCACCCGCTAGAAAATCCTTCCTACCTTTACCACAAAAAGAAGTTCTAGGCCCATGGTTCTCAGCCTGGGGAGACATTGGTTGTCACAACTGGGGAAGAGGGGTCCTATTGGGTAGAGGCCAGGGATGCCGCCAAATATCCTAGTGCTCAGAAGAGACCCCCATAACCAAATGTTGTCCATTCCCAAATGGCAATAGTGTCAAGAGTGAAAAACCCTTCTCCACACCAAGTGTTTGCTGCCCTTTGTGTGGGGGAGAAAGCATTCTCCTCCCTCCAGTCCACCATTGTGGGGACGTCTGTAATGCATTCAGCCCAAAGGTTGAAAACGTAAGCAAGATCCCAAAAGTAAAGAATATTTAAAAAGGAAGTGGTGTTGTACATGGATTCTGTGAGACTTGTCCTCAGAAGAGTCATTAGTTGTTTTTGAAACATTTATTACAGGAAGGGTTTTAGAAATGCCCACAGATCGTGGTATTAGTTTTTGTTTCTTAATCCTTGAGAAGACCAAAATTGTAACCACAATGTGTTTTTACTGTTTGGGAGAACTTGCAGTACTCTGATGCTTCAGGTCAGCCAAGTGTTCGGAGAGGTCTGCAATTTTGATGGCGCTTGTTTACTAGAGAATCTGTGTCTCATGTGTGACGCGTTGCTTTCCAGGAAGTAGTTAATTATGTTGCTTGTTTTTACTTAATAGCGTATTTCCAATATTTAAAAAAAATCCACCGATTGTATTTAGATGCCACCACCCAATCAGATGCCGGCCCCCGATCAACCATTTGCACTGTCCACTAAGAGAGAGGAGTCATCCATTCCGAGAGCAGATTCTGAGAAAAAGTGGGTTTATCCTTCTGAACAGATGTTCTGGAATGCTATGTTAAAGAAAGGGTAAGTGAGTGAGCGTTACCGAGAAAATCAATTTTCTCGTTAAAATTCATCTAAGAATAAAATGTGAAAGGTTTTTGTCGCCAAAACATAAAAGGAAGTTGTAATAAGTTAATCCATGGTAATAATTTACAGACTTATCAGAAGATAAGTGCAAGGCACAGGTATTAGCCAGGGTTCTCCAGAGGCCGAACTAGCAGGACATGTGCTTGTATATACACACGTCATTAATATTCGTCAGATCTCACCGACTGTTCTTTTCCTAGGTGGAAGTGGAAGGATGATGATATTAGTCAGAGAGACATGTACAATATCATTAGAATTCACAATCAGAATAACGAGCAGGCTTGGAAGGAGATTTTGAAGTGGGAAGCCCTTCATGCTGCGTAAGTATGTTTGAGATCTTAGAAAACACCCTCCTGGCATCTTTCTTTATATCTGCTTTCTAGAGTTTTAACATTTATCCAGATGTGTTATTTTAATAAAACATTTTAGGTAGCAGGCCCGTTCCAGTGATTATCATGTGACAGACCACCCCCACTCAGCCGTATAAAATGGCAACCCTTTAATTATGCTCGTGGATTCCGTGGGTCCCGGGTATAGAAAAGGAGGAGTGGGGATGGCTTGTCTCTGCTCCCCGGTGTCTGGGGCCTCAGCTGCCAAGACTCTGTGGTCAGAGTTGGCTTGACAGCCACGGGCTGGCATCTTCTGAAGGCCCCATTTACTTGTCTGGTGAGTGACCCCAGTTGTCGGCCATGACACCTGCCCACGGCCTCTTAAGTGTGGCTGCTTCTGCTTCCTCACACCATGGAGGCCGGGTTCCCATTGCTGGCATTCCAGAAAGCTCCAGATGTAAGCTGCATCCCGTTTGATGACCTAGCCTCCGAAGCCCCAGAGTATCACCAGCCTGCCCAGACGCCAGGGGAGCGGTCAGAGAACCCCGCTTCTCAATGGGAGGAGTGTCATAGTCCATTAAAAGCAGAGCAGGTGGGACGGGCGATACTGAAGTGTTCTCTGCCCCAAGGGAGAGAGGAAGACCATTTTGTTCCCTCAGCAGCACTTCCTGAATCCCCACTAGGACTAAACATCCACACGTGTCTCAGCACATGGCTTTTGCTCAGGGAGAAGGCTGACTGTGAGCTCCAGGAGTGCAGGGCTTGGTGGGTCTTGTGGGGTGGCTGGCTCCCCAATGCCGGAGAGCAGGCTGATTGGCACTGAGGAAGTCCCCACCGGGGGCGTCCTCACCAAGTGTCTGGGAGAGTGCGGACTTTTTAGCTAGCACCTTGCCACCTGTCACCTGGTCCAACACTAACGACATTAGTTCCTAGGGCTTCCCCCAGCATTTTTGTCCTTCGTGAAGGCGTTACGGGTTTCAAATGAAAGAAGTGTAGGATTTTCTTAAGTTCGTCTGAAAAAACCCCCGCTGCTCTATGCACAAGAGAAGCGCGATGCGTAGTTCTTCCCTTTTTTTCTGAGAATATGCCTGCGTTCCCGCACCAAATGGAAAGGCCCTGTTTGCTGACTCCTAGAGCAGTGCACATACTGGAAAGGAGTGGAGGGAGGGGACCATGCCTGAGCCCCAAGTACAGAGCAGCATTTTGAACAAAGAGAGCTCTTTCTTTGATTTTTTTCAAAGTTACCTTTATCTGTAAATGTGCTGTTATGTAAAATGCATACAGAAAAATATTTATTGAGAAACTGCAAGGTCATATTTTCAAAGGGAAGAAAATATTTTCATAGACGTTTCTTATTTGGGGATTTCTAGGGAGTGTCCTTGTGGTCCCTCGCTGATCCGGTTTGGAGGTAAAGCGAAAGAGTATTCGCCCCGGGCAAGAATCCGGTCCTGGATGGGGTGAGTCAGTGCGGAGAGGTGATGCACACTCTTCGCGTCACGGTCAGCTGGCCCTCGGCCCCCAAAGCAAACAGTTGACAAACTTCCAAAACTCATCATTCAGCTGTAGATTTCTTCCTGTCCGGAAGTTTGCCCCATGGTGGGCAGATCCATCCGGGTTTTGTGGGTTGCTTCTTATCTCACTATCCTATCCTGGGAGTGAACCGAGTTGTCCTGTGGGCTCTTGGTTCTGTCCCCTTACCCCTCCTGTGATCCATCTCTTTGGATCTCTGTGCTCAGCGATCTTCCCTTTTCTTTCAGCGTAGTCAGAGCCCCAGCTGCCCCTGGCGGGGCCACTCTCCCGTGGACCTTACTCCTTTGTAGACAGATGAGCTGTCATCTGATTGGAGCTCATCACACAGCTGCAGCACCTCCTGGCTTGGGCGCAAGGACTGACTGCGTCCCTACCTCCCAAGCTCGATGTCTCACTGAGAGCAGGCCTTGATTTGCGCTGCTTCTCCGGAGCTGGAAGCCCTGCCCGCGGGTTAACACTCACTGACACACTCTCATTTTAGGTACGAGCTGCCTTTCGACAGGCATGACTGGATCATCAACCGTTGTGGGACGGAAGTGAGATATGTCATCGACTACTACGACGGTGGCGAAGTCAACCAGGATTACCAGTTCACCATCCTGGACGTCCGGCCCGCTTTCGATTCGCTTTCGGCAGTGTGGGACAGAATGAAGGTCGCCTGGTGGCGCTGGACCTCGTAACCACTGCTTTATTAGCCATGGGAAAATATAAACTATTTTTTTTCTGAACAATGTATTAAACTATTTTCCCCAAACTGAATTGCACTCGTGATGTACCAGGAAGGTCAAGTGGGTAATGACACCCTACACTTCACTTAGCGATGGGTGGCGTGCAGGTGCTCACCCTGCTGTTCATAACAGATCATTTTAAGTTTCCACGTGGGAAGCAGTCCCTCAGTTTTCCCTTTAATTGCAGTACTGCCTGTGTATTTAGTCCAGAAGAGTCTGAACAAGCCTGGAAAAAGAACTTTCCTTCAAATTTGAAGAGAGCTGCTTTTAGTCTTCCTGTTTTCTGTTGAATACTTGACGTGTAGACCTGAAAGCCCATGTGATGCTCAGGAGTTTTGACCTGGTCAGATATTTTAATGAGAGCTATTCAGTTATGCTTTTAAAAGGGTTACCAGCATTTCTAAAGCCCTTACGATATCGTAGTGACCCCTGAAGAAAACAAAGGTTTACACTGGAAATGCAGTCAGAAAACTAAGGTGTGTCTTGGCTCTCCAAATCCACATAAGAATTTTTCAGACTGGACCTTGTTATAGAATAGTTTCAACTCTCCCATGTTTCCATGGTGCATGCGCATTAGAATGTGTGTTTTACATATTTTCATTTTAATTCCCATTGTTCTGATAAGTAACTCTGCTCCCAACAAGCAGGTCCCGTTGTCCCTGGCCGGTGACGAGTTATCCCACCTCAGCCGCATTCCTTCTGCTTGAAGCCTTCCTGGCATTTGGCCTAATCTGAACCTTGACGGTCTGGCTCACGTCGCAGTGCGAGGGATGATCCCTCTCTAAAACATGATTGTATTTTGTTGAGTGTTAGAATTCACAAGGAGAGTATTTCCCCCAGATGTAGAATGTTTGCATCAACTCACTGTCTCAGTTCAGACTTTTTAAAAGGGTGCTTTAAGTTTGCCATTGAAATTCTTGGCACCAGTAATCCATAAAGTGGTTGTTCTACTTAGAGCAGCATCTTACAAATGACTTGGGTTTTTTTAAAGTGTGGATAATATTCATTTATTCTAAATACTATAGTGTGAAATTAGTAAATGGGATTAGCAGTCTGGAATGATTAATTTGGTATGAATTTCTTTGTTGTGACAGCTTGGCATGGAGTTTTAAAGATCCAACAACCTTAAACTCTATTACATTTCAAAATAATTGCATATTTTAAAATGAAATAAAGCTGATAGTTAACAGGTTTGGAAAATCTCTGGAGTACTTTTACATTTAATCATTTCTTCAGACAGGAATAATCTTGACGGAAGTAATGCCACAGTCTCCCTGCTAGACGCAGCCATCTTCTCATCTGCTAATCACATGTTCTTAAACTCCAGGTAGACCTCGAGATATTTCGGGTTTGGCTCCAGACCACCGCAGTAAATCAACTATGGCAATAAAGGGAGTCATAATCTTTTTACTGGGGGAGGGTCTTCAATTTGTAAAAAACACAACACCTGTGAAGCACCATGAAACGAGGTATGCCTGTACTGCGGAAAATCATTAATGTTGGCGTTTTTTTGGTCCTAAGTGCTATTGAGTAAGTACAGGATAAGGCATTATGAGAATCAAAGTGGTGTAACTGGAAACAACAGTTAGCCATGGGCAGGCACTCCTTTTACAGGGCTCTGGTATTTCTTGACAAAAACCTCTAGTATTTCTTGACAAAAACATGTATAGTAAACTGTCACGCAAACCTGATGACAAGGTCAACAGTTTATAGTTCCAACACTCCTGGAAAAGACTACAGCCTACTGGATTTCGGAGGTGTTGTGTGTCTAGAT